>NW_028147573.1:0-3814 GCF_008360975.1 Lichenostomus cassidix
GATTGTTGCGGTTTAGAGGATGTTGCAGCAGACTTTACCCTAGAGCTTCTCTACCTGGCCCAGTTCAGCGCCTCAGTGCACCAAACCCTCTGTCTCAGGGCAAACACTGCGCTCTCACCGGCCGGGGAGTCATAAGGCTATCTCTGGTTCGTCTGCTTCTACAACCGGCGGTGATAAAGGAGGCGAGGAGGGTCTATGCGTTGTGTCCATGGAAGATGTTTATTCGCATGGTGCAGCAGAGGCCAACGACCTCCCCGAGGCAGAGATGCCTCGAGGGCGAAGGCCTCACATGCACAGCCACATGTGGAGCATAGACACACGTGGAGCATAGACAGCAAGATGGCGGAGGGTAAGGGGTTTTATAGGGAAACAGAGAGGGGCAGGGACAGCACACAGGCCCAGTGACCTCTGGGTACAGGGGAGGTACACAGGCGGAGTTAGGAGTACAGGAATTAATAGGGGAAACCCGAGGGAGTGGCCAGGGCCACGTGGGGTTAGGGTACAGGAACCAATAGGGAAAACTGGGGGCGTGGCTAGGACTGTGTGGAGTAGGGAAGGCAGGACAATAGGTGACAAGTACAGTCGTTAAGAAAGGGGTGTGGGGAACTTGCAGCTATTATCACAATATTTCCCCATTTTTTACTAAATTAAAGAGGGAAAGGCTTTTCTTAAAAACTTTTATAGCAAATTTTTAAATAACAGGAAAATGGTAAAACAACAATGTAAAGCAATAACAAAATTAGTTTTGCTGTGAGTATGGGGAAAACGATGATGCAGCTGGCTGATTTTGATGTTGGAGTTTAGTACAGGCTGAATTTTCGGACTGCAGTCATGTTTGTAGTTTGTTTTTCTTTTGCTGGGGCTGTTAAGATGAAGGCAGGGTTTGCAGCAGCAACGGGGTTGTCACCAAAGTCTTTCTCAGCTTAGGAGAGGGAGAAAACTTTGGACGCAGCGCAGCTCCACTGGGTGATATACAGCTCTTCCCTGCTGTGGCTCTGCTGGGTCTGGAACAGTTTCACTAGGCTCCAGCACGGCCGGACGGCAGCACAGCTTTAGGGACTGCTCTGGCGCAGCTTCACTAGGCTCTGGGGGCAGTGTCTGCTGCGGGGAGCTAGAGGTTTGGCCCTACCGGCTCCTCCGAGCCTGCCGCGGGCAACTGGAGGTGCAGCTCCACTCCCGGCAAGGCCATAGCTGCTTCTGGCTGAGAGGGAACACCTGAGAGGATGGGAGGAGGGGCCCGCACCGAAGAGAAACACTCAGATGGGGAAGGATCTGTAACTGAAGGGAGCGCTCACCGACGCGGGGGGAGGGGTTACAACGGAACACGAGGGATGCAGGGGGTGGAGCTTTGGCAAGCCCGGGAAAATTTCAAGGGGAAGAAGACAACATGGCGTGCCTGACCATGCGGCCGGCGCCATATTGGAAAACACGTGGAGTCAGCTCGGCTGAGGTTTGGGGCACAGGACAGGAGGTTAGCAGGGATCTCGAGTTAGAGTGATCAGTTCTAACCCGGGAAAGGGACAGGAGAGGCTGAAAAACGTACGATCAGCTGTCTCCTGAGGGACAGAGGGGGAGCACGAGCTGGTGGAGGAGGGGGTGCTACCAACACATGGCCGGCACCATGTTGGGGGATACATGCAGGGGAAGGTGCTTATTAGGGAGAGAACAAGGGTTTTTCACTGCCAGATAACTAAATAAAACAAAACACAGATTAGTTTACTTTATTTCTCGCGCGCAGAAATTTCTTACATAACAGCTGATTCTCCACTCTTTATAAAAAATGTCTAATTTTATAAGAAAAACTTCTCCCAAAATGGGGGCACAAAACTTAGGTCTCCCCTTGTTAGAAGTGGGTTTTTTCTTGTCGAGATTTCGCATGGAGCGCGACTCTCTTCACCTCGACAAGACACCACCTCTAACCCTCCACCCACTCCGAGGCAAAAAGAACAAACTAAAAAGAAAAAAGGGACCCCCGTACCAAGCCGACCAGGCCTCTACCGGCTCCCCTCTCAAGGGGCTTTCCAGAGGGCTTACTAAGCACGGAGAATCAAAAAAAATCACTCGGGATGGTCCACCGCCGTTCGGCCGACCTCCTTGAAAAGCGCGACTTTTTTCCAGAGGCTACCGGCCGCCCCTTCGGTCTTCTCGCTGAATGCAAGCTTCTCGTCAGGGAAATGGCTTCCCAAATGCGACTACTCCCCTGCCGCAGTTGCGGCTGCAGGGGGACGCTTTCCAGGGTGGCTTCTGCCCCACGTTGGGCGCCATTTGTTGCGGTTTAGAGGATGTTGCAGCAGACTTTACCCTAGAGCTTCTCTACCTGGTGCAGTTCAGCGCCTCAGTGCACCAAACCCTCTGTCTCAGGGCAAACACTGCGCTCTCACCGGCCGGGGAGTCATAAGGCTATCTCTGGTTCGTCTGCTTCTACAACCGGCGGTGATAAAGGAGGCGAGGAGGGTCTATGCGTTGTGTCCATGGAAGATGTTTATTCGCATGGTGCAGCAGAGGCCAACGACTTCCCCGAGGCAGAGATGCCTCGAGGGCGAAGGCCTCACATGCACAGCCACATGTGGAGCATAGACACACGTGGAGCATAAACAGCAAGATGGCGGAGGGTAAGGGGTTTTATAGGGAAACAGAGAGGGGCAGGGACAGCACACAGGCCCAGTGACCTTTGGGTACAGGGGAGGTACACAGGCGGAGTTAGGAGTACAGGAATTAATAGGGGAAACTTGAGGGAGTGGCCAGGGCCACGTGGGGTTAGGGTACAAGAACCAATAGGGAAAACTGGGGGCGTGGCTAAGACTGTGTGGAGTAGGGAAGGCAAGACAATAAGTGACAAGTACAGTCATTAAGAAAGGGGTGTGGGGAACTTACAGCTATTATCACAATATTAGATAAGAAATCACGGCAGGACTTACTTAAAAAAAGCTGAGAATTTTCAAAATACTGCCATTTGGAGGTCGAAAAAAAAAACCAAACAAAAAAAAAAAGCCAGAGTTTCGTCGGTCTCTTACTCAAAAAAAAAATCCACTTAATTCCTAAAATATTAAAAAAGTAATCTGAAGGCAGTTTTTTGCAGAGATATGGCAAGATGAAGTTAAGAACTGAACTGAAACAGATCCTTGGAGTTGTTAAAGCAACAGAGCAAGAGAACTCAACATTTAGGCATTTCTCTAGACCAGGAATACTAAACTAAAGTCAACTTATGGAATCAAGTGAAAGCTCATGGAAAGCCCATGCTCTTACTAGAAAGCAAGAGGAACCAGCTCACTTTATATTTTTATAATTTGCATAATTCCAACTCTCTAAACCTCAGTTTCAGTCTTCTAATTCAGAACTTAAAAAATGCTTATGCTTTAGCTTACTATGTTTCAAAGTAAAGTTTGAGTCAGCCATATTTTTTCTTATTTTGAGTATTTTAAAACAGACATCCTAAACATCAAGAGAAAAAAAATGCCTTCTTTACTACCAAAAATCATAGATAACTTCAGAAACAGAACGAAAATGAATTGTAAGCTCCATGTTTAATTTCAGTTACAGCAGGATATTTGAATATCCACCATTAAGCTGCATCTGCATTTAGCATTAGAAGGAACTAAGCTGCAAATTTAGTAGAACTCATCAGCAAGAGAGACTCTTTCAGTCACTGGAAATCAGTGTCAATCTCAAGTAAATACTTTGCATTCCCTATGGAATTATTCTATAAAAAGCAAAGCTATTTAAGTCTACTCTCTGAAAAATTCAATAGTGTTAAACTGGTGTGTGTATAATTCAGAATTTTAAACAGTTCTTAAATGCATGAAGATTTGCTGAG
>NW_028147574.1:0-38111 GCF_008360975.1 Lichenostomus cassidix
AACAGGAAAAGGAATAATTTTGAACTACATAGAAGAAGAAGAATAGTAGTTAGAATAAGGACTAAGAAAACACATAGAAGTAGAAGAAGAGTTATAGGAATAAGAATAGCAGTAAGAATTGAACATACTTAGAAGAAGATGAAGAATTACAGGAATAAGAATAGGAATAAGAATTAAAAATTCATAGAAGAAGAGTAAGAAGAATAAGACTTTTAATTTAAAGATACTTAGAAAAAGGAGAAGAGTTATAGGAATAAGAATAAAAATTTAAAAATACATAGAAGAAGGAAAGAAGAAGAAGAGTAGTAAGTAGAAGAAGAATAAGTTAGAAGAATACTTTCATTCATTGAAAAGGCCTGCTGCAATGGAGTGAGGACAAGGAGCTGTCCCGAGTGGAAGAAGCCATCAACCACTTTCCTGGGGACAGCACAAGTGACCAGGGCCAGTCTGGAGTCAACAATGCCATCGAGTTTGTTCCAGAGGACAGCACGAGTCACCAGGAGCTGTCTGAAGTCAATGAGGCCATCAAGTTTGTTACAGGGGACAGCACAAGTGACCAGGAGCTGTCCCCAGGGAAAGGTGACACTGAACTCTCCCCAGGGGATAACAAAGGTTACAAGCAGTCTCAGGGTGAAGTCACCCAGGAAGAAGAGCTGTCCCCAGGGGAGAGTGACAGTGACAAAGAGAGCACTTCTCAATAGTAAGGACAGAGCTCTTAGCTCATCAACCAAACTGCCAGAACAACAGGAAATGCTGAGCTGTCACAAGGTGCTGAGTGGTGCCTGCTGGTGCCACAGCCGCAGGAGCAGCGCCAGGCCAGGCCAGCCTGGAGGTGGAGGCACAGCAGCTCCTGGGCAGACAAACATGCTGCTTGTGGCTCCTGCAGATCAGCACCACCAGCACAGCAAGCAGCAATCGGCCAAGAAGTGGCCATGGACTCTGGGGGGATCAAGAGCACCAGAGACCCCCAAAGCCACTGACCCTTTCCAGAAGGGTCTGAAAGAACAGACTGTGCAGGAGAACCAATTAGCACAGAGGTGAGAATCCCATTTCAGGGTGGGGAGCCCAGTCCATAAAAGGGTACCCAGCAAGCCCATGAGCCTGGACATCCAACAGCTGGATTGTTGCAGGAAGCAGGAGAGACAGCATCAGTGGGATCAACATGGGAACCAGGAGAGACATCACATCAACTGGATCAACATGGGAACCAGGAGTGACAACACATCAGCTGGATCAACACTGAACCAGGAGTGACAACACATCAGCTGGATCAACACTGAACCAGGAGTGACATCATATCAGCTGGATCAACATGGCAACCAGGAGAGACATCTCATCAGGTGGATCAACACTGGAACCAGGAGTGACAACACATCAGCCACAACCATGCTAGAACCAGGAGTGACATCTCATCAGCCAGCTCCATGCTGGAACCAGGAGTGACATGTCATCAGCTGGAATTTCGCTGGAACCAAGAGTTATGTCCCCTCAGCCAGAATTGTTCTGGAACTGCGAGTGATGATGTCTGTCCTTCTTTCTTTCTCTCTTTCTCTTTCTCTCTCTCTCTCTCTTCCTCTCTCTCTCTCTTTTCTTTCTCCTTCCTTCCTTCCTTCCTTCCTTCCTTCCTTCCTTCCTTCCTTCCTTCCTTCCTTCCTTCCTGCCTCTCTCCCTCTCCCGCCCTCCGTCCCCTTCCCTTCCCTTCCCTTCCCTTCCCTTCCCTTCCCTTCCCTTCCCTTCCCTTCCCTTCCCTTCCCTTCCCTTCCCTTCCCTTCCCTTCCCTTCCCTTCCCTCCGCCTCGCCTCGCCTCGCCTCGCCTCGCCTCGCCTCGCCTCGCCTCGCCTCGCCTCGCCTCGCCTCGCCTCGCCTCGCCTCGCCTCGCCTCGCCTCGCCTCGCCTCGCCTCGCCCTCGCCTCGCCTCGCCTCGCCTCGCCTCGCCTCGCCTCGCCTCGCCTCGCCTCGCCTCGCCTCGCCTCGCCTCGCCTCGCCTCGCCTCGCCTCGCCTCGCCTCGCCTCGCCTCGCCTCGCCTCGCCTCGCCTCGCCTGCCTCGCCTCGCCTCGCCTCGCCTCGCCTCGCCTCGCCTCGCCTCGCCTCGCCTCGCCTCGCCCGCCTCGCCTCGCCTCGCCCGCCTCGCCTCGCCCGCCTCGCCTCGCCTCGCCCGCCTCGCCCGCCTCGCCTCGCCCCCCCCCCCCCCCCCCGCCTCGCCTCGCCTCGCCTCGCCTCGCCTCGCCTCGCCTCGCCTCGCCTCGCCTCGCCTCGCCTCGCCTCGCCTCGCCTCGCCTCGCCTCGCCTCGCCTCGCCTCGCCTGCTCTTTCTTTCTCTCTCTCTCTTCCCCCTCTCTCCTTCTCTCTCTTTCTCTCACTCTTCCCCTCTCTCTCTTTTCTTTCTCTCTTCCTCTCCCTTTTCCTTCCTTCCTCCCTTCCTTCCTCCCTTCCTCCCTCCCTTCCTCCCTCCCTTCCTCCCTCCCTTCCTTCCTTCCTCCCTTCCTCCCTTCCTCCCTCCTTTCCTTCCTCCCTCCCTCCCTTCCTCCCTTCCTCCCTCTTTTCCTTCCTCCCTCTTTTCCTTCCTCCCTTCCTCCCTCTGCCTTGCCTCGCCTGCTTTCTTTCTCTCTCTCTTTCTCTCTCTCTTTCTCTCTTTTCTTTCTCTCTTTCTCTCTCCTTCTCTCTCTTTCTCTCACTCTTCCCCTCTCTCTCTTTTCTTTCTCTCTTCCTCTCCCTTTTCCTTCCTTCCTCCCTTCCTTCCTCCCTTCCTCCCTCCCTTCCTCCCTCCCTTCCTCCCTCCCTTCCTTCCTTCCTCCCTTCCTCCCTTCCTCCCTCCTTTCCTTCCTCCCTCCCTCCCTTCCTCCCTTCCTCCCTCTTTTCCTTCCTCCCTCTTTTCCTTCCTCCCTTCCTCCCTCTGCCTTGCCTCGCCTGCTTTCTTTCTCTCTCTCTTTCTCTCTCTCTTTCTCTCTTTTCTTTCTCTCTTTCTTCCTTCTTTTCTTCCTTCCTTTCTTTCTCTTTCTCTTTCTTCGTTTCTTTGTTTCTTTCTTTATTTCTCTCTCTCTTTCTCTCTCTGTCCCTATTTAATTCATCTCTTCCTTTCTCTCTTCCCTTTCTCATTAGCCCAAACTCACTGCCATGTGCTTTTATTCGCAGTCAGCAACTGACCTAGCACATGGTCAAGAATAAATTAAACTAAAAGAATATAAGATATTAATAAAAATTATAGCAAGTCTTTAACCAAAGTCTCTGATTTTCTTCGGGATGCTCCAGCTTTTATCGTTCCTTGTGACCCCATTCCCTGGGGAGCCTGGGCAGTGCCAGCACCCTCTGGGGGAAGGAAGAACCTTTCCTGCTCTCCAGCCTGAGCTGCCCTGCCCAGCTCCAGCCGGGATGCTGTCCCTGTCCCCGAGCAGAGATCAGAGCTGTCCCTCTGAGGAGCTGCACACTCAATCCTGTTTCTCAGCACAGATGGGCTCCTGTGCTCCAGAGGGCTGTGGACACCAGCAGGTCACTGCAGTTCTGTCCCAGAGAGGTTTGCTGATGGAAAATGTGGGTGAAGTCCCTCAGGGGTGAGGCTGGCAGGGGCAGCTGGTGCCACACGGCAGAGGCTCTCCCAGGGCTTCCTGCTCTCATTCCTTCCCTCAAGGACTTCACTGCCACATTCAGTTCCTTGTAGGTGACACTGGTGGCAGCTCCAGGTTTGCCTGCAAACTCTGTGACCCCAGCAGCTCTTCCCAAGGGCTCCATCCCACAGAATTCCTGCTTTGGGATCAATGGAGATACCCCTGTCCTGTGGGAGACACTGCAGAGAATCCCAGGATGGTTTGGGTTGGAAGGACCTTAAATCCCATCCAGTGCCACCCCAGCCATGGCAGGGACACCTTCCGCTGTCCCAGGCTGCTCCAAGCCCCAGTGTCCAACGTGGCCTTGGACACTGCCAGGGATCCAGGGGCACCACAGCTTCTCTGGGAAAACTCAGCCTCCCCAGCCTCACAGGGAGGAATTTCTTCCCAATACCTCACTCAAACATACTCTGTCAGTTTGCAGCCATTCCCCCTTCTCCTGTCACTCCAGTTCCTGATGAATTGTCCCTCTCTGTTTTCCCTGGAGCTCCTGCAGACCCTGGAAGGTGCTGTGAGGTCTCCTCACATCCTTTTCCTCTCCAAGGCTGCCAGAGCTCCAGGAGAGTTTGGACAGCACTGCCAGGGACAAGCACTGCAGACTGGCTGGGGATGGATAATTGTGCTTCCCAAGCCTTTGGAGCATCAAAGAAATCCCAAGGCATGGATAGAATGGGTGAGAAGAAGCTGAGGATGCAGGATGACTCCACAAACACCTCTGAGAACTGGGGGTGTCTGTTTTGGGGAGCAAACCAAATCAAGGGGAGGTGGTGGAGTCATTCCCAGAGAGTTCCAAATGCAAACAGGAAAGAGGGATGGAAGCTGGGAGGGAAGGGAATTCCAGCATTGATTGATTAGCTGAGGAAAAAAAAGGTGGAATGGTATTTAAATCTCACTTTTGGTTATGGATTGAGATTTCTGTCGAGTTCTTGGGATGGCAGGAATTGTTCTGCTGGGGAAGTTCAGCTTTCAGAGGTGGATTAGTCCCAGCAGAATCCATAATCCTTGGGAATGACTGGGGCCAGATTGCCTTAGAAGTGACTGTAGGCTTGATTTTGTCAATGCTGATGATATTTGGGAATATCTGATTGAGGAAAATCACCTGCAGTGAAATAATCAGGAACTAATTCAGTTCTCTTAATAGGATTTTTGAGTTAAAAAGGGAAAAGTTTGACAAAGTAAGGAAATGAGGGATTGACACCATCTGGAGTGAGCAGTTCAAAGTCCAGCTTGGAAAATCCAAAATTTCCTTGAGTCATGGATGGAAGGAGGAGATGTCCTTCTAGAGCCAACAAAGAAAATTAGGAATAATTAGAGAACCTGCCTGGAATGGAATGGGAAGTTCCAGTTGGAGTTCAGAGGCAGAAAATGCAAAGAAACAAAAATGCAAAG
Organism: Lichenostomus cassidix; assembly: GCF_008360975.1. Classification (NCBI taxonomy): domain Eukaryota; kingdom Metazoa; phylum Chordata; class Aves; order Passeriformes; family Meliphagidae; genus Lichenostomus; species Lichenostomus cassidix. The sequence goes on from NW_028147574.1 coordinate 4,992, forward strand.
TTACAAAAATCTGCTTTAGATCTTGCAAAGGAAATAAAAAGCAGTAAAAACGTTTTTCAGTCACAGAAACGAAAAGAGAACAGAGAAAGAAGAAGTGAGGACACTTTGAGGGCAACCTAGAGACCAAAACTCAACAGCTTGCCCCAAAAGCCAGGGAATGCTTTCCCTCATTTTCCAGAGGGGATGCCAAAGGTGGTGGTAAAAGCAGGAGGATTCCTGGGAGGGGAAGAAAGGAAGGAATGAAGTGGGAATGATCACCCTGAGGTGGAAGCAGAGCTCCAGGAGCTGCCTGGCTCAAACTGGGTGAACTGGGAGCTCTCCATGATCACCTCTGGAAGGATTTGCCTGGGAAAAGGGATCTTAGTTCTCTCCTGGATCACCTGGAGAGGCAAATCCCATAGGGAAAAAGGACTTTCTCAAAGGGCATTGGGAGAAATGGGATTACATTGAGCACTGGGAGGTTTAGGTTGGAAATCATGGAAAATTTCCAGCCCTCTGAGTTCTGAGGCTGTGGCACAGAGTCCCAGGAGGAGCAGATTTCCCTGGGAAGGTGACAAAGTGCTGGGCTGGGGACAAGGTGGGCATTGGGCACAGTGTGACCTCCATGGGTTTGGAGGCTGGAAAACCCCACAGCTGCCTTGGACCTTCCAAAATTTGGGGAGCCCTGACTGCATCTGGAATTTCTGCCTCCTCAATGCCCTTTGAACAGGCAGGGAAATTAGCATGGAAGCCTAATAATCGTGTCTGGGATCAGGAGAGACAGACAGGTATTGTTTAAATTCACATTTCAGCAGCGTCAGTAAGCAAGCACAAGGGAAAACCAGTTCTCTGCTGCAACACAGGAGGGTTTTGGCAGGATTTGGGCAGGAGGAATAAATCCTGAAAGCTCTGCTTGTAATTAATCTCTATCTGCAGCTCGTAGCTCTGTCCAGGAGAATTCCCATTGCTCCAGCTGAAGATGCTTCCAAGTCCACTGCAAAGGACACCCCAGTGAAGAGTTTTGCTGGGAAGGTCTTTAATTATGGCTTTGTTAAACATTTAATTTATAGATGAAGGAGCAGCTATTGTGAGCTGGGCTGTGAAAATCATATATGTTAAGCTGTTAAATAAGCTCCTGGCTTTTTGTTAATTCCCAAATATGTCAAGGAAGTAACTTAATATCAGGCTGGGGAGTTTTTGTTCCTGTCTCCCTCCTTAAGTTGGAGTTAATTGGATGGGTGCTGCAGTGGGGCAGAAATGGTGCCAGCTGTTCAAAATTCAGTATTTCAGGGTGAGATTTCAGATTTAAATTTGGAGACATCAGAAAGAGGCAGAGGCAACATTAAAACCAAGGAGCATCCTTGGCCCTTTGGATCTGCTTCAATTCACAGCAGCTTTTGGGATTGTTCTCAGAACCGCAGGGGGTTTTTGGGAGAAGCCTTGGGGAGAAGGATTTGGGAATTCTGATGGATGAAAAGCTGAACAGGAGTGTTGGGATCCCTGAAACCCATTGGGCTGAATGCAAAGAGGAGAGAGCAGCAGGAGAGGGATTGGGATTGTGTCCCTGTGCTCAGGTGAGAGCTCACCTGCAGAGCTGCTCCAGCCCTGGGGCTCAGCACAGCAAGGAGCTGGAGCTGCTGGAGAGAGTGCAGAGGAGGCAGCAGGATGAGCAGAGGGATGGAGCAGCTCTGCTGGGAGGAAAGGCTGGCAGAGCTGGGATTGTTCAGCCTGGAGAGGAGAAGCTTTGGGGTGACCTCATTGTGGCCTTTTGGTGCCTGAAGGAGCTGCAGGAGACATGGAGAGAGACAATTGCCAAGGGCTGCAGGGACAGGACACAGGGAATGGCTGCAAAGTGCCAGAGGGCAGGGAGAGATGGGAGATTGGGACTTAGGAATTGTTCCCTGGCAGGGTGGGGAGGCCCTGGGATGGAATTCCCAGAGAAGCTGTGGCTGCCCCTGGATCCCTGGCAGTGTCCAAGGCCAGGTTGGACACTGGGGCTTGGAGCAGCCTGGGACAGTGCAAGGTGTCCCTGCCATGGCTGGGGTGGCACTGGATGGGATTTAAGGTCCTTCCAACCCAAACCATTCCATGATTCCCCTTGAGTTAAGTAGATTCACTCTTCCTGCTACCTAAAGCATTGCCCAGATCATTCCCAAATTATTTTGAGCATAAGGAACACTGCCAGCTTCATTGGATCATCTAAAACAGCCACTGTGATTGGGCTGGGGAAGAATATGAGCAAGGACAACCCAATCCCCTCTGACATAAAATAGCTGTAATAATCAATGTTTATCCTGATGCACATCTGTCCCAGGGGGGCCTTTAAACATTAAAAATGCAACAAGTTTCTGTGAACTTCAGTTTCATTTGGTGGTGGAAATCATGAAGTGTTTCTGCCTTACAAACAAAATATTTGACTGATTTTGTGCAAATGTCTTTTGTTCATAATGCACCTCTTCCATGGACACTTGAGCCTGAGTTGCTAAAATGTTTAATTCAGGGTTCTGTTTGCTGATTTCTATTGAATTTCCAGCCAGCTTTCACACAACTGGGATGAATGGGGGGTTTGTATCTCTCCCTCTATTCAGGAGCTGAACTGTGTTCTGAGGAGAAAGTTTTGGAAGCATTCAGTTTTGTTCTCCCAGTTCCCTTCCAGAGGGGTTGCCAAAGTCAATTTTGTTGGTATGCTGTGCTATGGATGAATTTAAATCTCAGCTTTCTGCTAAAAGCAGCTGATAGATGAACCCAGTGCAGAATAAATAACATTAAATAGGAAAATTTTCAGTGAATTGGGTGGATTTTTTCTTTAGAGCTCACAAAGCTGCAGTTGGGAATATTGGCTTTTCTCACTTGTGCTGCTGCTGTCATTCTCCTTGTATAAATGTAGCTTAGAAATAAATCAATTCCTGTGGTAGGTCTTTTTCTCTTAATCCAAATTAATCCTGCATCATATTTATAAAAACCACATTTCTGTGGCATGCAAGGATATGCTTCCCTTGGATATTTGTATCCTTCAGAGCTTGTCTTAAAAGAGCTTGGAGACAGAATTCAAGGCTGCTGTGTGGACATCAGTTTTAATTATGACTTTTTAACAACAGAAACATGAAACTGTAGAGGTTTTGTGGAGATTTCTCCAGCATCCCTGCACCAGTGGAACAACAACTTGCCTTTTACCATCATTTTAGAGAATGGAAAATGAAAGCAGCATTTGCTGGGAATTTTGCAGCTGCTGAATTACCGAGGGAAGTTTGTGGCACTGAGACCTGAGCCAACAATTCAATCTGTTCCCACTCTTGCCTTTGAAGTCCTAAACTCAGGATAACCCCATTCCTGGGGATGCTTTGTTATCTTTTTCCCGTAAATGATGGATGATTCCCAGGTCACTGACAACTTTGCAGGGTCAGATTGCAGATGAGGTAACAAATCAGAAGTGGAAACTGAAAGTTCCCTGCAGCTGAATTACAGAGATGCTGCTTTAGTCCACTTTGGGGTTTCTCTTAATTATTAACAAGCTGGAAAAGGACCTCAGTGCATTTTTTGTGTGTAATGTGTCATCACAGACAGGGAAATCATCTTCTGTTTGCTTTTGCTACAGACTGAATCATGACAAAGCTGGAGCAGAAATCATTTCAGGGTTTTCTTGTGAAATACCTTAAAGTTATCTCTATTTTAGTTCCCTATATTATAAGCAGAGATGTGGAAATGATGAATGAGTGAAATGTGAAAGCTGAAACGTGAAACTGAATTTTCCTTTGTCACACTGGGCTTTAACTAATTCTTGTCATTCCAACTAATTTCAACTAATTCTTGTCGTTCCTTATATGACAGGATGTTATCTCCTTGTGTAAATTTCATTAATGGAGCCTCTTTTCTTTAGTTTGCAAGATCTTAAAAAAATCCTTCATTCTAATATGTTCCTTCATTTGGAATCCCAATTTGCCCAACCTAAAATGTGTGCCACTCCCTTTGTTTGCCAGCACATTACTGAGAGGAAGAGCTGCCACCCAATTGAAGTGGTTTTTATACCTGTCTGACCTTAGCTCAGCACCAGCAGTGGTGCAGGAAAGGTCAAGAATCTGCAATTCTGCGTTTGCTTTGTCTTTGGAGAAACCATGGAGGGTTTGGGTGGAGAGAAGGCACATTAAATATAATTCATTTGAAACATAGTGGGGCCAAATGGTTAATCCTGGAGGTAATGAAGAGCTGCTGGTAGCAAAACAAGTGCTGAGAAACTCTCTGAGCCTAGAAAATACTGTGGGGAAGGCAAAGAATGTACCACACAATGCAAGTTCTAATGTGTCATTAAATTAAATCATGGTTTTTAATCAAAACTGATTTTTTTCTGACTGGCAAAAGATTACAAGGGGAAAAAAAATCTGATAACAACAGAGTGACAGAAGCCCAGAAAATATCCCAACTGTTGTTTGGAACCTGTGGGTTGTACTGGAAATGGATGAGGCCAGCTGGGGATTCAGCATTTATTGCAGAATAAATATGTCCCATGCAGCCAAAAAGCAACAGGCTGTGCATTTGAAATAATTCCTTGCTGGATTTCATTGTGTTTCAAAGCCTTTGGGTTATTTTGGGGTTGTGCATTACATCATTCAGCCTCATAATCAATCTCATTTTCACTTGATCAGGACTGGAATGTAAACATTAATGAGTAACTAAGTACAGTGATCTGAATGTTCTTTATCTGTGTTACTTAAACCAACCTAATTTAAGTCTTACCAGCTCTTGTTCAGCTTCAGGGTTTTATTTGAAAGTCTCAAAAAACCACGAAAGGATTTCCTCCCATTTTCCAGCTCATTGACTCATTCTTCTTGGAAAGAGAATTATAAATAGGTTTTTTTTTCTTTGAGCTTTGATGTATTTCTCAGTTTGGTCAGATGTTTGTCCATCCATTCCAGACAGTTCTTTTTTTATCTCTTGATCTTTTTAATGTGGATTCTGTCTTTGTCAAGGCTGTTCCTCCTTAGGCTGAGCTCACTTTTTCTTCCTCTTCCTCAGAGTCATCATCATCATCATTGTAGAAGTGAATTGTGGCTTGCACTGGAAAACTTGCCAGAACCTTCTCTCCAGTGTTAGCAAGAAACTTCTGGGATTTGGATTTGGGCAAATAAAGTCTGAGAAGAAAATGTATTTTAAGAGGAAAAAGTAAAATAATGCAGCACTTGTCCATCCAATCTAGCCTGAATATTAAAACTGATTTTCTGGTAAATAATTCATTCAGGAATGAAGATTACCAGGGTTAGGTTGGGGTTAGTTTCCTGAGGCACAGAGGTTGATTTTAGTGGATTTTGTGTCTCCAGGCAGAGAAGGAGGTGTTTATTTATGAATTCATTTATTTCAAAATCCACTCTGTTTTGCATTAAAACCATAAATGGCCCCTCTTGTTTCCACGTCGGCTAATTTCCAGTAAAATCTGACAGTAATAAAGGTCACACAGAATTCAAGATGCCACAGCTTTTATAAGAACAAGTGCTTGCAAGGAAGAGGAATATTCCATTGATTTTCCTCCTCTAAATGAAAACCCCAATCAGGAGTTTTCACATCATTAAGCCTGAAAGAATCCAAATGTTGGTGAAAACTTTTATCAGTACTCCAGCATAAAAAGTTTTACTTGGAGTTCAACTTTTAATCAAGAGCAAATTAAAGCAACCTGAAATCTCTAACAAGTCACACTCCATTGGCAGCTGTTCCCATTAATTATTTGGGCTTTGGGAGCTTTTTGTCATAGCAATAAATGAAAGTAGAAATTAGATGAGGAAAAAAATGTGAGGTTTTTAAGATTACTTTCTCCTCATTTTCATGTTGTTTCAGGCTCTGTTCAGCCTGAGCATCCAAGGGATAAAAACCTGTGCAGTTTGGAGAGAAATTGTTAATAAAAAGAGAAAGAATGAGCTTCATTTCGAAAGATGCCACTTTTCCTCTGCCAGCTGCCAGGGCTGAACTCACCTCACTGGATGCTGGAAGCCCAAGGCTCCTTTGGATCTACAATTTCTTCGTTGAGCACACAATTCTGACTGAAAGGAGACATGTTTATGATTTAGAATGGGCTCAAAATGAAGATTTCACTGATTTTGTAACCATAAAAATCCACACTAATGTTGCTTTGAAATCATCACTGTGAGTCTGTTCTCTCACGAGAATAAAACATCAGGGTCTGTGTTGATTGTGCTTCAATCTTTATTTTTGTTCTTTCAGCCTAACAAACCTTCCCACCCAAGCAGGTAAAAACTAAAAATCCCAGTGCATTTCAAAGCCAGTAAGAATTAGTTTAAAATTCGGTTTTCTGTTGATTTCCTCAGTGGTTTGCTTATGGCAACATCCCTTCCCCCCCAAAAAAAAATAAAATTTTGCACCTGAAAATATGGGTTTTAAATTTCACCTTAAAATTCTTTTCACTTAAACTCCCCTACAGACAAAATATCACATCCAGACTAGGCCTGGAGATTTCAAACTGAAGTTGTTCCCTTTTTTATATAATTAAACAAATATAAAGTGCTGTTAAAATGAGGGCTGCATGGAGTAAGCAGTTGTTTCTGAAACTCTTAATAATATTATTATGTAATTAATATATTTATAATAATGGATAATAATTCTACATCTGACTTAAAATTAGAGATACTCTTAACCATTACCATGTACAGAACACTAATTTGAACCACATTTTCCAACACTAAAGAAATGCTTGAAAGAACAAATGAAGAGATTACCAAGCCTGGCTTCCCATATTCAATTTCTTATTTTCCACGAGGACTATAATTATTATTATTATTTCATTTTTTTTATTATTATTCCCAAATTTGCTCTCACCATTTGTTGGTTCTCTGGTGCCTCCCCACGTCTTGCTGTGAGCATCCAGGGCCTCCATAGAGCAGGGCTGCTGGAAGATTGGGATCCAAAGGAATCATGGAATATCCTGAGTTGGAAAGGATCCACAGGGATCATCCATCAGACACCCCAACAATCCCACCCTGGACACCCCTGGGGGCATTTTGATTTGGGAAATCTGATTTCTGGGGCAATATTTTATTTCTCCCCACACACCAAACAGCCTCTTGGCCATTTTTCACTAAGGGCTCCTTTCCCTTTAGGATTCCACAGCTCAAAGTGAACTGGAGATGGTTTAAATAGTGCTGAAATCCTTTTAGTTAAGCAGAAAAACCCCCAAACTGCCTCTCCCTCCCTCTCTGACAGATTCCCTGTGGTCAATCAGTGCCTGGTTATTTACTGAGGCAGCAACTGCAGCATTAATTAATCCAAGGAGGACAATCTGAACTAATTAACCCAGGAGAGCAGATGGAGAGGTGAGGGCTGTGTCTGCCTGTTGTTTGCTGGAGTCACCACAGCTCTGGATGTTCTTTTCACCAGTCCTTTCCTTCTCTGTTGCACAGCAACAGATCCAAGTGGGGAAATGGAAAAGTGCTTTCAATAAACATCAAAATAATAATAATAATAAGGTAATCATAACCTTAATTTTCATTTGCAAGTTCTGAAATATTGAGGGAAAAGGACGAAGCTTCAGCACAGCATATAAAATAGAGAGGAACATTTTCAGAAATAAATTTTCCCCTTTTCTCCTGAAGCTGGCAAATGTTTTCCATTTTTTATCCCGTGGAAGAATTCCCTTACCTGCCCAGGTGCTCCCCCGGCCGGGCTGGGAGCTGCCGGGAATCCCTGGAATCCCCGGAGCTCTTCCCGGCTGTTCCCTCCATGGACCTGGATGCTCGAAAAGCTGAGAGAAGCTCTCAGCCCCTCCTTTGTGTGAACTCCCGAAGAACTTCCCTAAAACAAACACCTCCTCAGGTAAAAGCAGGGAAATGTCCTCAAGGAGATTTGTTTTTTTTTAAAGGAGTAAAGGAGTTCAAAGGTAGGATAGGCTCTCACTTTGGGGTTGTTCCAGGGAGAGCAATCCTAGGGAAACTGAGGGGTTTTGTTAGGTTTGGTTGGTGAATCCCATGGGATAAAACACACACACATATATATATATATATATATATATATATATCCTTTTACCTTTCTGGCTATGTTTTACAGAACGGGCATTTGCAGAATTATCTGAATTATTGCAGAATCAGAATTTGCTCTTTATTAAATACACTCTGTTAATAGAGTTTTGGATGTCTTGGGAAAACTCAGCCATGTCCTGAACTAAAAGAAGTGCAACAAAGATGTGAAGAGAATTTTAAATGTAGCATAATTTTTTTTTAATTACTGAAGTACTTTTGATGTCCTGGCTTTTAAAGATGAAATAATACCAAAAATAGTGAAAGTCAGAGAATTTAAAGACAGGCCTGGTGACTTCCTCAGGACTACAGGGATGGTCCACTGACCTTGGAGTTCCCACTGATGACTTAGTGTGAATTGGTAGAATTAGTGAATTAGTAGATTTAGAATTCAGTCTAAATCTGCTCCCTCCCATGTTTAAATACCTTGTGACATCTGTGAAGTTGTAAATAAATAAATAGTACCCTATTAAAAATTAAAAAAAACATGCACAGTTTCAATCCCTTTAAACATTTCTGTATCAAAATCAGTGCAATTATTAAAATGAAGAACACAGTAAATAATATTCAAACAAGAAAATATATATTAAATAACAGCACAGGTCCTGAGGAAAAGTGGCAAACTTCTCAAGTAACCTGAGGTGTAATTAAATATCTTCCTAAATTACAGCCTGACATACACATATTTAATTTCAGCAGCTTAGTTTTATTTACTCCTGATTTAACTTGATAGTTGAAAGGGGAGTTTGTATTACAGAAGTGATGTCTGTGATCTTGCAATCAGATCTGCATGTGAGGATAATTGATTTATTCCTCTGCTAACATGGAGATTAGTGCAGGACTAAAGCCTGAACTCCTGACATGCAACCCTCCAGAAGGTGCAAAGTTATTCTCAGTTAAATCTCTTGGTGAAGCCCTGCAGGACCAAATTTATTATGAAATTATCGAAAATAGAATTTTGGTGAAGAAGCTGTAATGTAATCAAATACAATTACATGTGGGAAAAAAGCTAATATTACATTATAGCATTCATCAATCAAACCACACAACTTTAGTTGGCATTTTCATGGAAATCATTTACTAAAGTCAGGTTTCTTTTTGCAATACACTTAATTTTAATGTAAAGTGCTCAGTTTTGATATTTGGTAAAGAACACAGAATCAGAAATTCATCTACATTGAGCTTACACAGTAGAGTTGGGCTGTCTGAGGGCTAATATTACTCCCTGTTTTTTCCAAGGTTTCCTTCCACCCTCCTGTAAGGAGGAGCTGATTGACATGGTTATTTCAGAAAACCTATTTTAGTAAATTCCCTGGTGCCTGCAAGGCCTTGGTTTAATAATAACAATAACAACAACAGAATGTTTCCCAATCTAAAATTCTATTTAGTCAAAGCTTGTGATGATTGAGTCTAAGTTACATTATAACAGAAACTAGAAACCTTAGAGCAGCTTTACAGCTCTGAATTAATTCTGTATCAACATAAGCAGGAGCTTGTCTTAAAACAGGGACTGGTTTTGCTTGTTCTGCTTTAGATTCCCTTGAACAGTGGAGCTTTAATTTAGTTTTCTCATTTACTCATTAAGTTTTCCAGAGTAGGGGAACCTCAAAAAACAAAAAAATGATCATAATAGGGCTGAATGCATTCAGTGACACCACAAGATTTCAGCAAAGCACGTTCCTCTCTGCACAGGTTACACAAACACTTGTGCTGTGTGCAGACTCTGAGGGTCAGCAGTGCACGAGCTGTTGAACTAACCCGGAGAAAGTGAGTTCCAGAGCTGAGAGCTTTCTTTGGAAATTGTATCCTTTGCTTGTTTGCTTTCTTTTGATGTGCCCAGGCAAGCATTTTGACTTCCTGCATGAGATAAAGTCACACAAAGGAGCACTGTAAGGTGCCAGGTGAGGAGCACAGGGGATTTGTTCCTCTCTGTAGTGGAGGAATGGCAGCAGCACAAGGCTGGTGTTTCTGAAGCTTAAGATGGAAAAGGAAGAATACTGACACTGTTTGACCAAATTTGACCAAATGAAATTGTAATCTGTTTGTGCATTGTGGAGACAACATTGTGTCCATCCCTGGAGGTGTTCAAGGCCAGGCTGGAAAATCACAGAATCACAGAACCATCAAGGTTGGAATGGACTTTTGGGATCACCCAGTGCCACCCCAGCAGCACCACCCTCACCCCAAACCATGTCCCCAAGGGCCACATCCAGACTCCTCCTGAGCACTGCCAGAGACAGGGACTGCAAACCTCCCAGGGCAGCTCATTCCAATGTCTGAACACTCATGCAGGGAAAAAACTTTTCCTGCATCTCCCGTGGCACAACTTAAGGCCATTTCCTCTCATCTTTTTCACTTGAAACGTGAGAGTATGGCCAGCTTGTTCCTTGTTTATCTGCAGCGCCATCATGCTGCTGCCGGAGATCCACTCAGGAATAAAACTGCTATTTTAGAATACCTGTTCCACGAAATTTCCAAGCATATACAAGGCCCTGAGTTCAGAAAATTAATAAAAGATTACGGCTTCATGCCCTGTTCAGAGAATAACTGTCACACATCAGTCCATGTTGGTGTTGGCTTCTTTCTTGTAGCCCTGCATTTTTCATCTTTTTTATCTTTTCACTCACCCACTAAGTATCTGCCAGGATCAGGCTGATCCCCATGTTCCTTTCACAGAGCTTAGTGTTGTGATTACTTCTCCTAGAAAATATTTGATAACTTTTGTGCATAGGCATACTGGAGGAGTAAAGGGTAACTAGCTACCTCTGTTGTATGTTCTGTAGGAGCAATTTGTGCTTGCAGCACGCATGGCACATGCAAATCCTGCAGTTTTATACCCTGGCAGGCTTTTCTTCACTCTGACATCAGCGTTCAGCCCATTTTTATTTGATGCAACCAACGAAATTAAATGCATTCATTTGTGGCTTTGCTGGCTACAGGGATGGGAAGTGTGGACAGCTGTTTTCTCCTGGGTTTGTGGTGGAAGGGAAGCTGCTCCTTTAGAATATCATCAACCCTGAAATAAGGTCAGGTAGCAGTGTGGAGACATTTCTGAGCAATGCAAGATCCTTTCTGTTGTCCATCAGTGTTAGCTTTGGAGAGCAAAAGCTGCAGGATTTATCCAGGGCTGAATCCAAGGCAGTGTGAGCAGCAGGAGAGGGATTGGGATTGTGTCGCTGTGCTCAGGTGAGAGCTCACCTGCAGAGCTGCTCCAGCCCTGGGGCTCAGCACAGCAAGGAGCTGGAGCTGCTGGAGAGAGTGCAGAGGAGGCAGCAGGATGAGCAGAGGGATGGAGCAGCTCTGCTGGGAGGAAAGGCTGGCAGAGCTGGGATTGTTCAGCCTGGAGAGGAGAAGCTTTGGGGTGACCTCATTGTGGCCTTTTGGTGCCTGAAGGAGCTGCAGGAAACATGGAGAGAGACAATTGCCAAGGGCTGCAGGGACAGGACACAGGGAATGGCTGCAAAGTGCCAGAGGGCAGGGAGAGATGGGATCTTGGGAATTAGGAATTGTTCCCTGGCAGGGTGGGGAGGCCCTGGGATGGAATTCCCAGAGAAGCTGTGGCTGCCCCTGGATCCCTGGCAGTGTCCAAGGCCAGGTTGGACACTGGGGCTTGGAGCAGCCTGGGACAGTGGAGGGTGTCCCTGCCCACGGCAGGGGGTGGAGCTGGATGAGCTTTAAATCCCTTTTAACCCAAACCATTCCGCGATTCCCTGAGGAGCCGAGCCGCGGCGCCGGAAGCGAGGTGACCTCCCCTGCTCCTCGTCTTCTAGAGCACGGCAACAACTAACCCGTTAGAAAGAGACAACGCCTCGAGCCATTTTAAACGATTTTGAGCGATCTTTATTATTTTTAACTCCTTCTTTCTCCGCAAAACCGCGCATTCCCCTCAGCGCTCGGTCGTCAGGCAGCGCCGCCTCGCTCCCCTCAGCCGGCAGTGAGCGCTGAGGGGAGGGGAAGAACGGCCGGTACAAAAGGGGCGGGGCGCGGCTCGCGCCGGGCCCCTCCAGCCAATCAGCGCTGGGAGCGGCGCCCGCCCCGACTGACGCACGGCGCTCCGATTGGCCGTGGCGGCCGGGGGGCGGGGCCGCGCGCCCGCCATGCTGATCACGCTGTGCTACCTGTACCTGTGGGCGCGCTGGGGGCCGCGCTCGGCCGCGCTGGTCCGCAGCACCGTGCGGAGGCTGCACCGCTCCCGCTGCTCCTTCACCTTCTGCGCCCGGCAGCCGCACCCCGACGAGCGCGTCTGCCTCCGCGTCGGCGGGAAGGTGTTCTGCACCGGCGAGGCGCAGGTAGAGCCGCGGGGATGCGCGGGGCTGCGGCGGTTGCCGCGGTAACGGCGATGCGCATCTCCGCCCCGCGGAGCGCCGGGGAGCTGCGATCTTCGGGGATTGCTGGCGGGCAGGGATTTGGGATTGGGAAGAATAACGCGTGGAGGGAATTCCCCCGCGCTGTCACAGCCATGGAGAAGGAAGAGGGAAGACCCAAGCGGTCGCTTTTGGTTTGCTTTGGTAGAAAATGTTAGCTGGGGTGTGGTTTCCTCTCTTCGCTGCTTGCTAGAGCTGACTGGGCTGGGGGATGCTGTAGGTGCTACATATGTGTGTCTGAATGTGTATGAAGTGCAGCTTTGCAAGGACAGCTGTGGTTATAGGAAAGCTTGGGAGTGTTTTACAGGATCCCAGAATGGCTGGGGTTGGAAGGGACCTTAAGGATCATCCGGTTCCAAACCCTTCCCATGGGCTCAGAGCTCTGTCCAGCCTGGCCTTGGGCACTGCCAGCAGCCACAGGGCCTCCCCACCCTCCCAGGGAAGATTTCCTTCCTGATATTCCATCTAAACCTGCTCACTTTCAGTTTCAGGCCATTCCCCCTTGTCCTGACACTCCATGTCGCTGGGAAATGCCTCTTTCCATTTTAGCAACATCCTTTGAGCATGTATAAGGCTTTAGTCTAAAAATAATATGTTTGTGCATTCAAGATCCCTGTCAGAGGTTTAAAACATTGCTAGATCTGTTCTGAAATGTGAACTGAGCTTTTGGTTGCAGAGAGCTGTGTGCTTCTCCCCATTGTTTTAAGTGTGGGAAATGTGGTGAAAAATGAAACTGACAGTTTTTTACCAATGAGCAGGGATGGGGAGAGGCTGTGGCAGCTCATGACAGTGGAAAAATCCTGTCCCTGAACCAGTTCCACTTGGCACTGCTGGAAGCAAAACTGAAAGTAAGCTTGCTTGACTTTCAGGATTAAAGTGGAACTCCCCTGGCAATGCCCCCAGATAGTCTGAATTATTTAAATGAATGTTGGATTTGTCTGAATTTGTCGCTAAATGCTGGGATTGGTGTGGGTAAGGCTGTTCCTGATCTCTGCTCTTTGCTGATGTCGATGTGTGTGTTGCTGGGAGTGATTTCAGTTGTTCCAGGCTGGAAAGGGATTCATGGAGTGTGTCCCTGGCTGAGTGCTCTTTAGGAAGCAGAGAAGCTTTTCAGAAGTTCAGCGGGTAAAGAGAAAGCTTTCAGTGAGGGAAAACAAGATTAGAGATGCTGATGGAGTTGGTTCTATTTGAAGCCAGTCTTTTTTGCTGTTTAATGAACAGATTATTTCACACTTAAAAGCGATGGTGGCAATCTCAGTCTTCCACAGGCGAGTTAAATACTTCATCCACATTCCAATAAAGCTCTTAAAAACAAAACAAAGCTGTGTTTGGAGGACTTCTGCCTCAGTTGCCCTGGATTATTGTTTCCTGAAGAGGATTTCAAGTGATTTCTGCTGTTCTTTGCTCCACTCCTGCTCATTTCTGAACCAGCTTCACCTCAGTCTTTGCACAGCAAGCACATTTTTTCCTGTCTGCAGCGTTATTCACGCAGACTGATTTTATAATCTGCCCCGTTTATTTCTGTTTATTGGGACTTGGGAAGCCCTCTGAGGGATTGCAGCCTGGCATGAAGTTTGGCTTAAACTCAGGGCTGTTATTCAATATGTTTTTGTCTCTTTAAATTCTGTGTTGGCAGCGTTTGACTCTGAAAACCCCTGGGGTAGCTCTTGTTGTGCTGCACTTCACTGTGAGAGCTCCTTGCATCACTGGGGAGCTCTTGGCATCAGCTGGGAAGAGATAAAAGCTTAACTAAGATAATTTTTTTTTGCCTTCTGGGCAGCCAGCAAAGCTCCTTTGCTCTCTCTCAGTAGCTGTAAGTGAGGCTGGACTGTGATCAGTAACTCAAGATACCAGCAAGTCATAAATGAGAACCTGGAAAAGGTATTTTTTTGTTTGATCTTTAGCCAGATGGGATGTTTAAAGCACTTTAAAGCTTCCTGAGCTCGGTTCACTTTCCTGTGGGAGAAATCAGTGTTTGCTTGTGCAGCTCCTGTGCTCACTGAGGGTGGTTGGATCAGTGAATTTCCCCCCAGAGCCTCAATATTCTGTGTTTTCATTTGAGTGATGAACATATTTAGTGTCAGAATTTAGTGCCAGAGGGGAATTCTTTTCTGCTTCTATATGGAATTACTGAAGGTGTGTGTTTGTAGCCTGGCAGTAGCAAAATAGATATTTCTAATGTTTGCCGTTTTTCAAATATGTCACACAAATGAGGTTCAGGGCAAAATCTGCATAAGAATTAAAAATGGATGTTATATTTTATGAGAACAGATTGTTAGCAGCTTTGAGGTTTCTCAGACATGTTTGTTGGGCTGCCTATTCCAGGATTTTGAGCTTAATTTGCTCCTTGGTGAGGACAAGAGAGAGAACCTTTTGTAATTGAGCAGAGGAAACATTTGCCCAATGCTCTGCTGAGTGGTGGATAGAATAACTTATCGAAAAACTGATTGTGAATGAATTATTTCTCCGTATTTTACGAGTTCGATAATGAATGAGGATTCAATATCCAGCATGAATGGGAGAGTAGGAGGAGGTGAGTGAGGGTTGTTGCCAGTGGCAGATGTCCCACTGGTGTCACATGTCCCACTGGTGTCACAGTGCCAGGGGCTCAGTGGTTTTCTGTCCCACTCACTCCTCCTGTAAAGCTGAAAGCTGCACTTTGGCTGAAAAACATGCCTTGTCACTTTTAGGTTTATTTTGATGCATTCCAGTGGAATGGTTCAGAACTTTATCCTTTTTTTTTTGTCTCATAGGGAAAGTGAAATAATCCTCACCCTTCCTGTAAGGCTGAAAGGGTCAGGTTTGAATTTAAGCTGGGCGTAATTTAAAAAGGAATTCTTCAATCAGCTGCTTCCTACAGAGACTTATTTTCCTTTCCCCTCTCTTTCAGTTCCTTGATGACTTAAACAGGTGGAGTTTCCTCCTCGTTTCTCCTGTTATTTACCCCGAGAAGTTGCTCACAGCAGAACACATAGCTTTTGTGACAGAGAGCATTTCTGCCCAGACAGAGAACTTGCAGAAAGGAGCTGACTCTTCACAAGAGGTGAGTGCCTCCCTTTGTTTCCTGCACAGAAAGTGGTGCAGATATGCTGTGATGTTATTGGGAATAAAAAGGTAATCTCTTCATTAAAATCATAATTTAGTTCTATTTCATGCTTCAAACAAACCCAGAGATTTTTATTTTCTTTTTATTTTTTTGTAGTGGAAAGATCCACAAAACCATCTGCATTGAAGCTTTAGTTGTCTATTCTTTTGGGGTTTGTTGGTTTTTTTAATCTTGGTTTTGCTTTCATTTTCTTTGAGACAGAAAATCTTGCATTCTTACGCGGACATTAATAATGAATTTCATTTACAAAGCTCAAAAGCGGCAGTCCAGGCAGAAAAGTCAAAACTAAAGAGGAAAAGGACTGCTGTTTTATTTTGCTTGTTGTTCTTCTGTGTGAACGCAGTGAAGTGCTCTTAATTTTGGGACCTCTGGCTGCCACCATAGCCAGGGGCTGTGGGAACACATTGCTCCTGGGGAATTGCTAGGCAAAAAAGCCATTTTTTGGAGCACTATCAGTGATCTGTGACTGGTGAAAGTGAGGTGGACTCAGAAATCAGGAGTATAAATAGTTTCTCATCTCTTGCTAAGAGCTGGCCTTTCATCCTTTATTCTGGCAGAATTTTGATCTTGAATCGCAGCAGGAAAGCTTGAAAGTATTCTCTGAGGATTTTTGCTCTGCTCTGGAGCAAATGGATTGTTGCCTGAGGAGGATTACAGCTCATAGGTTTTGGCAAGAGCTTGACTTTGTGAAATACTTCTGTGTGTTCATTTCATTTGCACTGTGCAGCAATAACTGCATTTTACCTCTGATATTTTATTTGGTGCTGTGAAAAAAAGCTCAAGAGCATCCATAGAGCTCTTTCCAGGTGTGATTTCCAGGTGTGGGTGTTACCTGTTCTTTGGATAAGAAAGGATATTTAAATGCTCTGGAAGTCTCTCAGCCTCCACCACAGAGTCACATTGAACCTGTGACCTGCTCTGGTGTCCCTGAGCTGCAGCTGAACCCAGAATTCAACCATGCAGCTGATCTTGTGGGAAAAACCCCATACTGCTCCCCTTTTCCTGTCTGAAAGAGACATTTTTCACTAAGAATTGGCATAGGGGATGTGTCAGAAGCTATCCAGCCAGGTTTATTGTTAGATGTGCAAAGATCATGAATAAATGTGGATTGAGAGCTCACCTGCAGAGCTGCTCCAGCCCTGGGGCTCAGCACAGCAAGGAGCTGGAGCTGCTGGAGAGAGTGCAGAGGAGGCAGCAGGATGAGCAGAGGGATGGAGCAGCTCTGCTGGGAGGAAAGGCTGGCAGAGCTGGGATTGTTCAGCCTGGAGAGGAGAAGCTTTGGGGTGACCTCATTGTGGCCTTTTGGTGCCTGAAGGAGCTGCAGGAAACATGGAGAGAGACAATTGCCAAGGGCTGCAGGGACAGGACACAGGGAATGGCTGCAAAGTGCCAGAGGGCAGGGAGAGATGGGATCTTGGGAATTAGGAATTGTTCCCTGGCAGGGTGGGGAGGCCCTGGGATGGAATTCCCAGAGAAGCTGTGGCTGCCCCTGGATCCCTGGCAGTGTCCAAGGCCAGGTTGGACACTGGGGCTTGGAGCAGCCTGGGACAGTGGAAGGTGTCCCTGCCATGGCTGGGGTGACACTGGGTGATCTCTAAAATCCCTTTTTTTACCCATTCTGTGCTTCTCTAACTGAATGGTCTCATTTGGGTTGTGCCAATCAGAAAGTGTCTGAGAATGTCTGAGAAAGGAGACAGAACCATTAGGGTTGCATGTTTGTTCTTTCCTCTTGTTTCCTCGGGAAAGAGCACAAAATCAGAATTTTTTGGGGTGTTGTGTAAACCATTTAACTGCTGTAAATGAAAAGGTACGTTTTGCTGATAGGCTAATTACGAATAAATGAAAGAACTGACAGCTCACCTTCAGTTTGTGCATCCATAGTAGGTGTTTTTCCTTACTTTAATCAGTGTTTTTCATCTTGTGTGTGGTGATAAAAGGTGAACCTCATGGAAGTGCTGCAGTCAAAGTGCTGCAGCTGCTCTGTGGGAATTGCACTTTGTCTCCTGGTTTTTGGAACATAATGCATGGCAAAGTCTGGTTTTGTTTTTTTTTAGGTCCTGAAGGCAGGTGCTGCTTTGTTGTCTAAAAATTCCTTCATGGGAGAACAAGTGTGTCCAATTGTGTCTCCTACTTGTGTGATTTTTCTTTCCTGGAGAAAGGAATTTTTGGTGTAGATAAACAGCTTGAACCCTTGGGGTTTGGTTAATACTTCTGCTCATTTTTATTAAACCCTAGTAGTTTACTTTTGTTAGTTTTGTCAGCATTCTTGCTTAGAATTTGTGCTGAAGGAAATCAACCCAAATGGAATTTTTCTTGCAGAATGTGACAATGCTCTGCTGCTGTTTTGTTGCTCAAAACTTTTAAAGCCTTGATCTTTGGGAATGATTCCTTTATATTCCCAATTTTCTCCCAACACTGGGTGTGGATATTGCAGTGATTCTTTTCCAGAACCAGGAGAATTTCAGGGCTCAATCTTTGCTGCCTAAAACAACCATTCCTCATTAAATTCCTTGTGTTCCGCTCCAACCTCCTGCAGTCCAACTCCCAATATTGCTGCTTTTTGGGTGTTTCTCCATAACCTTTCCCAACTGAAAGCCATCCATATGCTCTGTTCTAGATTGTGAAGTGGTCAGACTTTTGTTCACCCTTGGCCTATAAACCTGGTGAACCTTTTAAGTTAATTGCTGAAGCAAGTGTAGATAATTTCAGTAGCCTTGGGATAGCCTTCCTGGAAGACAGGCTGAGGATGGATAACGGGATGGTGCCACACAGGATTGTTTGTAAGTATCCTCCTGATCCTTTTTAACAGCTCAACAGCTTTGATTTATGATTATTTTAGGGTTTTTCATGTAGTCTTTATATCTACTTAAAAAAAAATTGTATTTATTTTGACAGTGTTTGCTTCCTGTTGGGTTTCCAGTGTGTTGATCCCTGCTTTAATTTTAATTAAATGAAATTAGTTTAATAAAATTAATTTAGTTTTATAGGATCACGGAATGGTTTGGGTTGGGAAGGACCTTAAAGGTAATTTATTCCCTCCTCTGCCATGGGCAGGGACACCTTTCACTGTCCCAGCTTGCTGCAAAGCAGAAGTTAGAAAATATTGTTTCTCTAAGTCTTTTCTGTTAGATTAACAAACCTATTAAAAAAAACAAAAACAAAACCAACAACACAACCTAGAAACACAAACCCAGAAGTTTAAGCAAATGTTCTCTTTTTTCTTATATGAAATATTCAAAACAACTAAACAAACAAGAAAAACAAACCCAGAAGTTTTTTAGGCAAATGTTCTTATTTTCTTATTGGTAATAAAAGTGTCTTCAAAGCTAAACATGGATTGAGAACAATTTTGGTGGGTTTCTTTGTTTTGGCTTTTTTTTCAATTGTTTTTTTTTTTGTTTTTGTTTTTCTTTGGGTGGGGTATTTTTTGTTCAGTTGTTTTTTGCTTTTTGTTGTGTTTTGATTTGGTTTTTTATGGGATTTTTATTTGCTTTGCCCTTTTTTTTTAAACATAAATCATAATTCACTGGCAGAAATTAAAGAAGGGCAAAATCCACAACATTTATCTGGAGTGCAGGAGGATAGCAATACACTCCCAGATGTGTCTGATGGGAAATTCTGCCATTTCATAAGGAAAGGGATTAAACTGGGACCTGATATATTGTAACACAATTTTGTTCATCAAGTTTCTCCTTGAATTAGAAGTTTATAAGTTCATTTGGTTTTGTCGGAGTGGAGAAGAATTTTTATGGAGTAAAATTTTTCAGACCTGAAGTATTTTCATGGCTCAGCAGCTGAAGAAACCTTCCCTTGTGAAGAATATTTTTTCTCTTTTTCCTCTTCCTTAGTCTGCTCTGCATGTTTCTTGCTGACAATAATCATCTTTGCTCATCCTTTCCTCACTTCTATTTGCCACCAATCATATTTATCTTTGCATTTCTATCATTTTCAGGGAAAAAGGGGAATGTTTACAGTTGTTCCTATTTTCTGGTTTTCCCTTGGATTCTTAGCTCCCAAATCTTGCTATGGGTGGGTTTTTCTCCTTTTCTACAGACTAAAATAATTTCAAATATTCTTTTTTCTGCCTTTTCTCGTGCCAAACCTTTATCTGCAGCTTCAGCAATGCGAGGGACGTGGTTCAATATCTGTCTCTTACCCAATGCCATCACTTTGTTAGCTTATTTCAAAACAGTTTATTTCAAAACAGCAGCAAGTTATTTTAAACCCTGCCCTCCCTGAAAGAGCAGGATTTTTCCAGAGGTACTTGCTTTGCTTTGTTTTGTCTTTAGATTTGTGTTAGGAGTGTAAATTTATGTTGTTCTGGGGGGAAAATAGAGCTTGGTGTGTCAAAGCAAATGAAATTATTGCTGTTATGGAGCATTTGTAGTGAAATTGAATTAAATCCTGCTGCGTTAATGATATTTATTTTTTAATATCATTATGCTAAGCCCTGTTTTTGTTTTTCTTTCCCCTTCCCCAGCTGTCCATCTGCAGGAATCTGCCCTGAAGGAGTTGGCACAGGAAGCACCATCCCTGAAAGAGAAAAGTGCAGCCATGGATGCGCTAAACCCTCTCCAGTCAGGACTGGCAGAGCCTGCAGGACGAGGTGAGGAGGAGAAATCCAGGCTGGAGGAAGGCAGGGAGAGTGAGGATGAATCCCCCAGGCTGCCTGGCAGGGAGGCAGGAGCTGGAGAACATCACCACCTGCACCTTTCCAGCTGCCACGAGTGCCTGCAGCTGGAGAACAGCACCATTGAGTCGGTGAAATTCGCCTCTGCAGAAAACATCCCCGAGCTGCCCGACGACTGCAGCAGCAAAGCTGAGGAGGAGAAGGAGGAATGCCTGGAAAAAGGAATAAAGAGGATAAACCTCGCTGGGAAACCCCCTAATATACTGATTTACCTGGGCTCTGAGGCTGCCAAAGGGAGATTTGAGCAGGTGAGGTCAGTCCTGAGGGAATGCATCGATGCTGAGAGCTACACCATCTATCAGCTGCAGCAGGAGCAAGTGCTCAAAGCTCCCTGGGTTGACAACTCCCTGCTGCTGGTCATTGCCACAGAGGATGCCATTCCTGAGGGGCACCACGAGCAGTTCATGAGATTTTTGTCCAAAGGTGGGAAGATTCTGGGGTTTTCCTCGTCCTTCACGTTCGGAGGTGTGCAGATAAAGCACAGGAACAAGCTGAGGAAGGTTGTCCATGAGCTGGTGGTGTGGAAGAAGGACAGCAGTGAGGTGAAGCTGAACCTCCTGGTCAGTGGCTGTGTGTTTGAGCAGAGGGGGAAGGAAGAGCCCAGCAAGGTGAAGGCATTGAGTCGATTGAATAATGCTGATAAAGACATAATTATTGTGCATCTGGCTTATGGGAGCAGTGGAGGAGAAGCCATCCTTTGCCAGGTACTGTGAGCAGGGAATGTTCATTTCCTCATTGCTGCATGGTGTGCAATCCTAAAAATGTTCCCATTGCATGTTCTGGAGGGTTCCTGTCCAGGGGAGGTTTGGAATCATGGAATGGGTTGGGTTGGAAGGGACATTAAATCCCATCCAGTGCCACCCCTGGCATGGTGACACCTTCCACTGTCCCAGGCTGCTCCAAGCCCCAATGTCCAGCCTGGCCTTGGACACTGCCAGGGATCCAGGGGCAGCCACAGCTTCTCTGGGAATTCTTTGCCTCCCTATGCCCTGAGGTATAACTGGATAAATGTCCTGGATGTACAGAGAATCCAAATGCAGGATGGGTTTCACTTGCTCCTAAAGAATGGGAATGTCACTGCTGTTCATTCCTGGTTGTCACCACCAGGCTTGTGTAGGTCACACAAAATCCCAGAGGGTGGTAGAGCAAAGAGCAGCAGGTTTGTGTGGGAAGCAGGAATTTTACTCCTCAATCCATAGAAATATCTCCAGGGGTGCCAGAGGATGGTGCCACAGCATCCCCACCAGACCAGCAGGGGTTGGATTGGATCATCTCCAGAGGTCCTTTCCAGCCCCAGCTATTCTGGGATTGTGTCAGATTGATTTCCCTCTCTGCCTGCTGGAAGTTGTGCAGTGACACAGCTTGAGCAGATTTGGGGAGGTGGGAAATACATCCCACAAAATCCTTACAAAAATAGGAATTCTGGCAAAGCAAGAAGTGTGAAATGAACCTTGCTGGGAACTTGATTTTTTGTTTCCTGAGTCCTTATTGAGCCTTTAAAGTTTTAAATGTTTAGCATTCTGCACCTGTCAAATAGCTCAGGGCACCTGGGGATGGAATTGGGGAGTCTAGGATGAGCCAAAATCTTATTCATTCCACTTCAGAATGATACCCCAGGAAATCAGTGCCTCTCCAGTGTTATGGGATTGGGATCTGTGGTTAAAAAAAAATCAAAACCAACAGCCCAAGAAAACCATCAAAAATTAAACTACAGAGAAGTTCAAGTGTTCCTAATATTTTTTTCTTAATTCTACTTTCTGGGTAATGGGGAGGAAGCTTCCACAGAAAGGTAAACATTGATCACTGATTTTCTAAAATTATTTAAATATTCCCAGCTAAAGCTCTGAGTGCTGGAAAGGCTGATAAGAGGTAGTTTAGAAAATAAATCTGCCAAACACACTGAGAAAAGCAGAACAAGATTTATTTACCTGCAGTTGAGGAATATAAGAGACTAATATGAACAAACTTGGTGAAAGATTCTATTTTTACCAATATTTTAGGTAGAGGAGAACATTCTCAGGAGCCCAGAGCACTGAAATTTAACTGCTCAGGGATCAAATATCAACACTCTCACTGCAATTACAAAGCTCAAAAATATTCAGGGGTTTCTTAGAAGTGTTTTTTTGTCTCTTATCAGCTTAAATCTGCTGGATTTTTGGCAGCTCTGTTAGACCAAGTGGTGTGTTTATGGCTTTTTTTTATGGCAGCTCTGCCACCCATGTGCTAGAAAATTGATTAGCTACTCTTCCTGCAAGTTCTGCTTTGCTGCACCCTTTAAATTGATCCTCCTGCTGGAGTAAAACTTAATACTCCTGAGGTTTTCCCCAGGAAATAAAAAAGGGCATTACAGCCCAGCTTCAAAAATCAGATTAAAAGGATTAGTGTGTCGTTTTATAATTGGAAATGACTTCCAGTCTGGATTTGAAAAGCCCTTATTGTTTTCTCTTCAGGGGACAGGCAGTGACATCAGCTGTTAAATATTCTTGCAGATTTGGTTGCCCTTTTTTCTGTACTCTCCTAGTGGGTGGGTGTGTCCTGTCCCATTTTTAATTTATTTTTTAGGGTCGTGGAGTGGTTTGGGTTGGAAAGGATTTTAAAATTATCCCATTTTAAGGATTTTTAAATCATCCCCAGGGACACCTTGCTCTGTCCCAGACCAATGTCCAGCCTGGCCTTGGACACCTCCAGGGATCCAGTGGCAGCAACATCTACTAATTTCCCTGAATTTCAATAAAAATATATAAATCACAGAGAACATCATTAAATGGTGCAAAATGGAAGAAGCAAACAAAAATAATAGCTTTGTTTAATAGCATTAAATGGATCCGCAGAGTACAAGGGCTTTGAAATATCTTGTAACACTTAAAAAACAAACTTAAAAGGAAAAGCAGAAAAAAATGAGCCAAAAAGGAGGTCTGTGAAGGAATTTTTTTTTCTTTTGCATTTAATTTCTACATTTAAGATCTCCTTCAGCCCTGAGGAGTGATTTTCTAGCAGGTGCAAAAATAACTTTTTTAGACAGCAGCATTTGTTTAAATTCACTGATTTCAGCTTAATTCATGTTATTTACCTGAGTTCTCCATATCTTGCACAACCTCTAGTAAAGCTCTTCCAATTTTAACATAATTTTAATGGAATTTCGATTTTAATGGAATTTCAATTTTAATAGAATTTCAGTTTTAATGGAAATCTGCTCTTGTCCAAGCCAGAATACAACCAACCTTACTGTGGGTTCTAGGAGAGCTGAAAAGCAGAAGGTTAAATTTAATAAGTTAGTAAATACAAGTTTAATCAACTCCTCCAGGAGAAGCTTATAAAGAAGAGAAGTTTTGGGAAGAATTTTTTAAAATTTAAGTTAGTAAATACAAGTTTGATCAACTCCTCCAGGAGAAGCTTATAAAGAAGAGAAGTTTTAAGGAAGAGAAGTTCTGGCAGCTGTGATCCCTGAAATGGAAACTGATTTTATTTATTTTTTTTCTGTCCTGCCAGGCCCACTTGGAGCTGGACAGCAATTCCATGGAAGTGCAAACTGAAGAGGAATTTAATTTGCTCAAGATGAGCAATTCCAAGAGATATGAAGTTCTCAGGGAGATCCTGACATCCCTTGGCCTGAGCTGTGAACTGAGTGAAATCCCTGAGTTAACTCCCATTTACCTGCTCTCTCCAGATGAGGTAAGGCTTTTGGGATTTACCCTGCAAGGCAAATTCAGGGTTTTCTGATCCTCATCTTGCTCCTAGTGTGGGATTTTTGTTGGGAGAGTTTGGTACAAATATTACAGGTAAGCAAAAAATTGAATTTCTAATCCATCTCTGTTTTGTTCCCTGCTTGAAGGAGTTCTGAATTTCACCACGTGGAAGTCATGCAGGGTTAAATTTATTATATTTCCATATATTTGCTATATTTCTATATATTTGCTATATTTCTATTTCCTAGATTTGCCATACTTCTGTTAGGAGCTCTTTAATGCTTCTGCACTATCAGAACACAAGGCTGTAGTGCTGCAGAAAGAACTTATTTAAAAAACAGGATTAATTTTTCTTTTAAATCAAGATAAAAAGTTCTGCCCGGGCTGGCAGCAAAAGATGGAATGGAAATTGTGAAGAGGGAAGTAGGATTGCACATCCTTGATTCCTGAGGATGTTGGAATATTTGTAATTTAATAGTCAGCTGTCAATTCTGGACTCCTCCATTGGAGAACTGCTCTGAAGAATTGGGAGGAATATACAAAGCAGAGATTTTAACCAGTTTTTCTTTAAAGCAGAAATTGGGCAGGGTTAATTTTACTATATTTCTATATATTTGCTGTATTTCTATTTCCTAGATTTGCCATACTTCTGTTAAGAACCCTTTAATGCTTCTGCAATATCAGAACATGAGGTTGTAGTGCTGCAGAAAGCTTTAAAAAACAGGATTTATTTGTCTTTTAAATCAAGATAAAAAGTTCTGCCTGAGCTAGTAGCAAAAGATGAAATGGAAATTGTGAAGAGGGAAGTAGATTGCACAGGGAAGACCTTGATTCCTGAGGATGTTGGAATATTTCCTGAGAATATTTGTAATTTAATAGTCAACTCTCAATCCTGATTCCTCCACTGGAGAGCTGCTCTGAAGAACTGGGAGGAAAACACAAAGCAGAGATTTTAACCAGTTTTTCTTTAAGCAGAAATTGGGCAGGGTTAATTTTACTTTATTTCTATATATTTGCTATATTTCTATTACCTAGATTTGCCATATTTCTGTTAAGAACTCTTAAATGCTTCTGCAATATCAGAACACGAGGCTGTAGTGCTGCAGAAAGCTTTAAAAAACAGGATTTATTTGTCTTTTCAATCAAGATAAAAAGTTCTGCCTGAGCTGGCAGCAAAAGATGGAATGGAAATTGTGAAGAGGGAAGTAGATTGCACAGGGAAGACCTTGATTCCTGAGGATGTTGGAATATTTCCTGGGAATATTTTTAATTCAATAATCAGCTCTCAATGCTGACTCCTCCATTGGAGAACTGCTCTGAAGAATTGGGAGGAAAACACAAAACAGAGATTTTAACTTGTTTTTTTTTAAATCATCACTTCAAACTCATGTGTGAATTAATTCTCTGTCTGTGTGGCAATGTGGGAACAAAACTAAAACCCATTTAGCCTTTTTGGCTAATACTAAATGTGCTCCAGACTCAAGACCTGTTTAGTGAACTCTTTGTATTTTTGTTCTCCTCCTTCACTACTTTTTTACTTTTTTTCATGGCTGTTTCTTTCCTCTGCCCTTGGGCTTTCCAAACGTGCCATGAATGAAAATTCAGCTCATTTCTATCCAAACTTGCCATCTAGTGGCCATTCCAGGGTTGCAGACCATTTAGTAAAGATATTTTAATTATATATTCTTCAGTTGAAGTTTATACCACAATTAGTTTTTAATTTTACTCATAAATCCTATTAATAAATTATTTTATTAATACATTTTATGAACTTTCAATGTGGTTTAAAGTGATTTTATTTGTTTTATTCACATTTTATTTGTTCATATTTTAATGGTAGTTTTGCTCTGTGTAATCATTACTTCAATGTCTTTCCCTTTAGCCATGATAAACTTCCAGAATGTTCTGTAAAAGGAAGTTGCAACTTGTGTGTAACACCTACAGCTGCTAATGAAGAGAGAGCACATTAAAATAAATAATGCATAAATAATAATAGAAATGAATAAATGATGTTAATAGTTTAGCTTTCTCACACAGTATTTATTTTTCTCCATCCATCATGTTCTCCATAGGTCTCCTTGCTTTCCCAGAGAGCCAGGAGATACTAAAAATGTGAATTCTCTGAGGAAATCCTTCATTTTATTGACAGCAAGTGCTTTTGGGCTGTTTTTCACAGACATCCCTGTAATAAAAACCCCATAATGAGTCAGTTAATGATCAAACAAGCTCAAGGTCCTGTTAACAGCTCCAAAAATAATGACAAATATTTTTATTGTTCCCAAGATTTGACAGTTCAGGAATGATTTCTCAGCCCAAATTGGAGTTTCCATCTCCACCATTGTGTTTAAAAACTGCTGGTTCCTCTCACCCCTCAGGATTTTCTAATGAATTTTAGGAACTTCAAGCTCCTTTTGCTTGTGTGGAAGAAATAATAATTGGTTTTGTTCTGCATTTTCTACTCCTTTAAGAAAAAATAAAGTCAAGGGTTTTTGTTGGGGTTTTTTTTGGGTAATTTTAAAATTCTTTCAGTTTGAAGTGCTGGTTTGGTGAGTTTTGTTCTTCATTTTAAACCCTGATCTCTGTGATTTCCTTGGTGTCTCTTCCACCTTTCATCATTTCAGAACTTTTTCTTTCAGAGCTGTTTTCTGCTCCACTGTGGGCATCAAATAAAATTCTCAACTTTGTTCTATCAACCAAGAATAATTCTCCAATTATTTGGTTTGTTTTATAGGAATGTTTGTTCTATAAGAACCAATTCTCCTGAATTTTCCTTTAATTAATTAATTAAACTCCTCCACAATCTGTGTTTTTCAACATCATTGTTGAGCAGCTGTTAAAAATCCTATCAACCCAATGCTGCTGGTTGATACAAATCTGATTATTAAGAATTTCAGATCTTCCTCTCCACTCTGTGAGTCTTGCTTGGTGCATTTTGCAGTGGAATTTGAAGCTTTTCCTGAGGTGTGGATTGGAAATTTTTGTTCTTTTCCACCTTAGGCTTCACAATTTGAAGTTTTCATTTCCAGTTCATGTGGTTATCAGTGACCTTGTAAACCACAGTGCTGCTGCATGGATTAAAAAAAGCCAACAGAACATGAGCAGAACTGGAATTATTCTATTTTAAATTTAAATAAAAGCTCTGCTGTCTGAATAATGGAGGCTCAAGTCCATTTTTAAGAGGTTTGGTTCTTAGCAGTGAGATTTTTGCTATAAGAATAATAAAGGTAGTGGTTGAATGAAAAACAATGGAAAAAAGTTGAATTAATTCTACATGATTTGATGATAAATGTAATTTATCATAATTTTGGAGGCAAATATCGGTTTCAAAACACACCACTTTAGTCTTTTCCTCTCTCCTTGCTGTGCTGCAGAGCAAATGGAGAGAATTTCCCTCTGGAAATTCAGTGTCCCTGCAGTGTCCAACCCCTAATCCTGTCGTCTGGCACCCACATGTTCAGTGGCAGCTCTGAGCATGGAGAGCTGATTTTTTCTGCAGCTTTGCCTCTCAGCTCTGAAATATTTGCTCCTTCAGCCATCCCCAAGGATAACTTTTCAGACATAAATGCCAGGATTGGGTTTTATTGCTGTGAGTTGCAGCAGAACATCTCCTCCATTTCAAACCGAGGATTTACTCCTTGAAGGATGAGATTTGTCCCAGCAGTGATTATTCCCTTTAGGAATTGTTAAAACCACACTTTTTCTCATCTGAAGCATCTTAAAACTTGAGTAGAAACTCCTCAGGCTCAGAATTCTTTGTATTTGTGAGTAACTCAGTAGCTGGAGCAGAATCAGCTCAGCCAGAGCAGATTTCCATGTCTTGGTTCTGGGATGGACTTGTCTGATTTTTAAATTCCAGCTCCATGATGTCAGCCAAGAGGCTGTGGAGTGACTTTATCCTGAGTAAATCTTCCTTTGAGGATGGGAAACTCGAACTCCCAGCTAACACTATAATGAACCTGGATTTCAGGGTGCATTTGGAGACAATTGGCTCTGAAATGTTTCCCTGCATGTTCATGGGTTTGAGATTCAACTGGGAGACTTCAGGGGTTTTAAAAAAGTTTGAAAAACAGGGTGGTTGCTCTGAAACTTGAAAGTTTTTGGTTTATGTATGATCTACAAAAAGATTTCCTTGTTTTCTCTTATCCTCAAAGCACGATCATCATCCCTGCCTTACAGACAGGAGGACAAAAAACAAGAGCTTTTTGGAATTATTTATTCCAGAAAGGAAAATTTGCCCTTTTCTCTGGCTCAGAAATAACAGAAGAGCTGAGAAAAATGTTGAATGAGCAGCAGGCCGTGTGGGAGACCTGAATAAATCACTGATAAGTCATTTGTGTCTAGCACTTTTTGCCTGTTAAAATGTATTATATGTGTTATTTGAAATGAGTAAAAATCTTTGTACTTGAAGGCTTTTCCCAGTTTGTCTCTTGGCTAGAAATAAAACTATATTTTAAGGCAAAATTTCTTCAAGGAAAGAAAGAATGAGATAAAGCAATGTAAATGGATCTTTACCAGTAAAAATGTGTATTTGCTGAAGCACCTTCCTGGTTTTGGGAACTCAATTTAATAGATTTGTAAAACTTCACCCAAGGACTGATAACTGCTATCAAGTCAAATCTGTAATTTTACTCTGTGGATTTAGGGCTCTTTGCCATCATAAATTCAAAGGTTTTGGTTGGGTTGCAGGGCTTTGAATTGCCTGTGGCTTTGTTTTGTGTTCTTCCCTGAAATTCACTTTTGTTTCTTTGTAACAAAAACTTGCAGAAAAAAAAAATCAGCTTTTTATTCCTGGCAGTGTCCAAGGCCAGGTTGGGTGTGGGGCTTGGAGCAGCCTGGGACAGTGGGAGGTGGATGAGATTTAAGGTCCTTCCACCCCAAACCATTCTGGAATTCTCTAATTATTAGCAGGTTGGATTACCTCTTGATTTCTTCACTCCTGAAAATTTCTTCATCCTTCTTCCTGGAGCTGTTTTTTGGGGGAAATCTGGGATGCTGCCTGTATTTCCAGTTCATTCACCTGTGATTCCAGTCCTGCCCAGTGCCCAGCTGAGCCACATTGCTGTTGGCATCCTATGAAAATCACCAGGAATCTCTGCTGTTCCCAAATCTGGATGCAGCTGTGGCTTTTCCAGCAGTGAGGGAAGGTGTTTGCCCACCAGGGGACACCTCTGAGCTGGATTTCGAGGGGAAAAAAACCAAGGAAGGGATGGAAAGCATTTTATGCAGAGTGTGTTGTGTGTGGATTTGCATTCGAATATCTTTGCAACTGCTCTGTGTTGTATTTCCACAGTTTTAAAGCAGCATTTGAAATTCCACAGGAATCGATGGCTTGTAGTGTCAGAATTCAGGAAAACATTTCCAATTAAGAAATCTTGCTGGGAACTCCAAACATGGAGCCAACTCATTCCAGCTTGTGCTCAAAGATACCTTTTCCCTTTTTTTTGTTATTTATCTCCAGGGAATATTCCCCATGTATTTAGGGGAAAGGGAAATCTGGCAAACCTTGCCTTTCTTTTGCACTTCCCTGCCTAAAAGGGTGTTTTCCTCCTTGCAGGATGGCAGCAAACATGCTGTTCCTGTTTAAAGGAACATTTGTAGGCACATGATAATGAGCAGCATTCTTCCTTTGCATTAGGGTTTGTAAACAACTTCTGGGCCATGTATTGATTCAATAAACGCTTTTGAGGATGGCTTGGAAAGCGCAGGGAGCTTTGAGGAGTGAGGGAAAATCTGTTGTTTATAGCAATCTGCATCAAAAGGGTCTTTATGCTGCGGTGAGAACTCCGAGTTAATGCCTTTTGTAGGGAGCAGCAGTTAATCCCTGTGTGGAGCTGAGTGTGATATGAAATGATGATGTGCTGGCATCTGCCCAAAGTGCCACTCACGGAATTGGATTCTCTCATGTTTCAAGGCTGGCTTCAAGTCAGTGTGCATGATACTTCAGAACTACTTTCCTCACCAGGCATGTTCCTTCTGTACTGGAGAGAATGGAAAATTTTATTATCCCCCCCCAGAATGGCTTATGTAATATATATTTGAAACATTTGCGATCTCGCTCTGCTGCTGACTTCTCACTCCTGAGATGACAGAGAGCAGCACCAGGGCTGAGTGGTTTTTTGGGTGTTGGTGTCAGGCTGAGTTTTCATAGTTTCAGTTTATTTTGGGGTTTGTAGTGGGAATCTGAATTTATTTATTTCAGTTTATTCAGCAGAGGGTGTCAGGCTGAGTTTTCATAGTTTTTTGCAGTGGGAATCTTAACTTAAAAAGTGAAACCTGCAGCGGCAGATTGATCCAAATTCAGGTGTCACACTGCCTTGGTGTGAAGGCTGGAATGAAAGTGTCTGGGTGTGGATTTTATCTGGGGTCAGGGCTGCCCTGGAATTGTCTGGGTGTGGGTTTTATCTCTCTCAGCACTCCTGATAAAGCCTTTGGGGTCAAGGCAGTCCCGGAGCAGGTGGGATTTTGGGGAGCAGCAATCCCAAACTTGGGACAAACATTCAGCACCACCCTGACCTCACCGCGCCAGAGCTGACAAAAGTGGAGCACTTCCAACCCTAAAAACCCCGAGATTCCCTGGCTGTCCTGCAGCTAATTTATGGAAGTGAGAGGGGGAAAATGAGAGCAGCCTTGGCATCAGCTGGAGCGCAGTGAGATCCTATCGGGTTACCATTGCTCAGAAATGACGCCTCCTTCCCACAATGGGAGATTGTTGTGCTGCTGCTCTGACACTTTCCTTAGGGTTCCTTTTGTGCCTTCACTTTTAGGGCCACAGAATGTATTTAATCTATATATTCTAATCAGAAAAAATTTAAGTAATATATTTATATATATAACCCAGAGGCAGTAGTAACATCTTCTCCTATCGCTCTTCAAAAAGATAAAAATTCCAACTTCAGCTGTTTTTGAAACACTGAGTTTGCAAAGTTCAGGTCTTCTGAATGTGTATTTTTTTTTCCCTTTGACAGTTCAGAAATTGTCAATTATGCAGTAGTGTTAGCAGAAAAAAAATCTGTCTGCAACACGAAGCTTGTTATTGAAGTTTATGGAGCTGAATTTATAGTGGAGAGTTAGGATGGGAGTTTAATTAATGATTTAAAAGACACTGGGGTGTTCTCAGAGTTTGTCACTGGACAGAGACTCCAGAAAAACATCACCAGGTGTGACTTGTGCCAGCAGCTGATGGGGAAGGGCCTGACTTAGAGCTTCTGTCATGTTTATCCTGTGACAGTTCATTTTCAGCGATGATTTCTGACATCGTGAGGAAATCAGGAAATTCCAGGTGCAGGGGGAGAGGGATTTGGCATGTGCCTATCTGGCTGACACAACGCAGTTCTTAGAGTGAGAAGCTGATTAAAGAGCAGCTGTTGGCTGAAATCAGAAAGTTTGCTGTAGTTTGTAGTGCAACTGCCCTGTGAAATCTCTTTTTTTTTTTTTTGGGGGGGCTTGCAGTGGGTGTTCCACCAGCAGAATGTATTCCACTTTAATAAACCACTGTAGTCACTTGGCACTGGGGCTGGTGACAGGAGTGACAAAGGATTTACAGGAATATCCAGGCAAGGTTTTCTCAGAAGGGAAAAAAAAAAAATCAGAATACGCCTTGTGCTGTCTGTTTTCATGGTAAATGTGTTTTAATTCTGCCAGGAAAAGTGTCCTGGGTAAAGGTCTGTCAGGGCAACCTGGGTTTTTACAGTTAGATCATGCAGAGCTATGGCATGATTTAATTTTGGGAATTTCAGCTGGGCACAGTTGTATCTCTGCCAGCATTTCCAAGAGGATCCACAGCAGTGATGAAATTGGTCCTGCAGCTGTATAATTCCATAATTCTATATACAGACTTGTCTATGTGTGTTAATATGTCTAAAAAAACACATATTTTTTAAATCTGTGTGTAATTCTATTACATTAGCCATATTGGCAATGACTATTATGACTATAATTATATTAGCCATATTGGCAACCTCAAATTCCAGAAATGCTCTCCTTTCTTTACCCATTTCTTACTCAATTATTACACAAGATAATAAAAATAAATCAAGGGCCAGAGGAGACCAGAGAAGAACTGCAGCCCTGAGAAAAGCTGGGATGAGAGTTCTCCACGGAGTGTGTAAATCAGAGCATGCTCCTTGACTGATGAGGATAAGAACTTTTTTTTTTTTTTTTTGGGGAGAGGAAAAATGCAGGAGGAAGAGCTGGAGGATCTGGTTTGATAGCAGATGAAAAAGCAGAGGCAGTGAGGGAGGAGGAGAGAGGGGAATGGGGCAGCAGCTGAAGAGCAGAGGTAAGGAGCAAGGCTTGAATGGAGAGAAAACAACTTTATTATTATTGCATTTTCTAGCCTTCCCTGCAGCTGCTAGTTGTTATATATATATATATCTAGTAATTTTAGCTGTAAAAATGGTGCTGCTTTGGAGTGATGGTTTGGCTGAAATGTGGGACAACGCTGGGTTTTTACAGCCTGGTTTATTGAGAGTCACTTTCCATATCTAGGGTGTGTTGGTTCTCAAGTCTGGGCTGAATTGGGCTGTTGGACTTAGCTGAGAAATGTTTAAGAGTAACTCCAGAAAACATTTCAAAATACGCTTCTTGATTTAGAAAAATGGATAAATGTATAATTAAAATACTAGCGACAGCCAAGCATTGGCAGGATCAGTATCAGGGAGATTTTAACAAGGAAAAGAATATTTTCTTCAGTCTGAGAGTATTAATTGTAATAAATCAATGATTTTTGCATGTGGTGAGAGCTAAAAGTTGGAGTTTAGATTATTTAGAAACCAAAATGTTTAGAAGTGAATTCACAGATTGCTGAGTCTCAAAACATTTGCTGGACAAACAACCCACATGTAAATTTTTAGTCAGCTCTTTGCCCCTCAGTATAGACTTACTAACAGAATTCCACATCTAAACAACTTCAGACAGAGAATGGAAATAAAAATAATTTAATTTGCCGAGGGAAAGAGAGAGAGGTTATGGATATATATGGATGCATATGGATATTAATGTGTATTACTGAACAATTCTTTTTTGTCATAAAGTGTTCTGGTGTTACACTTGCAGCAGAGAAATTAATCACAATTCCTTTTGTGATTTACCATTCAACCGATGAATAGGTGATAAGTAGAAAAAGTTAGAGCTGGAGAAAGTGTCTCCTGTTAAAGAGCTATGTTTGGTGGAATAAAGTCAAGTTTTAGGAACTGAAAAACATCTTAAAGATCCTCAGAGTTTTAAGGTCTATTTTTTGGGAGCATAGCTCAGCATTTCCATGGAGTCAGAATCGATGGAAATG
>NW_028147575.1:0-37548 GCF_008360975.1 Lichenostomus cassidix
GACAGCGAAGGGCAGAGATCCTGCAGGCAGAAACTCACTGTTCACAACTTTGGGGTTTCTAAGGATGAGCAATTCCCTGTCTCAGAGGGTAACTCAGTAACTCAGCAGACCTGCAGTGAAGGGGTAGAGGGGGAGAAAGGATTTTCTGAAGCCAAAAGTTTGGGAGTTAAACTTTTGGAGAGTGATTTCAGCATGACAAACCTTAAATTTCAAATCCTTTTCAATGCTGACTTTCAGTAGCATAAACCCTTGAATCACCCTCTTCAAAACCATCCTTGAAGGCTGCCAGAAGGAATTGCAAATTCTGATTTTTTTCCTGGTGAGTGGAGGTCCCAAGTGGTGTCCAGGGTGTCAAGCAGGAGATGTTCCAGCCGGGCTGGGGAAGCAGAGCCAGCAGGAGGGATTTGGGATGAGTCCTGGGGTGAGTCACCCAGTCTGAGTCTGCTAACAGCCACTGAACACGAGTGGCCCAGCTTAGCTATTTTTAATATTTGCTTACTCACATTTACTGTACTAAGCTCTTTACAGGAAAGGTAGTTAAGAGCTGGAGTGAGCTCTTAAATCCACTTTCCATGGCAGCTGCTCCTTTAATTGATGTGGAGCGATGGCTTCAGTCCTGCCTTTCCTGAGCTTTTAAGGTCTGAGCATCATTCTTGTCGTGCTTGATGCTTCAAAAGTGCTGCAGCCTTTGGGCCTGCAGGGATAATATCAATAATTATTGTTATAATAATGTCCTCCATCAAGGCTGGACCTCACAACCAGCACGAGCAGCTTGGTAGGACCTGGAGGTGCTTTTTGACCTCACCGGGTGGAATTTTGTCCCAAAAAGGCAGTGATATAATAATAAATAAAATATTCCCAGCTTTTAGCCGCGATGGAGTAAACACCTCCCAGGTTTCCTGTTGCAAACCTCTGTTAGCAATGCACACAATCCTCAGGGTGCTCAGGGAGCTGTGCTGGCCAGCGAGTGCAGCCCGGCTCTGTCCCTGCAGGCTCTGCTCTGCTCTCCAGCTGCTGCCAGCTGTGCGTGCAGCAGAGGAAGCCCAGCAGGTAGCTCGGGCTGCATTCGTGTCGCCGAGTTCAGCCGTGGCTTCCTGTTTACTGAGCCGAGGGACGCCTTGGCTTTGCACCACACGAGGAGCAGAGTGGCTCGTGGATTCAGTGCCTGGCAGGGAGTGCAGCCAGCAGCTGGAATTTTGCAATGGAATCCATGTGCTGGCTGGGAGTCTCTTGCTCTCCGTGCTGCCGAAAGCATTCCCTGCTGCACGAGCAAATTCCTTGAGTTTGGTGAGTGGGGTCAGAGCTGTGCAGGGCAGGGTGGGCTGGGTGGATGGGATAAACTGGGCCTGCTGGAGCTGTGGGAGCTCAGATAACTCCTGCTGTGGCTCGTGGAGCTGATAGCCTGGGAGAGCAATGCCCAAAGATCTCTCCGGCAGCAGGGAAATTGTCCTGCATCCAAAACTGCTCTTCAGAGAGGGAGGGAGAGCTGCAGCTGGGAAATGTCTGGGCTTCTGGAGAGCTGACAGAAAGTTAGGACTGGACCTAAAAATTAATTGGCTGTTAATTGCCGTGAAAATGCTCTTGGCCAAAGCAAGAAATTGAGCTGCTGCCAGTTTTCATGATATAGAGACATTGCTGGGAATGCAGATAGGCTCCTGGAAAGGTGGAAGTTCATATTCCTCTCTTAATTTTTGACTTGGAATTCTGAAATACAGAGTATATGTTGGAAGATGGGGTTTTTCCAGCTTTCCTGTGCTGTCTAAGACTCAAGGGATGATGATTCTGGAGTAAAAGACCACCTGGAGTTCCCAGGCAGCAACTGTAGGAATGGCACAAGCAAATGTTTGCTAAAAAGAGAGAAACGAGTGAATCGTAAATAAAGTGAGATGATTCAGCCCTTTCAGAATTGTATAGAAGAGTTCAGTTGGATTGGTGAACTGGAGGAATGTGAGATTTTCTCGGGCAGGTTGGAATTATTGGGGTGAGATCCTCGTGCCAGGTGTGAAGTGTAGCAGAGCCTTTCTGCCTGTGGATGTGTGTAAAGGCAGCTTGAGGCATTATGGGACCAAACCATCGCTGACAGGAGAACTGTGCAATCTGCAGGACAAATTTTCAACTCCACAACCCAGCAGGACTCCCTGAAGAAAGGAAAACAAAGTCTCACTGCTCATCTCTGTACACCTAAGCCACTCACGTGTCTCACCACCTTTGAAGCACTGTTGACACAATTCTCAGAGGCAAACATGTAAAACTCACTCCTATTCAGCTAGTTAGTTAAAAATAGTGAATGTATTTGTCCAAGAGATTGAGTTGAATTGAGGGTAAATATTTGGTTTGCTCGCCAGGGTGACACTGGAGACTCCCAAACTCTTCATTTTAGCAGCTCCTGCAGAGCATTCACAGGTCAATTGGCCAGTGAAAATTCATGGCTCAAAACGATTAGTAGGACTTTGTGTGGTTGAAAAAGATCAGTAACTGTGTGTGGGGTGTCTGGAAGCAGCGTTTGTTGGAGGTGGTGCTGCAGGACAGGACTGGATTTACAGGTTCCTGCCTGCTGTGCTCCAGCGCTGAATCGTCTCGCTTGGCTCAGGAGATAAAAGTGATACCAGACAAATAACTGGGTGTTCCTCTGCTTCAAGCAGAAAGCAGCTGCTAGATAAGACTTTAACTGCAGCACTTGGCAGCTGGAGGTTCCACATTCTGGATTGGAATCCCTAGGAAACCTTGGGAAATGTGTCCTTGGTGTCCCCGAGGAGGCAGAGTGCAGGCTCTGCTTTTGGCCACCAAAGGGAGGCAGAAGGATTTTGGGTTTTGGCAGAGCTCGAGTTGTTTACTGAGACAACATTCTAAAGACTTCCTTTGGCTTTCACTGATTGGCTTCTTCTGTTTCAAGTGGCTTCTGCCAGTTTACTTGTGTTTGATTTCTGGGAAGAAAAGAGCCTTCAGCTGGGAGAAATGTTTTTTTCCCCCAATCTTTGTTGCAGTTGGGATCAGAGAAAAACAGTTTAGGGTGACATCTGAACCGTGTCATTTCTTTATCATTTTGCAGGTGGTATTTAGAGCTTAACTCCTCTTTTTGAAGGTGGGAATGTAAGGTTTCAGGGTAGGTAATGTAAGGATTCATTAAAGCCTGAAAACATAAAAGTAATTGGAAGCAAACCAAAGCATGTCCTGGTGGAGAGTTCACTCATCCACATTTGAATCTGCAGTTTAAAGAGACTAAGATCAATGCAGAGCTAAGATCCCTCCTCAGTCAGAGGACTTGGAGACCTCATTTTGGGTCACACAAGTCCATTGACTGTCCCAGTTCCTTCCTCTGACTAAGAGGGATAAATGTCTTTACAGCTAACTACAAACACAGGTGTTCTCTGGTGATTAGCCAATAGTAAAAAGTAATTGCTGTGTGTGTTTATCCCACCAGATGGGCAATAAAGAACTGTATTTCCCACTTGTATTAAAAATTATCTCCCAGTGGCATTTGATTCTTCCTTGGCTTGTCCATTTTTTACCATGAAGTGCTGACCTGGGCACTCTGTTTCCACTTTTCAAAACTTAAAACATTTTTTTTTCTGTGCACACCAAACCAGTGTAGCCCAATAACTGCCCATGGGAGCTTTTTGGGTTGGAAAAGTCCATAATGTCCACTTTCATTGAGCCTGACAAGATCTTGTGCACCTTTGTGACTAAATACAAGTGAGGGCTACCAGCATTACAGCATTTTAACAGAATAAAAGGGGAGCAGAGAGCACAGAGAGGGGGAAGAGACTGTGAAGATCTAATTGCTCTTGCTGTCAATAGTAAATCCCAAATTTATGGTTATGTAATTTTATAGTTTTCAATTCTGCTATAGCAGGAATGGTTCTTGGTTAGGTGATATTTTTGTTGGTGGTTTGCTTTTAACAGAAAGGTGAACAAAACTGGTAAAGTGTTGTTTGCTGTTGTTTGGGCTTCGTTTTAACTGGTGAGCCCTCGAGAGTGAACTTTAACAATATCTTCTCACCACATTAAAAAAAAAAATTAAAAAAAAGCAAAAGTCAAACCATCAAAAAAAGTCTTACCAAAGTGCAAAGCCACCACAGGAAGCACATGACTGCCAGAAGCCTTCTGGGGGTTCAGGTGCTCAACTCAGAGGAGATGTTGACCACGTTGGCAGAACCTCCTCAGGGCCTTTTGAAGGAACCTAAATGGCAACAAGTCCGTGACATTTATTTTGAAACCAGGCTGAGTGCAAGAGGTGCCATTATTTCAGTTTGTTCTTCTGAGAAAAAGCTGAGGTTGATCCTTGCCTTGAGTAATTCCTGCTCTGTGGGAAGAGCTGGGATGCTAGCACAGCTCCAGTGCAGGATGGTCCTGGACTAAAGGGATTTTTTTCTTCCTCTGTCCTGAAGGGATTTTTTCCTTCCTCTGTCCTGAAGGGATTTTTTCCTTCCTCTGTCCTGAAGGGATTTTGCTGCTGCAAGCCCTGCCCTGTTGCTTTTTCCTTCTCTGCCCTCCACGTGTGTGGTGGCTGGTGGTGTGGCAGGGGTGGGATGAGATGATTTTTAGATCACACCCAGCCCCAAACCTGTGTTCTTTGGGGGTGTTGCAGGGGATGAGGAGCTCTGCAGTTAGTGCTGCCCAGCCAAGAAGGGCTGGAGAGAGCTGGGATGACAGTTTCCATTCCGTGCTAAGCTGTGAAAATGCAAAAGGCCAAGAAGAACATGTGGAGCTGCTGTCGAGGCAGTGGCTGCAGAAGGGAAGTGACCCTGGGTGGTTTCTGGGCCCTGAGCCAGCAGGGACTCTGCAGCAGCTCTGTGGTCACCACATCCCGGCCCCTCTGCATGTTTGACACACTCAGGCTGGAAAGCAAAGCCTGGCAGAAGTTCCCCTCCTCAGGCTGGTGGTGTTTGGGGAAATGCTTCCAACTCTCCCTCTGTGTAAGGTGGGATGTGGGAGAGCTGGGCACTACCAGTGCTGGCGCTGATTTCCTGGATGACTGAGCCACTCATTTCATTTCTCCTCTACTCATTTGCAGAAAGGACACGTTGAGAATGTTTCTCACCACTTTTAACTTGGCTAGACCTCAGCTGGTGGCTTGTTTTGGTTTGTTTCTTACTAAAGAGCTAAGGCACCATCGGAAATCCGGCTGCTGCCGTAATATATCCGTGCTTGCTTTTTCCTTCAAAGCCACTA
Organism: Lichenostomus cassidix; assembly: GCF_008360975.1. Taxonomy (NCBI): domain Eukaryota; kingdom Metazoa; phylum Chordata; class Aves; order Passeriformes; family Meliphagidae; genus Lichenostomus; species Lichenostomus cassidix. The sequence continues at coordinate 5,173 of NW_028147575.1, forward strand.
AAATGTGGGATTCCCTTGCTGAGGAGCACCAGTGGGTCATGGGTGTTGGGCTTGTTTTGTAGCAAGGGGGTACAAACAGCTGCCTGGGAATTATCTAAGGAATTATCCAGCAGAGCAGTGTGGAGCAGGTGTCAGGGTGGCCCTGGGGTTCATCCCTGCTCCACCTGCACAGCCCGTGGAGAAAATGAGGTCTCTGAAGTGGATAAGGTGGGCTGGGATGGACTGGGGCTTATAAACCTTGGCTTGTAGGAGAACTTGGAGCTCTGAGAGCATGTAGGTGTGTGTTGAGTCCCCAGGGTTCTTCATCCTGCATTTCAGCATGCTGGGATCACTGGAGTTCTAAGGCTCAGGAGAACAGGATGAAGTGACCTCTCTCACTCCCGTCTGCTTAAAGAGGGGAGGAATTCTGCAGTACTGAATCACGGGGAAGGTGTGAGCCATGAACTGCTTCACCTTCCTCCTGGTGCCTGTAGTTCCCACCCCAAACCCCAGTGCTGCCCTGCCAGGTGGCTGCTCCTGCCACCTCCCCACAGGGTGTGATGCCATTGTCCCACTCTGGTCCCCCAGGCAGCACAGAAATGCCAAGTGCTAGAGAAGGTTTTACTCCATTCCGTGTTCTTTTCCATCCTGCCCATCCTGGTGGATCTGTGCCATGCCTGCAGTGTTCTCCTCTCGTGGCCAAGGCAGAGCCATTCCCTGGGCTCAGCTCCTCCTCAGAGCTCAGCGCTGTGCTGGGAGCACCACTGGGGCTCTGCAGTCACTGCTGAGCAGAGCTGATGTGAGCCACCCCTGCTCACTCTCCCTGCCCCATTCCCATTAAATTCACCTCCATGGCAGTTCTAACTTTCCTCTGGAGCTGCCTCCATCCTGCCCCAGTGACCTGCTGAGGGCTCAGTGCCACAAGAGCCCAGGAGGACAAGCTCTGCACAACCCTCAACACCTCCTCCTGCAAGAAAACGCAGAGCTGTTTGCCACCGTGACTGATTTTCCTGGAAGTTTTTCCACCCGTCTGAGGTGCACCTCAGGAAACCCCTGGAATCAGTGTGTTTCCTGGAGTTCTGCTTCATTGCTGGGAAGGTGGTGTGGCTCTTTTCCAGAGAACTTCCATCCCTCCTCAGAGGTGCAAACTGCCCCGGGCGTGGGGATGAGAGAGGAGAACATCCAGGAAGGAAAAGGATCATTAATGCTGTGTCCAGGCAGGAATAAAAACAAATTTAAATTGTAAATCACTTCAAAACTGGAATGCCCCTTCAGCCCCCTTAGCATCAGTCTTAGCAATAAAGCTGTTTTTCAGGTAGTTGGCTCGTGAGGGAAAATTAATTACAGAAAAATCACAGCGTTGTTGGAAGGTTTCCATGATGGCTTCTTGAGACCTTTGCCTCCAAGGAAATTGATATTTAGTGGAGAAATGCTTGGTACAAGGATATAATCCTAGGTTGTAAGCCTCAAGGATGGAATCATTTAAAGTGATTATACCAGAACCTGTGGATGAAAGAGCATTAAGTGCACATTTATAAGCTATAAAAGCTTGGCTGAAGATGCCCCTGCTCATTGCAGAGGGCTTGTGACCTTTAAAGGTCACTTCCAACCCAAACCATACTATGAAAAATTGATCATTATCCAAGCCCTGTCCATCCAGAGGAAAATCAGGCTGGAAAAAGCAGATAACAGAAAAAAAAGGTGGCAGATGAACACCCAGCTCTCAGAGAGGGCTGAGAAACTTCTTCCCACATGGCTGCCACGTCATGAAATTCAGAGAAGGGACTGAAAGTGCCCTGGAAAAGCACAGGAAATGAGCAGATTTGGCTCTCAGGGTGCAGCAGAGCAGCAGGGCTGTGTGGGGCTCTGGCTTGGTAAAAAGCACTCACAGAACACACAAGAAATTTGCCTTTGCTGCTTTTCAGAGCTAAAAATGGAAATATTTCAGGTCTGGTAATATTAGAGTGCCACTCATGAAGCTGGCTGGTTTGGAGTTCTTGAGAACTTTGCTGCACATTAATTGCTTTGGGTGAGAATTTCCATTCTGTGCCCTCTTGGCCCTGTTTTGAAATACAATTTTTGTAGCTTGGATCAGTCATATCACAGCATGAATTCTACAGAAAAACCTGAGGGGAATTAGTAATTCTGGTTGGAGGGCAGAGGTGAACAGTGGGTGATGAGATCACTGAATAAAAGCGTCAAATAAACACAACATAAATAATTCAGATAAATAAAATGTATGTTTGCTGGGAGAGTCCTGTGGAAATCAAATAGCATGTGCTCATAGATCTGAATTTTCAATGTGTCTCTAAGAGTTAATGCTGGATTACAGGCTGGGACAAATTTCTTGAGTAGTGTGTTGAAAAAATAATAATAATTGAGAGCTGTTGGGCTGACATAAAATATGAATACTCCAAAAGTGAAATGTGTAAGGAAAACTTATCTGCTCCTGCATTGGCATAAGCAATCACAAACATCCCCAGACTCTGTCAGGAAACCAGAAACTAAATGGGCTGAGAGGGCAGAAAAGAGGAAGAACTTGCAAATAGTGCTTTAAAATGAGTTTTGGTTTGGTCAGATTTTATCTGGGATTTTTTTTCTCTTCCTATTTTAGGGACTTTTGCCCCTGAAATGCAAATCTTTGCCTTTGGCTCCCATGGTCCTGGCTGATGGTGGAAGTGTTGGTGGAGCAGCATCCATCTGATCAAAGGGAGATTTGCACTTAGTTTCAAAAATACTTAATTTTTCCATCTGCCTTTTTTTAGTTTTTGAGGCACGCACAAGTTTGAAGGGGTTGTTTAACAAATAGGGTTGTAAATTGGTTTTTTTCCTTAAAAATGCTGGAGCTGCTGGGCTTCAAATGTAGCAAATCATAGGCAGGAACTTGAGTTTTTACCAAATATTATTCTCTCCCAAATATCTTAATAGTTTAATAGCCAAACTAATTTTTTTTAATATTTAATAGTCAAACTGGTTATGAACCACCCAGTTTTAGCAGGGACTGAGCACATCCCAGGGTGTGTCCCTTGGGGCAGGGAAGAAAAAATACATAAATAACAATTATCCACAGAGACCTTTGCAGTGGGCAAGGATAAAAATCTATTATTTCAGAGATGAAGGGTTGAAATGTGTGGGGCTGGTGAGGGATGCTCAGACAGAGCAGGGATTTGTTTTGGTCCAAGGAGACTTTTTGGAAGAGGAAGATGCATTTTAAAAATGTGAATCCCTGACAATGAGCACGGGAATGTCTGGAAAACCCATTAGTAAAGAATAAATCCGAGATTGGATGTTGGTTTGTTGGGTTCACCCCCAGCAGGTTTTGTAAATCAAGCAGCACTTAGGGGTTTTTAGGATTCTGGGAATTGCTGTGACTAAAACCAAGAGTGGGAGCTTTTAACCAAAGCAGAGAAGCTCTGTTGAAAAACAAGGAGTTTGATTTATGTATCTGCAAGAAACCAATGGGTTTGAATTCCCTTTCACATTTTCAAACATCTGGACAATCTCTTTAATATTAAGCCCACACAGACATTAAAATGTGCTGAGCTTCAGTTCTGTGTCATTTAAAAGGGTGTTTTTAATTAGATCCAAGTTAATATTTTTCCCCTTCTGCATCTCAGTTTTCTGGTGCTGTGCAGGAATAATTCCTGGCACGTCTGCATGTTCCAAACACCACACTCTCAACTACTCCTTCCCCATAGCATTGCCAAGGGAATGTGTCTAGAAACTCAGATTTAGCATTCAAGTGGCAGAAATGGCAGAAGCACGCAATTTAATTGGGAATGTGTGCCAAGCTCTTCAATATATTTTTTTTCTGGGATAGTGTCACGTTTGCTGGGCTCTTCCCAAGCACAAGGAGAGCTGTGTGGCACTGTCAGACTTTTCCCAGACTGAGCCTCAGGCTTTTCCAGCAATATTTGCTGCAGTCTGCTGGGTCAGACGAAGGTTTCACACTGGTGAAGCAAAAATAATACACGTTTAGTGTAAAGCCGTTTTGGCAGAGATGAGGGAGCAGGGAAAAAAGGGATTTTTCAGCCTCAGGTGAGTGCTGGGTGATGTTTCCCAAAGCAGCAGCACTGTCAGCCTCAGTTTGGACACATTTGAAATGATAATCTGGGAGGGGAAGGAACAGCAGAGAGCAGGGGAGAACTGGAATGAATACCTAAGGAAAAACCTGAGGGGTGAAGTGAATTCAAAATCAGGAGGGAGGTAAAGCACAGAGGAAGATGTTCCTGTGGTGTCCCAGCTGAGGGTTGTGATGGGAACAACCCCAAACTGAAAACAGGGAAAAATGCAGGGAGGAAGCAAAGCTTTCCCTGTGTTTTTGGTTTTCCCTGTGTTTTTGGTTGCATCTCAGGCTGTGTCCCCAAAGTGTCAGCAGAGAGCAGGACCTTGCCAGACTGCTGCAGGGTTCCTGGGACTGACACCTCATCCAGATCTGGTGTAACAAAGATTCCCTGGGATTGCAGGTGGGGTTTTAGCAGCCTGAGCACTTCCTGTGTGCCTCACAAAGCCGTTCCTGACAATGTTGATTTTCCCTTTTTCTTCAGTCAGAGTGAAGCTTTTCCTGGGGAGAGAGAAGACAACCCATTTCAGCTGTGTAGAGGATCCCACAGGCACATAAATGCAGGTGTGTTGGCTTGGAGACTTGGGGATTGATTTTATTTGGTTTTATTTTTGTAGGAGGATTAATTTAATAAACTTCAAAACTGGTAGTTTGGGCTTTTGTTGTTGTTTGAGCTAAAGCTTACAAAAACATGGAATAAAGACCCCAAACAACTCCAATAACTTTCTGCTCTTTCTATTTAAGGAATTGATGTAAAATGCAATTTTCTCTCCAGTCAGAGCTGCCTTGTTGTGCATCCTTGGCAATCTAAAAGCTCTTGCATTAAACCTTCTCAGTGCTGCTCTTTCCTCCTGGAGAGACACAGAAATAGTAATAAAAAATAAATGCCTATAAATCTGATAAAATACATCATGACTCATGAAGCATCAGGAGTTTCAAACGCAGAGGGCGAGAGGGGAGCAAACAATGAAGGATATTTTGCTGTTAAGGGCCTGTAAAAATAGAAAGTGCCTTTTTAAAAAAGGAAACATTAAATGAGCTGTTTAAATTACTCAGTCTCAAGTGTTGTTTTCCAGCCAATGAGGTGCTGAAGGATGTGAAAGTTATTTGTGTTTTACAGTAAGGAGAGAAACCTTTTAGAAAAGCTGTGGAACCACCAGAAGAGAAGGGAATGATTTGGATCAGAGTTCCCAGAACCAGAATAATCATTGCCATTTCTTTTTTCCCTGAATAATCAGCTTCCCCACCTGAGGGTTTTGAGGAATGTGGTGTTGGCAGAGGTGGGTTTGTGTTCTGATAATGATTCCATTATCATTTTCCCTTCACTCTTCCCCTTCCACTGCCAGTATCTCAACGTAAAAGAAGATTGCAAAGCCATGGCTTTCTGTGCAAAGATGAGGAGCACCAAGAAGAATGAGGTCAGCCTGGAAGCTCAGCACCAGGGCCTGGAAATCCTCTTCTACCTGCAGGACAAAGCCCCAATTTGTTACTCCAGCGGCGAGTTCACCTCGGAGGAGCTGTGCATCGAGGCTGCCCAGAGGTGTTGTGAGTATTTGCCTTTTCTTTCACTGCTCAGGGGCTGCCAGCAGCCAAGGGGAGGCAATCAGTGTGTGTGTCAGTCAGAGGAAGAGCCACCCCATCCCAATAAATCCCCACAAAGCTGATCTCAGCTCGTGTGCATCCCTCACGTGGCAGGATCTGCCCTGTGCTCTGCCCTCAGCACAGTGGCTGTAATTCCACAGGAAAACGTGGGTTTCATTGCTGTTTGAGCTCATAACCCAGTGTGCTTTTGTATTTACACTTCTGAGGTTCTTCCCTGCCCTTTCCTGTCCCCATGGAACAGTAAATGTTGTCCAGCTGCTCTGGGGGTGCTGCATGGGGCTGTGTGAAGAGCTGAACTGGGCAGGAATTCTCCTGCAGCCCTACATGTTTCCTTTGCCCAAATCACCTGGATCCTTGGAACACTGAATACCCTTCAGTTCATTAGCCTAATTGCTTTTCTGCCACTGGAATGGGTGAAATGCTGGGAATCTGCAGGACAAGCTCATCAAATGAGTGCTGGTGGTGTTTTTGAAGAGTTTGAAGGCAGGTGAGAGGTGTTGAACACCCACCTGTTGGTGTGCAGGAGCTGCTGGTTTAGGGCTGTGAGCCCACAGATTGTCCATCTGCTCCCAGAACTGGGACCAGGAATTCCAACCACAGACCTGCAGACACCCCACAGCCTGTTTTTCATGGATGGACTCAGTGCAAGGTTAAGGGAAATCAGCCCATTCACATCAAAGTCTGTTCTTGCTTGGAAACCTCTTGTGGAATGACCAAAGCTCTCTGCTTGTTCGCTAAAACCTCCTTTCAGCTCTGGGGGTTGAATTGATTAATGAAATACAGCTGAGATCAAAGTGGTGCTTTTGCTCAAACACCCGTTTCTGTGACCTGAACAAAATCAAGGTTTTAAGTCATTTCCTCTCAGGCTCAGACCTTGGACAAAACCAGGATTTCAGAATCCCTTAAATCCCAGAAGCAGCTGCTGAAAACACCCCAAACCCAGCAGGCTGAGCTCCACCTCAACCTCCCCTTCCCACTGTTTGTTTGTTTTAAACTAATCCCAGTATCAGTTTCTTTTCACCATCAAATATTTGCTTTCTGCCTTTGTATTTTGGGGTGTGGGTGAGCTCTGGAGCCTGGTGAGTCACCCATTTGTGTGTTTTTGTGACAGCTGTGTCCCCTCTGTGCCACAACCTCTTTGCTCTGTATGATGAGAACAAAAAGCTCTGGTATGCACCAAACCAGGTCTTCAAGGTAGAGGAGAAATCATCCTTCAGGCTCCATTATCGCATGAGGTAAGAAAAAAACACCTGGAAAATGAGATTTCCTGCTGTTCCTGAGCTCCCTGGAGAAGCAGGGAAGCAAAACCAAAAGCAGCAGCTTGGTTTGCCCAGCTTAGGGGAGAGAGGAGCAGCAGGAGCTTAAAATATCTCCTTAAAATATCTTCCTTTTCATCTTTGGGATTTAACTTGGGAAAAAGGTCCAGAAGGTGAAAAACCATGAGAAGTTGTCTACACAGAGCTGGGAGTGAACAAGGGCAAAGTTCATGGGAAAATTGCCTCCAACCCACTGGGGTTTGTGTCAGTTTATGGATGAATTTCCATCTGAAGTGTTCCAATTCCTCCTGAAGTCAGTGGGAATTTTAAGTTGAAAAAGCACCAGGATTTTGCTTTTGGAATTCTCCAGGATTGTCAGGGATCCTTCCTTGTGTGACCTCACTGTGGGTGGCAAGGACTGGGCTGGAGAAAGCATGGAAAAATAAAATTATTCCCAGGATCTTGAGCTGAGATTTACCCCAGGTGGCATCCTGGAAATGCAGCTCATGGATTATTGAAATTTTGGGGCTGAGAGGGTGGGAATGAAGGCAGGAATTCTGGCCTTCCTATTCCTTTTAGGATTTGATAGAAATCTAATTCTGCACGAATTCTGTAATTATACTTTTTAAAAAAAATTATTATTTTTATTCTGTAAGTGTTTTAAGTGCAGAATAGAGGAGAAAAATCCATGAAATGAACTTTGCTTACAGGAGTAATGAATCCAGAATTTAGGGAAATGAACAGATATATTGATTCATCCATGGCCAGCTGTAAGAAAATAACTTTGTCAATAATATTCCCCCAGCCTGGCTCAGTTTGGGATGCAGGGAGAGGCAAAGAGAAGCTCTGCCAAGGTGATCTTTGAGCTGGAGGTGTTTCCCTTTGCATCCCAGACTGGAATTGTTATTGTTGGATGAACTGCCACAGGGAAAAATGACTGATCTTTGCTTTTCAGTAGTGATAATTCCTATTTTTGGAGGAGGAAGAGGATGCTGGGGTGTTTTCTTTTCTTCTTTAATTCGTGTTATTAATGACTTAACCCTGGCTGATGTCAGATCTAAGCAGCTGTGTAGATAAACACCATTATTTCCTGAAAATAATGATGAACAAAATTAATTTCTGCTGATCTTTAGCTTCTGATTTTTTTTTTCCCTGTTGTACCATTTCATAGCATGAAGCTGTACAAAACCCCCTGCTTTCCAGAATTGAAAATTCTGGTGGTTTATTCCTTTTTTCAGCTTTGGGAGTTGGGATTTAAGTTTGGCTGGGAAATCTCTTTTGGCCCTTGTACTCCTTGAATCAAAACTGGCAAAGTTTGGGCCAAAGATATGGATTTAAAATAATTTCAGACACATTTCAGAAAGAGTTAAGCACTAAAATCCAAAGATTCCCATTTCCCCAGGAGTACTGTTGTGTCCTGGTGGTGTTTTCCTTTATTTCATTTATTTCTGTTGTGGATTTTGGCTCAAGCATCTCAGCTGAGAGCAGGCAGTGCTGCAGAACTGGGAGCAAAAGGGTTGGGAAATATTGTTTGTTCTGAGCTCTGCCAGAGGCAGAATTCCTCTGGAAAAAAGGAGAATGGTTGGAGATTTTTTTCCTAGAGCAGTGTTTTAACTGTGTATGATAATTCAGCAATGAAATAATTGGTATTTTTCATGCCACTGATAGGTTTTAGTCCTGTCCTTTGGAGTTGATCTCTCTCAGATGAATGCTGGGATTGGGCTGAAATGCTTTTACAGGACTTTTCTCCCACTGCTGAAAGCTTTTTGTTTGCTGTGGGAACTTTCCATCCTCCTCCTCTCCTCACCAGCTCAGTGCCAGCTGCTGCTGCACTTTTGGTAATGTTTTTAAAGGATTTCTCACTGAAATTTTGGGAGCAGCCTGAGTTTTTTACACTTTTCTCAAGTTATTTATTTATTTTTAATAGGCTACAGCATGAGAAACCCCAGTGTTTTGTAATATCCTGGAGTAGTTGGCACACAGAGGAGGAGGAGGAGGAGTTTAACTCTTCCTAGCTGGGTTTGTTTGTTGGTGTGGAAAAGAAATCCAGTTCTGGTGGGATTTGGAAGTAGATGATCCTCAAGGTTCCTCCCAGCCCATTCTGGGATAACTCCATTTTTTGGGAGCTCTGGGAAGAAGGAGTGAATCTCCTTTCCAGCTCACTTCCATCTCCTGGGAATGGGGGAATTTCTGCTCCTGTTCCTGTTTTGGAGGTGGAATTGCAAAAATCTGTTCCTTACTCCCACAGATCCATTGATCTTCCCAAGGAAAAGATTCTCCTTTATTTCCTCATCCCTCAAACAATGGAGCTCTAATTGTTTTTGTCATTCCTGAATGTTGTCCTAATCAGAGCAGTAGAGTAGGAAAAGAGCAAATTCTCCTCTCAATTACAAACAATGCACAGTACTTTCCCCATAATTATTTTCAGGAAATAACAAAAGAATTGAGAGTTATTAGCTCTGATTCCTCTTCTGCTGGAGAATAGGGAAACAAAGTCATTTCCTTTGGATTTCAGAAGGATTTGCTTTGCTCTGCTCTTTAGTCTTCAGCCCAAGGAGTTCCTGAGGAGTTCCTGCCTAGGGAGAGCTTAACTAAAAATATTGATTTTTTTTTTTTGCTGGAGATCCTGACTGTGCACTGAGGCTGAGACACTCCAGCCTTGACCACTCCAGATTTTGGGGTTTATAAATGTCAACCTCAGGCTGGTTTGGACTGTCAGTCCCTCTGCAGCTCTCCTTTAGGCCCTGGCAGGAGCTCTGAGCTCTTCTCCTCTCCAGGTGAACAATCCCAATTCTCTCAGCCTCTCCTCACAGGAAAGGTGCTCCATCTCTCTAATAAAAAAAGAAAAAATTGTATAATAATCTACAATAATTTAATCATTTTCCCCTATTCCTCAGGCCAGGAATGTGATTTGCACCACTTAAGACAAACTTCAGGCAGAAATTTGACCTATTTCTGCTTATAACTGATCTGCCTTTCAAAATACTTGTGGAAATGGAAGCTTTCCCCAAAAGTTGTGACATTTTATTCCTTTTTTTTTTTTCCTTTTTGCCAGATACTATTTCACCAACTGGCATGGCACCAGTGAGAATGAGCCCTCAGTGTGGAGACATTCCCCAAGGAAGGCCAAGGCCTATGACAAGAAATTGGCTCCAGAAGGAACTCCCATCCTCGATGCCAACTCTCTGGAATACATCTTTGCACAGGTTGGGATTGTCTCTGATACTGTATTCCCTTGAAAAACGTGATGTTCTGCTCTGGAACCTCTTTTCAAACTCCTAAAATGCACATCATGACCTGCTGGTACTGAAGAGAGTTTTCGTGGTGCTGCTGCCTGGTGGAGAAAAGAGAATTTGCTACATGAAAAAATTAATGACAGGAGAAGCTGTAAAGAAACTCTCACAGTGCAAAAAGGGGTTTATTTGTATAGATGTTTTCTTCTAAAATGAATTGTTTGTGGATATAGATGCTGCCAATCACTTTTGTGAGACATTCCCACAGGATTTGGGCATTGTGGTGCTGGAGGGAAGCAGCAGCTGAGGGAAACCTGGCAGGGCTGTGTCCTTTTAATGAGGTTTTTCTCTGGTTGGTGTTAAAACATTGATAAAAACTGACTGATAACTCCATGGTGATAAAGATTGATAACCCCACCTGCACTTTTGCTCTTTCTCTTGTGCCTTCCAAGGGATTTTTCAGCCCAGAAGCTGCCTGGTTTCACAAAAAATGAGAAAATTCAGGATGATGAAATGAGAACATTGAATGCACCGAGAAAAACTCATTTACTGCTCATTCTGAGTAGAATTCCTGCAGGATTTTCAGACTTGGAAATGACTTTGCCCTTCAGAAAAAGAGACAATGTGGATTTGCTCCAGCAAGTCCTTGTTTAGCTGGGAAACCACAATGAAAGAGAATTCCAGAGAAACATGAATGCAGCAAGGCCCAGAAATGTCTTTGCTCTCTGGCAGCCAAACCCTTTTCAGGCTGTCCCAGAGCAAGACTTGGCTTAGAGATGAATCCATGAATTCATGGAGACTTGGATGGGAAAGGCAGAGGTAAAGCAGAGACACAAGGTTGTTTTTGTGGACCAGAAAAAAAAATACTGAAGGTGCTAAAAGGGCCCAGGGGTGGTGATTTCTGTAGATAATTACAAAAAAAAGTGAATTTTTGATGGGCTGGTGTAGTAAAGAAGGGGATGAGGTTCCAGCTTCTCCTTGCCCAAGGACAGCCTGGGATCCTGGGATGGTTTGGTGACTCTGGGAAAGACCAGCTGGGTAATTTGGGGTTTTTGTTGCTGTTTAGGGCCAGTATGACCTGGTGAAGGGCTTGGCCCCCATCCGGGACCCCAAGAACGAGCAGGAGGTGCATGAGATCGAGAATGAGTGTCTGGGCATGGCTGTCCTGGCCATCTCCCACGATGCCATCAAGAAAAATGTGAAGCTGCCAGAGCTCCCCAAGGACATCAGGTGAGCTGGGATCAATCAGTTAATCAATCAATCAATCAATCAGTCCCTGTCCCTGCTGGCTCTGCTCCTCCCCCAGGAGGAATTTAACCCAAAACCTCGTTTTTCCTTCCAGTTACAAGCATTACATCCCTGAAACTCTGAACAAAACCATCAGGCAGAGGAATTTCCTCACCAGGATTCGCATCAATAACGTTTTCAAGCATTTCCTGAAGGAGTTCAACAACAAAACCATTTGCAACAACAGCGTCACCCCACGGGACCTGAAAGTGAAATATTTGTCCACAATGGAGATCCTGACCAAATATTTTGGGGCAGAGATTTTTGAGACTTCAGATTTGCAGATTTTTTCTGAGAATGAGATCAATAAATTTAATTGTGGAGACAATGAGAAGTATGAGGTGATGGTGACAGGAAACAATGGGATTCAGTGGAGGCTCAAGCCAAGTGTAAGTAGCCCCTGATAAATGAGAATTAGGGGATTTTTTTGGGACATAACAGCTGGTAAAAAGTAGTTGTGATCTTCAGACTCTGCAGAGCAGCTTTTGATTGGAGAGGCTTTCATAGATTACAGGATTATCCAGCTTGGAAAGACCTCAGGGAAGTCCAACCCCCTTTTTTAGGCTTAGCTTTTCCAAACCAGGTTGCTCAGGGCTTTTATCTTGAAAAATTCCAAGGATGGACACTGGACAATCTCCGTGGGCAACCTTTTTACCAGGAAAATGGAAAAAGCAAAAAGCATTCCAGAATTCAATAGCTTTATTCTATATATTAAAACTTATATAAAATACATTAGCTTATTCTATTATACACATAATACATTATCTTCTGTATTTTATATTATTCTTCTATAATTATAGAAAGAATTTTTGGTTCAGAGTAAAAACACTGTGCTAAAAATACTTTTTTATTAATGCTTTTATCCATTTATCCTTTTATATTTGCAGCCTGTACAGACAGAGAAAGAGAAGAAGAAAAAATCCGATGGCAAAACCAAAAAGGAGGAAGAAAAACACAAACTTCGGGAGACGTGGAACAACTTCTCCTATTTCCCTGAAATCACCCACATTGTCATCAAGGAGTCCAGAGTCAGCATCAACAAGCAGGACAACAAAAGGATGGTGAGAACCAGCCTGGGATCATTTTCCCTTCCCTGGGGAGCCCTGGGGACACAGTGGGGTTGGGCAGAAGGTGACAACATCCTCGAGGGACATTTGTAGTGCAAATAACACCAAATATGGTGCCCTTGGCTTGGGGCAGGGCAGAGATGGTCACTGGGGGTGGGAGGGTGCAGTTGTGTCCACACTGGTGCCAAACACTCCCTCAGAGATTCCCTGTGCAATCCCAGAGCTCGTGATGCCAGAAAGTGGAATTTCCATCCAGCAGGGAGTGGGGAGGGCAGAGAATTGGCTCAGCAAACCCTAACGTGTTGTAGCCACAATATTCCAGCACTGCTGAGGTGTCCTGGCTGAGCTGGGAGGGAATTCCCTGTGTGTTCCCTGCTTGTTCCTTGTGTCCTGGCTGAGCTGGGAGGGAATTCCCCATGTGTTCCCTGTATTTCTGGCAGAGCTGTAAGGATTCCCTGTGTGTTCCCTGTGTGCTCCCTGGGTGTTCCCTGGGTGTTCCCTGTATTCCTGGCAGAGCTGTCAGGATTCCCTGTGCTCCCTGTGTCCTGGCAGAGCTGTCAGGATCCCCCCTGTCCCTGTGTCCTGGCAGAGCTGTCAGGATCCCCCTGTCCCTGTGTCCTGCAGGAGCTGGTGCTGAGCAGCCATGCCGAGGCGCTGTCCTTTGCCTCGCTGGTCGATGGCTACTTCAGGCTCACAGCAGATGCTCATCACTACCTGTGCACTGATGTGGCTCCTCCCCTCATCCAGCACAACATCAAGAACGGCTGCCATGGGCCCATCTGGTCAGTCCTGCTCTGCCTTTGGAGCTTTTCCACTCGGGGAGCTCCTCTCCCTGGGCAGATGGAGGGTTTGGATGGGTGGTGGTTGCCGAAGGGTTGGAGAACAACTCAGTTTTGCTAAGGGAAAAATCAGTGTTTCTCTCTGTACTCATCTCTAAACCCAGAGTTGCTGCACTGAAGGAATGTTCCAAGAGTTTCCTCCATGAACTCATGGGAATATTTTAGGGAGGGAGTGGAAGTGTCTCTGCACTTCCCAGGGAGTCCTTGGATGGATGAGCAAAGCCTTGGGGTTTCAAATACCTAAAGGAATTCTCTTCCCTCCACCCACCTGTGTGGCTTTTCCCTTTATGCTTAAGCTGCAAGATGTGGAAATCCAGGAGTTCACCTGCAGAGTGCTGGATGCAGAATTCCCCTTAATAAATCCCTCCTCCCTTACTCTGTGCAGCCCTATGTGAGCAACACACCATTCATCCTGTTTAACAATCACACCAACATTTCTAAATTGCTGTTACACCCCAAATAGAGCTTTGCTCTCACATTCCTTCTCAAGAACAGCTTTCTGGGTGCTCCCTGTTGGTTTTCCTCACTGTCCCTTCCCTTCCAGCACGGAATATGCCATCAACAAGCTGCGGCAGGAGGGCAATGAGGTGGGGATGTATGTGCTGAGGTGGAGCTGCACCAACTTCAACCACATCCTCATGACAGTGACGTGTCTGGAAGGCTCAGAGGTACAGTCAGCTCTGCCATTCCCAGCAGGAATTTGCTCCCTGGAGTCTCTGAGGATGTGTTTTTGACCTTGGGGAAGTCACCCTCATCTCTGTTGGAGGGAATTGGCTTTTTTTTCCAGCCCTTTGTGGTGTGTCTCCAAATAGGATTAATCAGATCCAGAATTTCTCCATTCCTCCCAATAAAACTGTGCAGGAACATGGTGAAAATGAAGCATTTCAAACTCATGACATGGAGAATTTGTCACTTCACCTTACCTTGAACATGGCTCAGTTTCCCTGGAACCTTTTTGAGCATGGATTTCATTCCCTGGATGGATTTTACTGCCACACTCAGCTGGAAGTCTGCAGCTGACTTGGTGGTTTGGGAAAATATTTAAAGTGTTCATACAATAATAATAATGATGATAAATAGTTAATAAATAATAATAATAACAATAATAACAATCCTTCTCTAAGGAAAAAATGGTCATGAGCTCAGTGGTGAGTCAGGAAGGGATATTTGATACTGGATTTATCTCCTGTAGGTATTTGCAATAAACCAAATTATCAGAGCAGCTGAGGCAGTGAAACATGAAAGGAATTTTGTCTTGGAAAAGAGGGAAGGGAAGGTGACCCAAAGCTGCAGAGGGGAGACCTTGAGAGCTCTTGAGATGGGGAAGTTCAGCTCTTCCCCAAGACCTCTGGGTGAAACTGGAAGATCTCAGCACCACCCTGAAATCTCCTTTCACTGGTTGAAATTCTGGGGTGGGAAAGGCACTTTGGCTGGTTTGGAGATTTCAAAACCCTGCTCCAGATTCTCTTGACCAAGGGAAGAGAACATTCCTCCAGAAGAGGCAAAACCTCCATATATTCTCAGGCTCTGCAAAAAACCCAAAAGCCATAATTTGGGCTTGTTGGGTGATTGCATCTTTATGTTGCTGCTCTTCTTGGAGTGACAATTCCAGGAATTTTAGGACTTTTTCTGCTTTGTTGTGGTTTGATTGGAGGATCCTGGCTGAGGAGCAGGTGATGAGCTGGTCCTGCCTGTGACTGCCAAGGATTTGGGAAGCTTTGATAACTTCCCAAACATTCTTTCCCTCCAGTGATTCTGTTTGCTTCCTTTCCCCCCAACTCCAGGTGATGAATAACTCAGGGCCCTACAAGAACTTCCAGATCGAGGTGAAGAAAGGAGGGTATTTCCTCCATGGCTCAAACAAATCCTTTGCATCCCTGAAAGACCTCATGGATCACCTGAAGGGACAAATCCTTCGGACAGACAACATCAGCTTCACCCTGAAGAGGTGCTGCCAGCCCAGACCCAGAGGTATGCTGGCCTTGGAGGGTTTTGTTGGCACAAAGAAAACAAACTCCAGCAACAGGAAGCTTTTAAAATGGATTTTTAGTGCTGCACCCTTGTGTGAAGCTCTTTAAGAAATGGTATTTAAAGTGTCTTCCTAGTCTGGGGAGGAGGAGTTGTGCCAAAAGCCAAGCAGGTGCCACAGACAGCTGTGAGGAGGGGAAAGGAGGGTTGGACCCTGCTGGGTTTGCCTCCCTGAGCTGCTGCTCCACAATTCATCTGCACGAGGCAGCAGGGAAGGGTTTTGCTCCCAGCTGATGTCCAGGAGGGGAAATGCTCAGTGATGCCATGTGAGGGACAATGAGGCAGCTGTTGAGCAGTGCCAGCCCTCTGGGGAGCTGTTTGCTATGAACTGCCAGTGCCTTGCAGCTGATGTGCTGAGAGACAGAGCACAGGGCTGGCATTGTGCTGGGCTGGTCAAGGGCTCCTGCTGGAAATAACTGAGCAAAAACTGAGCCACAGCAATCACCTGCTGCTCTCAGGCTCTGGGAGACTCCCTGAGCTCAGCACAGCCTGCAGAAAGAACTGGGGAGCTGTCTGGAGCAGGGAGATGTTGGACATTTGGTTACATTTTGATGGCTGCATTTGGGGTCGAATCAAATCAAATATCTCAGGGAGTTGATTACCCACTTCAGCTTCTCACTGGCTTTAGTTCCAACAGGATTCAGTGCATGTTCCCTTTTCTGCCTCTTCCCTGGTGGTTTTTTCCTTCTTTTGGAATATTTAATCAGCTATTCCTGACGAAGTTTAGGGGCTGCAGGACTAAAGCAGTTTGGAGGGTGTGGCTATTCCTGGTGCTTCCACAATTCCAGGGAATGGTTTATTCCCAGCACCAACTTCTGCTCAGAGCTGTGGGAAGCCCAGATGGCCACACCCATCCCAATCCATCCTCTCCCAATAAATAATACTTGGAAGGCAAAATTCATGTCCAAAACTGGATGCACCCTGCAGCAGAGGGGAGGAAGCACTGGATTTTTGAGTCTTTTCCTTCTGCTCCTTCCCCATTGCCCAGTTGAATTCTAGTGCCCTGGGAAGACTGGTGGTGTTTCCCAGAGTAGAGGGAATTTGGGAGGAGGTGAGGAGGGACTGAGACTCCCTTTGCCCATGGGAAAGGAGATGGATCTGCAGGAGGGGATGTGGGGTGTTTGATTCCATGGACAGGACAGGGATTTTCTCTTCCAGTCTTTGTGCAGGAAACTGTTCAGTTGCTCAGTATCAACTTTTATCTGGCTGATGACAACTCTGTATTTAAAATATAAATATGCTGCTGTGCTTTAGTGATTCTCCTGTTGAACAAAGAGCAGAACTCAACCCCAAATCCCTTTTTACCTCCCTTTTTGGGGATTTAAATGCAGAAGCATTTACAGCCGTGTTGTCACTGGAAAATGCAGTTTCTTTGCAAACTTTAAGGATATTTTCTCCCCTTGCCTTGCAGAAATCTCCAACCTGCTGGTGGCAACCAAGAGGGCTCAGGAGTGGCAGCCAGTTTATTCCATGGGGCAGCTGAGCTTCCATCGCATCCGCAAGGAGGAGATCGTGCAGGTGGGGCTGAGCTTCCTGCAGTGCTGCCAGGGACCCCAAATCCCTGCAGGGACCCCAAATGCACCCTGATCCCTGCAGGGACCCCAAATCCACCCTGATCCCTGCCAGAGACCCCAAATCTACCTTGATCCCTTCTAGAGACCCCAAATCTACCTTGATCCCTTCTAGAGACCCCAAATCCACCCTGATCCCTGCAGGGACCCCAAATCCACCCTGATCTCAGCCAGGGACCCCAAATCCACCCTGATCCCTGCCAGGGACCCCAAATCCACCCTGATCCCTGCAGGGACCCCAAATCCACCCTGATCCCTGCCAGAGACCCCAAATCCACCCTGATCCCTGCAGGGACCCCAAATCCACCCTGATCCCTGCCAGAGACCCCAAATCCACGCTGATTCCAGACAGGGACCCCAAATCCACCCTGATCCCAGCCAGGGACCCCAAATCTTCCCATTCTGGCTGCTTCTGCCACTTCAGTTTCCCCTCAGCAAAACTTAATGGCATCTTTATTTGGATTTAAGCCTCTGATTCCAAATCCCAATATTTCTATGGCCTTGTGTGGACAAAGAGGGGAAGTTTAGGAGTGATGCCTTTCACTGGAAATCAAATTGATATTTAAGCAGTTTTCTAAGGGAAAAGAGGGGTTTTAAGGTTATTTCCTGGGAGTCTGAAGAGCTGGCTTTTTGCTGAATGTGGGTGTGTTTTTTAAAGCCTGACTTAGCAGAGAAGCAGAGGTTTAAGGCAATACCCTACAGTGAAAAAAGGTGAAGTATTCAAAAGCTCTAAACAATCAGAATTCTGTGTTCTAAACTTCCCCAAATTTCCAGACCTTGTTTGTAGTTACTTATTCAGGTCATCTGAATAAACATCAACAAACACACAGGGCTTGGACACACTTAAATCAGACTTAATGTTTCTAAAAGAGCCCTTAAATTGTACACTTGGCTTCTTCTGGGAAATAAAAAGGTTTGGGGGTTTTTGAGTTGCATCACTGTAGACAGAGATTGGGTTTGGATTGGTGTATTTACAGTCCAGGCTTCCTGCAAAAATATCCCAAGGCAGAACCCTCTGTTATTCTGGAGGAAATTGCTTCCCCAAACAAAGCCTTCCACTGAAATATTACTTCCTCTCACTTTTGGAAACACATTAAAGATCACCTCAGGAGCAGCTGAATGAGAGCTCAGTTGTTGTTTATTCATTTGGTGTTTAGTCTGGGAATGTTCAATCCCAGGGAGCTGCTGGATGTTAATGGAGGATTGACATCCAAGGAATTCTCGTGGGGAGGATGCTCAGAGCTCACTGAACCAAAAATAACTGTCTTTGGGTTCTACCTGGAACAAATATAAATCTGTAACCATCAAGTGCAGAGGCAGAAAAAAGTGCAGATTGCAGTATTTGTGTAAATCTTGTTGGCTTCCTGTCTGACAAATCTCTGCTGTTGTGTCTCAGGGAGAACACCTGGGAAGAGGCACCAGAACCCAGATCTACTCAGGGATCCTCAGCCTCAAAGACGATGAGAACGAAGGATATCAGAACGAAAAGGAGATTAAAGTCCTGCTCAAAGTCCTGGATCCCAGCCACAGAGACATTTCCTTGGCAAGTTTTTCCTTTGTGTGTTGTCCATGGATAACTTTTTTTTAAAAGGGTTGGGAAGGGGAAAATGCTGAAGGTGCAGCTCACCCCAGCTTTAGGCACCCATGTGAGCAAACCCAGGGGTTTGCTGTGTTGTGGTTCCGTGGGGCTCAGGATGTGCTGAACTCTGGGAATGCTGCCCCAGGAGCAGCAGTTTGATGTGATTTGTGTCCCTTTTCCCCAGGCTTTCTTTGAGACAGCCAGCATGATGAGGCAGGTGTCCCACAAGCACATCGTGCTGCTGCACGGCGTCTGCGTCCGCGACGTGGAAAGTGAGTCAGGAATGGGGGGACAGCCTGGCAGGGACAGCTGGGGGGGACAGCCTGGCAGAGACATGGGCTGGCAGCTGCTGCCCCTGGAGCTTTCCAGAGAGAAGCTGGACATTCCATTTCTCCCAATAAACGTCCCCTTCCAATGCTGTGTTTGCGGGAGAGCCTTCCAGGGTCATGCCTTGAGGCTGGAATGCCACACTGAATATCCAGTGTGGATACAAACTAATTGCTAATTCCCCTTGAAATGGTTCCAGGTTTATTGTTCTTTTACTACATGAAGCCCTCAGCCTTTTCATGTGGGCTCTGAGCACACCTTCCCCTTCTTGGGGAAGGTGAAATAAAGACATTTTCCAACCATCTGGGCTGGGGGCACAGGGGGGAGGTGGGAACAGAAATTAAATTCCTCCAGACAGTTTATTGCAGCACTGACTTTCTGCACTGCCTCTGTAGATATCATGGTGGAAGAGTTTGTTGAGTTTGGGCCTCTGGATCTGTTCATGCACAAGAAAAGCGAAGTTCTCACAACGCCATGGAAATTCAAAGTGGCCAAACAACTCGCAAGTGCCCTGAGCTACCTGGTAAGAGGCACTTGGGCAAAGGCACTGGGGCCTAGTGGGGATTTCATTTCCCCCCAGGAAAAGTGCTGAAGTGGGAACACTCTGTTTCCCTCCTCCTCCTTTCCTTCTTTACCTCCAATTTCTTCCCAGCTGTAATTTAGGATTTCAGCCTGGAGTATTTCAGATATCCCCTGGAGCACTTGCAGAGCTTCCTGAGCTCTCTGCACTCACTGTTCTCTCCCTGCTTTTCTGCAGGAGGATAAGGATTTGGTGCATGGGAATGTGTGCACCAAGAACATCCTGCTGGCAAGAGAGGGAATTGACACTGAATATGGACCTTTCATAAAGCTGAGTGACCCAGGAATTCCCATCACAGTGCTGTCCAGGCAAGGTATGGTCAGGGATCACATCCCCAGGGAAGGGGAAAGGGAGAAATGTCATTTAGAGCAGCCAGAACTAGCTCTGGAATACAATAATCAGCTTTCATGGATCTAGAAGTACACAGGGCGTGTTCAGGACATTAATTTCTCTTTACAAATGTTGTGTCCAGTGGGATGAGGCAGAAGGAATCTCAGTTGGTGGGTGGCTCCAGGCATGAGTTTATAAAAGCCACAGAACATCCTTCTGAAAACAGGAATTTGAGAATCAAGATCTCCCTGAAACTGGACAAATTCTGCAGCTTCAGTTTCTTTCAGAGCAGAAGAATTCAGTTCAAGGCTGGTTTTCCCCTCCTGTGATATTCTCTCCCAATGTGTTTTATCCCAGAGTGTGTTGAGCGAATCCCCTGGATTGCACCTGAGTGTGTTGAAGATTCCAAAAACCTCAGCATTGCAGCAGATAAGTGGAGCTTTGGTACAACCCTGTGGGAAATCTGCTACAATGGAGAAATTCCACTGAAAGACAAGACCTTAGCAGAGGTAAAATTGTGTTGCACAAACTTGTGCAGAGCTGGGAATGCCATCCCAGCCTTGTCCCTCCTGCCCTGGAGCTGGGATCTCTCTGGGCTGTGAGGAGCACCCAGTGTGTCCTTGGCAAACATTTCCTGGTGTAGAAAGAACTGGGGAAACCTGGCAGGAAATGACTTCTGAAAGGAGGAATCTGCAGCACCTTTGAAACACTTCCTGGGTGTTGAGTGGTTCCTGCAGATCCAGCACAGAAGGAATTCTCTGTTAGTAGGAGATAAGACTTCCAGCTGAAAAGGGATTTCCTTGGCAAAGCTAACATAGAGTTAAGGATTTCATGGTCACATCCTCTGAGGTAAAATCACAGAATTGCTCAGGCTGCAAAAGACCCCAGAGATCCTCGAGTCCAACCATTGCCCCAGCTCAGAACTGTGAGTTCTGGAAGCTCAAATCCATGGAATTCCCGTTTGTTCCTGCAGAAGGAGAGGTTCTACGAGGGGCACTTTGTGTTGGCAACACCATCCTGCAAGGAGCTGGCAGATCTGATGAAGCAGTGCATGAACTACGACCCCCACCAGAGACCCTTCTTCAGGGCCATCATGAGGGACATCAACAAGCTGGAGGAGCAGAGTAAGGCACAGGGGACACTGCAGGGATCATGGGATCCTGGAGTGGGATGGCTTGGCAGGGACCTTAAACAAACCTCATTCCAGCCTCATGGAAGGTGAGGAACTGCTGCAGGGTGGGAAGTTCACCAAGAGAGATCTGGGGTGGGTCTGGGAGCAGATCCAGACAGGCACTGGAGGATGGAGGATTCCCTGTCAGAAAGCAGGAGGGAGCTAAGGAAGGAAAGATGTGACAGTGGGAATAGAGCAAGGATGCCTTGGAGTGTTGAGACCCTGCAGGAATCTGACCTGGGATGTTTTTCCCCTCCTAGATCCCGATATTGTCTCGGAGAAGAAACCTGTTACCGAGGTGGATCCCACTCTCTTTGAGAAGAGGTTCTTGAAAAGGATCCGGGATTTGGGTGAGGTGAGAGCAGTGTCACCCACAGAGCCCAGGCAGTGCTCCTGGCTGTCCCCACAGAGTGTCTGTGTCACACAAACACCCAGTCGGTGCCTGGGTGGCACTGTCTGAATGTTGTCCTCAAGGATCTCCTTTCTGTCCCACCCAGGGCCACTTTGGCAAGGTGGAGCTGTGCAGATATGACCCAGAAGGTGACAACACCGGGGAGCAGGTGGCAGTGAAATCCCTGAAGCCAGAGAGTGGAGGGAATCACATTGCTGACCTCAAGAAGGAAATTGAAATCCTGAGGAATCTTTATCACGACAACATCGTCAAATACAAGGGCATTTGCACAGAAGATGGTAAATCTCGTAGAATATTAGGAAGTGTATGGGTTTTCCTTTAAAATTCAGAAATGTCCTGCCTGAGGCAGTTTTTCCTGTGGATTGGCTCAGGGCTGGATGATGGGAATGAGCCCATGGTGATACAAACACCACCAGTGCTCTGGGTTTGTACCAAAGGTGTTGGTGTTCATGATGTGAGAAGGGTCTGCAAACTAAACACGCTCTGTTTTTAGGAGGAAGTGGGATTAAACTCATCATGGAATTCCTTCCCTCTGGGAGCCTGAAGGAGTATCTCCCACGGAACAAGAACAAGATCAATCTCAAGCAGCTGCTCAGATATGCAGTTCAGATCTGCAAGGTGAGCTGGCCCTGAGCCTGCAGCTCCTCTGTTCCATCAGCACAGTGAGGGGGATGAAAACATCAGGAACAAACCCATTCTCCTGCTTTGTCCCCAAGGATCTGAATCCTAAAGCAATCTCTCCCATGTTTCAGGTGCTGCTGGCACAAGGAGCAGCAGGAAAATAATGAGGTTCCTTTGCTTGAAAAGTTTGCTGTGAAAAGTTGTTCCTGTGGGAGGATTTGGAGTGTTAGGAAGGAGGGCAGCACTTGGAATGGGTGGGGGCAGGAGGGAAGGGGTGAGGTGAAGTCTAAAGGGGTGGAGATGTGAGTGCAGAGCGTGGTCAGGCTGTGTGAAGCATCAACTGGAGAAAAACTGGGATTGAAATGGGAGAGCTGAGGATGAAAGGTTCCTTCTCCTCTCTCGCAGGGCATGGACTACCTGGGCTCCTGTCAGTATGTGCACCGTGACCTGGCAGCGAGGAATGTCCTTGTGGAGAGTGAGAACAGAGTCAAGATTGGGGACTTTGGCCTGACCAAGGCCATCGAGACAGACAAGGAATATTACACCGTCAAGGATGACCGCGACAGCCCTGTCTTCTGGTACGGCCTTGGGGCCAGGCTGCCTGCCAGGGCTGCTGCTCCTGTGCCTCTGGGGCACCCTCAGTGCTCCTCCTGGCTTTGTGAGGCCTAAGATCCACCAGGAGAGCGTGATCTTCCCCCTGCTCTGGGTTTGGGTTTAGTTTCACAGTGCTTTGCTGTGGAACACACCTTTGTTATTATTACCTTTTACTCTTGGTATCCTGTGTTGATTGATGTGCAGGAGCTCTGCAAACACAGCTGTGGGGCTGGGTGTGAGCAGGGCTGGGAGCTCTGGGGCTCATGCTGTCCCTCATGTCCCCAGGTATGCCCCAGAGTGTTTGCTGCAGAGCAAGTTCTACATCGCCTCGGATGTCTGGTCCTTCGGGGTGACTCTCTACGAACTCCTCACCTACTGTGACTCAGAGTCCAGCCCCATGGCAGTAAGTGGCTGGGAGAGAAATGGCTGCTACAGCTGCTTCAACCCCATCTTTGAAAAAAAATTAACATTTTTGGCAAGAAGAGGAGGAATCAGAGAATTCCAGTCTGGTTTGGGTTGGGAGGGATCTAATGCTCATCTCGTTCCACCCCTTCCATGGGGAACACCTTCCACCAGCCCCTGGGTTATCCTGGGAAACAACCCTGGTGTTGTCCTTCAGCTGGAGTGAGGGATTCCCAGCTGATCCCGCTGTCCCCACAGGAATTCCTCAAGATGATTGGCCCCACGCAGGGACAGATGACAGTGGCACGGCTTGTGCGAGTCCTGCAGGATGACAAGAGGCTGCCAAGGCCACCCACCTGCCCTGAGGAGGTGAGGGACGGAGGGATGATGGATGGATGGATGATGGATGGAGGGATGGATGGATGGATGGATGGATGGATGCTCCCCATCAGGGCACTGGTTCAGCCCCAGAGGTGTCACTCCTCCTGGTTTTGCAGGCCTGGCCACTTGGGTAAGAAAACTCCCAGGAGTGCTGGGAAAAGGCATTTCCAAGGTTTTTAAGCATTGTTTTAAGCAATTTTTTTGCTATTAACATTCCCAAGTTCCTGGTGTCCCTTCAGAGGAGTTAATGACTTGCTGTAGTACCTGGATGCATCAGAATTCACTGGGAATGCTGATTTTGGCAATTGCTGGGGTGCAGCACAGCAGGTGGATCGTTGGTGTAGTTTTAAGGCCTGAAGTGCCACAAACCCCTCAGATCAGCTCCTTGCTGGACACCTGAGGTGTTTCTGTTCACTGTTCCACTGTCTTTACTGGGAAAAGCCACTGGAGTGTTTCACCCCTTTAAAAATGTCTCATTTGTCTGCCAGGTGGATCAGCTGATGAGGAAATGCTGGATCTACAAACACGACGAGCGCACCTCCTTCTACAACCTGATCCAAGGATTTGAAACAATTATGAGTAAAATGTAATTCATTTTGGTGTTTATACTGGCAGGACTTTAAATGCCCAGCAAACTATATGTGCCCAAGGCTATTCCTTTTTTTTTTAACTCCTGTAGTTTGTACTCTGACTGGGCTGATGTGGTTCTCAAGGATTCTTTTGCCAACAGATTTTAAGAGTTGGATTAAAAGAATTTCAAGGTTTGGGCAAAATGAGCTGCAGCTCCCTTTGCTGCTGTTGTTGCAGGGCAGTTTATCCTGCTGTGATTCTGGTTGTGCCACAATTGGAATTGTCCTGATGGATGATGTGAGCTGGAAAAATCCTCTGCATTTCTCAGCTCAAACCTCAGCCAGTGCACAGGAGAGAGCTCAATTCATCATTTTCAATTTGGCTGACAAAATACCCTTCACATGCACTTAAATTCTAACAACAAACCAAACAACTTTGGCATAAAAATATAGGGAAGGCAAAATTACCAGCTCATTTTACCCCACCAGGTCCCAGTCCTGAGCTCTTACAGGTGTTTTAAAAATCCTTCTAAAACACCACCCATGGGAGTGTGGAGGGGTGGGTTTCAGTCAGAAACCCCAGTTTTGGGATAAATAATTTGCTTTTCCCAACTCCACTCCCACATTCTACCCCCTGGAGCTTCCAGAGGGGATGCAGCCTGGAGGGGTGAACGTGCAGCTCTCAGCTCTTGCTGAGGGATGTGCAGGGAAGGAACTGATGGAGATGGAAAAGAACTCCATGGGCAGAATCTGGGGGGATTTTCCCAAAGGAAAAGAGAGGCCTGAGCAGTCAGGATGTCCCCAGGGAATGAGAATCCCTCCAACACCAATTGTTTCAAGAACATTTGGACTCAGCAGCTCAGCCCATGAGTGGTTTAACTGGAACCTTCTGCTGCTCCAACTCCTAAACCTGGGCCATCATTTCTCCTACCACACCTGGAGCTGGAAAAGGCTCTGAAGAGATACTCAAGTTTTGGCAATAAGAGAAAGAAGTCTATATATATATATATATAAATATATATAAAAAATTGTAATTATGAGCTCCAAGGAGGTCAGATTTATTTTTACAGTGTTATTGTTTCTGTATGTCACTTAGAAAGCTGAATTCAATCTGTAAGCACTTTGTTACTCTTTATACAAACAAATCTAATAAAGAATTTTTTTTTCTCCATGTGCCTCCCTTTTTAATCAGAAATTAAACAGAGGAGAGCTTTTAAAATGGAACTTTGATAGGAATAATGTTCTTTACAAACCTTTTTGTACCTTACCTGACTCCAGGAGTCCAGGGCTGTTTTCCTCCCACACAAATCCACTTGAAAGAAGTACCAACAATTTATTTTCATTGAAAAGTGTAACAAGTTGAGAAAGTTGCATATACAAACAGTTGAAACAAAATATTACAAGTGAATTTTATCAATACATACAGGCAGAATCCCAGCAAAGCTCCTGGCCCCTGGTTGTGGAGCAGTTCCAGCAGCTGAGGGAGGAGGGATTTTGATTGGGATTTTTTAAGCTTTGAAAATGTGGATCCTGGTCACATCCCAAAGCTTGAAAGGCAAAGTTTAAGACTTTAATTAAAAAAAAAAAAATCAGCATTGAAAAATGGCTTCACAGGGTTCTCTAGCAAGGAAAAAGGAGGAGGAGGTGACTCCTGGCCTCGGTGAGCTCAGTCCAAACGGGTTTGCAGCAGCATTCCAAGGAGGCAAAGCCTTGGGATGAGGGCTAAAGCCTTGGGATGAGGGCTAAAGCCTTGGAAGGAAGGCTAACTCCTCATTTACCTGTCACACCACTGCTGGCAAAAGGAAGGAGTGCTCATCTCCAGCTGCAAGGACTGATGGCAGAAAAGAACAACTCGAGCCAGAGCTGAGAATAAGCTAAAAATACAAAAAGTCTTTAAAAAAACAGGGAAAATACACTCAAAACTGGGAAACAATGTGGGGTGGCCCAGGCAGAGCTGGGACACAGCTGTGCAAGGAGGATGCTGCAGCCACACACTGGGAATTGCTTCCTCCATGGAAAAGCTGTGGATTGTCAGCCTAACACCAGGTAAAGTTATTCCATTGTCCAAGGAGCAGCTCTCCAGATCCCAGGGAATATTCCAAGGCAGCACAGGATAGCATCTCCCTTTGAACAGGTATTTCTTGAGACCATCACTGAGGCTCTGGGAATACATTTGGTATCGCTCCATTCCAGGATTAAGAAACAATATTAAAAATTGAAAGGCTGTAAATGCAGAACTCTTAATCCTGGAGAAAGGAAGGTTGGGAAAAAGCCCCACATTCTGAGTTAAAAAAATACAAAATAATTACTATCAAGACTTCCTCTTTTAACTTCCTCAGGCTGAGGACTGGAAAAGGATCAGCTTTCCATCCTCTGGGTTTTTATTGCTTTCAGCTGGAGCTGCCCCAGTCCCTGTGCTCTGTCCCTCAGCCCACAGGTGACAAAGCCAGCACTGTCCCCACCTTTGTCACACAGGTCCTGTGTCCTTGGCTGTGCCGGGACAGAGCCGATTCCTCTCGGGACACTCACCCCACACAGAAAGGATTCCTTGGCTGAAGTTAAGGCAGCAATAAATACAGAGAGATTCCCAGCTGCCTTCCCTCCCCGGGCAGGGCTGGGAACCGATGGATCCGCGGGAATCGTCAATACACTCGCTTCTTCTTGAGGGAGGATTCCGAGTAGCGCACGGAGCCTGGGGCCGGGAATTCCAGCGGGCTGGGCTCGGGGGACGACATGAGGTACGAGGAGCTGCGCTTCGGGGCCACCTGGGGGCGAGAGACAGGTGACACTCCAGCCACAGCCACCCTCCCCAGGAACAGCGCTCCAGGTGGGAATGCCAGGTGACACCAAAGGTCTGACTCCTTCGGCTCACTTGCCACAGCATTTCCCACTCCTGTTACTGATGAAAATGAAATGTTCACCGGAGAACCAGCAAAGGAGGCTTTGCTCAGTGAGCCTGGCTGAAGCAGGCTGCAGCTGACATGGCTGTAATTCCAAAGAAAAGGCATTTTAAAGTGGTTTGCCCCAGGATCCAGTGCAGGGTGTTACAGTGGGGCTGTTGTTGGGTGCTGCCCTGAGCTGCTCTCTCCCTTCAGAGGTTCTATCCCAAAACAAACCACCTGCAGGTCAGGCAAACACCCTTTGCAATCCTGTGTGAACCACATCCACCTCCTCCTTCTCCTCCCTTCCCTTCCTGCTTTATTTGCCTCCTTCCAGGCATCTCTGCACACTCATCACTGCCAGAAGCTCCCAAACAGCCAGCCCTGCTCTGCCTGTGGGTTTGGGGACACAGGGGAGTTGATCCCCAGGGAGGAGGGCTCTGCAGGGCACTGGAAGTGGTTCTGCCGTTCCTGGGAGCTGTGTGGAGCAGCGATGCGCTGGGAAAGCTCCACTCGGGGGCAGCACCAGACAAGGAAGAAGCGTCTGCAGCTCCTTCTCCTTCTCTCACCTTCTTTAAGGGGTTTGCTGGAGGAGGCTGCAAGCCCGGCTGGGATCCCTGGGCTCCACTCAAAAGGGCAGGCACTACCTGCAGGCAGGTGCTGTAGTCAGGGAAAGATCCACCTGGAGATTCCTGAATGCACAATGGGATCCATCAAGTGGAAGGAAAAAAGGTTTAATAATTTTTTTTGCTACAGTGATGAGCTCTCAGCAGGTATGAGATAAATACCTGAGTCACACTCAGCTGGTAACAAGAGGTGCAATTCACAGCAGCTCGGGCATGCAGCAATTCCTGGAGCAAAATGGGGGATTTTGGGATGGTTTACTTTACATAATCCCTTTTAAAAAGTGCTCTCCTCAGTCACAGAAATTTTGGCTTGGGCAAAAAACAGCCCTTCAGTCCTGGGAAATTCAGTATGGGAAATGCCATTGTGGTGTGCTGCTTCCTGGCTGGAATATTGAATATACTCCTGAGCTCTCCAGGTGATTGTGGGATTTTCCAGAGGGATATTTTGGGTGTGAAGCCCAGGGGGTGCAGGGCTGCCCTGCAGCAGTGACCATGCAGTGCCCTCATTCCTACCACTACCAGCACTCCAAGCAAGTGTCCCAAAGCTGATGGGAGCAACAGCCAGTGGAAACAGCAAGGAAATTAAATTCTTTCTCACCTCAGAGGCTTCATTTTCAAAGCCATCCACTCTGGCCTGGGTAGAGGGATGTGCCTGAGCATAGTGTTGGTACCACTGCTGGAGAGCCTCCTACAGAGCAGCAAAAATCCTCTCCTGTGTCTGCCTACAAGTCTTACAACCCAAAGCTCTCCAAGAAGCACCAGAACACCTTTAACACCAGGGATATAGCTCAAATCAAACATTTAAAATTAGTTAAAATGCTTAAAAAATGCAGGAGGCACCCCTGCCCTGGCAGTGAGGCAGAGACAATTCCTGTTCTGTGGAACACCTCCAGGGATCCATAGCTTCTCTGGGAATTCCATCCCAGCCCCTCCCCACCCTCCCAGGGAACAATTCCTTCCCAATATCCCATCCATCCCTGCCCTCTGGCAGTGGGAAGCCATTCCCTGTGTCCTGTCCCTCCATCCTTGTCCCCAGTCCCTCTCCAGCTCTCCTGGAGCTCCTTTAGGCACCAGATCTGATCCAAGAGGTGCTTGGCCCTGGCAAAGCTCCTGCTCTGTACAGTGTCTCTGTCCTCTCCACCCCTCTGGCCAGGCTGGGACACTCCCAATCCAAACCCTCTCATGCTCCAGAGCCACCTGACTCCCAGGAATTTGGGAGCACACAGATCTCCCTGCCAGCAGCCCAGGAGAGTTTCTGCCTCCCCCCTGACAGTCTGGGGAAGAAGCAGTTCTCAGATTTGATCTGCCCAGTTACAGTTTTATACAGACTCAGGATGGTTAATGAAAATCTGGGAATGTTCTTTCCCAGTGGCTCTGAGCACTGCAACACTCTCCAGACCCTCCACCTCATGGCCACACTCTGATCCCCACATGGGGCACATGGGGAGCACATCCTGTGCGCTGCAACAGCTGGCAAACATTCCCCAGGCTGTGCACAACTGCAGAGCTCTCTTCCCTGGGATCCAGCCAAAGTTCAAGACTTAAAAACTCCTCAGGAAGGCAGAAAGAAAAGCTCCCTGGTTTTGAAAGCACACAAAAGCCAAGGCAGAAATTGGGAGAAGTCATTTTTTAGTGAGTGCCCCGAGTTCAGGCTCTCAAGAAGCAATTTTTCAAGGGTTGCAATTTTGGCAGGGAATGTTCTTTGTGCTAAACCTACTCTGAGAAAGATAAAGTGTCAGTGGAGAGGTTCAGCCCCAAGAGGAGGCAGGAAAGCCCAGAGACTCAGCAGGGTGTGGAACACCTACCTGTGGGTATTCCCCAGGCTGCTGGGAGTAAGGGAAGTAATTTTCCATGGCATGTTGTGATGCAGTTCCCTGAGACACTGCAGCATCCACGACGCTGTTTGGAAGGTTGTTCTGCTGCGGAGGACTGGAGGCTTTGCTGGCAATTGCTGCTGGCAACACAAGGACACACAGTTTGAATCAACACCTGCCTTGGGTTAAACACACTAAGTGGGCTCTATTCCAGGATTAAAACTGAAATTTGGCTCTTCAGATTAGGCTGTGCCTCAGATCAGTCAGTGCTGCTAATAATTGAAAGGCTTCTGGAAGTCTGTGAGCCCATTACCTCTAAAAGTTCCCCATCAGGATAAATTACTTTGCAATTTTAAGACACACTACAAGGCTTCCTTTAGCATAAATGCTGTGGTCAATGAATTTACTGCATAAACAGAATAACCATTTGCCACAGTCTGGCTGTGGAAATTTGCAGTGAAACCCACGAAATGTTTGCTTACCTGGCAGACAGATACCAGGCAAAACACTTGCCAAATTCAAGTAGGGGTTGGTGCTCAGCCGAATTTCTTTTGGGGGTTCCCCAAGCAGAGAAGTCTGGTTTTTCAAGGGAGTCTGAAAAACAGGGCAGTTTGCATTAAATTCATATCAAGTTTATCAGAAATAAGGTTAAGTGACCCAGCAGGGTCTTGGAAAAAGCTTAGTCCTATGAAAAAGAAAGTTTTTTTTTCATTTTTTGAAATGAAAGTTTTGAAATAAAATGAAACTTTAGAAGTCAATTTTGTGGACAACAATCTGGACACACTGGCTGCACTTTTTTAATCCAAATAGTTCTGCAGGAATGTTTCTCTTCAGACTGCAAGTTCCTAAAGGATATTACAAAACAAACAAACAAAAGAAAACCTTTTATATGCAAGTGAAGGAATAACAATCACTCTAACAATTCCAGATGCAGGGAGTGAACATTAAGTACATGGCCAAGACAACACCAACTCTTTTCACTTGGAGACACAAGGAAATAAAGGCCAAATGTTAGGAAAATCATGACCTGATCTGAATTAAGCACATGTTTGCCCATAAACGTCGAAGTATTTAGATATATTATAAAAAAGGTAAGTTTTGTTAATGGCAGAAAAAAATTCTGAAAGATTGAGACCACTCAAATCCCATCCCATCATCCCCCCACACCTCACTCCAAGGGAATAAATAATATTTTAGAAAACACTGATAATTAAAAGTGGAAAATCTACATACACACACACAATCACCTGGATACCCCAAGACCCCCACACCACCAGAATTGCTCCTGATTACTCATGAAATTCATCCACGACTCCAATTTTCACCCTTTAGAAGAGACATTGCCCCGGAGATAAATTTCATCATCAAACACTATGAGGCAAACACATGGCAAAAAAAAGCCCTCCAGCACTGTGGAGATCCCTTTGTTCATCCAGCTGGACCACCAAGGAGCAGCATTGTTCTCTCCCTATTATTCACAACTGCAATGACCTTAAGCTGTCTCACGGATGCTCCTGGGATGCAGCAGATTTTACACCGAAAACGCAGTTGCAGCTCAAATACAAAAGAGAAAACAGGAAAGCAGAAGAGGCAATATTTTGCTGCATTCACTTACCCCCGGGTTTGGGTCGGGGTTTTTGAGCTGGCTGGGTGGTTTGGAGCGGGCAGCCCGCAGGAAGGGCTGTGATCCCAGTGCTGATCCCAGCGCTGATCCCAATGCCGCTGCTGATCCCGATCCCGGCGCAGCAGCCTCTTTGTCTGGAGCATTGTTTGGCCCGGGAAGAGCTTGTCCAACAATGTGCTGACTGGGGAAGAATGGCAGCATGCCCATCCCTGCTGCTGCTGCTGCTGCTGGAATGGGAGCTGGGTTAGAGGCTGCAGGCAGCCATAAATGGAGAAACTTTGCTGTTACAGGGGATTTATCCCACAGGGTTTGCTTGTGGGGTTTGCTGAGGGAGGAGGGGAACAGCCACACATCTGCTTCACTGGTTTTTATTCTTCTGCCATCCCACGAGCAAACAACTCAGTTTCAAGCTGCTGCAATCAAACTCTTGACTTTTCTAAACATTCCCTGTGATAACTTACTTAGTGCTTCCTGTTGCTTTCAAAAAAACTGGGAACAACATCCTAGAGGATGCTGGACTGGAACCCAGGGGGAAACCCCACCTCAGCTGGCAGGAGGAAGAATTCTTTTAACTCAAGAACTGAGAAGTGTTCTCCAAAATTAAAATCTGGATATTCAGAGGACATTTCTTGCCCTCCCTGTGACCTTTTCCCTGCTCCTGGTTATTGCCATGACTCAGAGCATGTCCAGCATTGCAGAACACATGGATCAGTGGAGGAAACAAGATCAGAAAATCCTGCAATGGTTTGAGTTGGGAGAGACCTTAAAGATTATTCAGTCCCACCCTGCCATGGCAGGGACACCTTCCACTGTCCCAGGTTGCTCCAGCCTGGCCTTGGACACTGCCAGGGATCCAGGGGCAGCACAGCTTCTCTGGGAATTCCATCCCAGCCCTCCCCACCCTCCCAGGAACAATTCCTTCCCAGTATCCCATCCATTCCTGCTCTCTTTCCAGTTTAATATCATTCCCTGTGTCCTGTCCCTCCATCCTTGTCCCCAGTCCCTCTCCACCTCTCCTGGAGCTCCTTCAGGCCCTGGCAGGAGCTCTGAGCTCTCCCTGGAGCTTCTCCTCTCCAGGTGAACAATCCCAGTACCCAACTGATCTTTCCTCATAAAAAATGAGAGCATCAGTGGCACAGAAATTCACATTCAAAACTGACATCTGTCCCAGACTGGATGTTAAAATAAAATGAAGACAAAAGCCTTCACTTGCCTCTTAAGCAACTCACATTTCCCTGCTTTGAAAAACCCCACAGAACTTCACCCCTAAAAAAAACCATATTCCAAATGTACTAAAAAATGCAATAACTGAGGAAACAGAGTATTTAACAACCTGCTTTTGCTATAGAGGGCAAAAATCAGGTGCAGAATTTGAAGCTGGGCATTTCTCTAGATTTGGGATGAATAAAATAAAATGTCATTTACACTTGAGAGCTTCTCCTCGTGTCGCCAGGCCTGAGCTGACTGCTGGCATCACCCCAATCCCCAGCACAGTCTGCAGCAGCATCGTTGGAGGTTCTCCCAGCAAACCTGGTTTCTAAA
>NW_028147576.1:0-3741 GCF_008360975.1 Lichenostomus cassidix
TGGCCGCCAGTCCTGCCTCTGCCCACTGCCTCTTGCTGGCAGCAGCCAGGCAGCCCAGCCGTGCGGGGACAGACCCCTGAGGGGCAGGGAGGGAGCATGGCAGCAGGCTTGGGGGTTACATGCCAGGGCTGAGAAATGGAGCCAGAGGGCCCTGGAACTCTCCTTTAGTCAGACACCTGGGATAGGCTCCACAGGGTGATGGGCTGGGGAGCCGTGAGCCCTCTGGGCAGGTGGGCCCTGTACCTGTCACACGATGGAGCCACACGCAGGAGAGTTATCACTGCCTCAGTGGGGTATTTCTCAGTCAGATCCAGAAGTGCCCTGTACACATTGCGCTCGGGAAACTCATTGGACGCGAGCCACTGGTAAATGTACCTCACCATGGCAGGCACCTGGAGAAGGCCCAGGGAGAGCTGGAAAGCTGCCAGAGGGAGTAATGTCCCCAGCTTCCCCAGAGAAGTGCTTCCCTTGCCACCACACTGGGATGGCCTCAAAGGCTTCAAGGGACCGGCGGGCATGGCTTGGGAGGCCAAGAAATTCCTGGGGGGCTCCAGCCCTGGCCACAGGCTGCTTACTTGCTTTGCACTGGAGACACCCTTCTCCAGAAGCAAATCCAGCAGGGCAGCGCTGGTCTTGCTTTTGAAGATGTCAGAGTATGCTCTGACCCCAGGGCCCATGGCGCTAGTCTCTTCCTCCCGAATTCTCCTGATGAATCTGCAAAGCATCTGTAGAAAAAGGATGAGAAGAGAGGGATGTTCCCCGGAGTGCTTCAAGCGCGGTGCTCAGCCTAGCAGTGACAGCAGGCCCAGCCCAGGTGGGGATGGCTGCAGCTACCTGCGCTGTTCTGCGGAAGAGGCCACGGGCAGGCTGCTGCTCTCGTGTGCGGTGCATGCCTGCATCTGGCAAAGAGCGAGCACAGCCAGAGCTGAGGGGCTGCAGGAGAGGCCAGAGAGCACAGGCCAGCCCTGCACTGCCCAGGCAGGGACAGCCCCGGGATGCCCAGGGATGGAGCACAGCTCTTCCATCCTGTCCATGGGCATGTCCCCAGCAGATGGGATGGGATGGGATGGGATGGGATGGGATGGGATGGGATGGGATGGGATGGGATGGGATGGGATGGGATGGGATGGGATGGGATGGGGCCAACCTTGCTGCAGGCACCAGCCCTGTGGCCCAGCTCTGCCACTCACCCTCCTGCAGCAGCTGGAACTGCTCCAACTCTCCAGGCTGCTGTGCTGGGGCAGTTCCAGGGCCTTCTTCCTCCTCCTTCCCCCTGGCCAGCTTGGGTGCACTTGGGGGTCTCTGCTCCATGTCACTGTCTGGATTTATAGCTACTTGCAAGAGAGAAGCCTTGGGAAGGCTACAGGACAGCAAGTCCTGCACTCTGGTCTCGAGGGCTCCTGCCACAAGGCTGGGAGACTCCTCGTCTGGCCTCGAGGGCACTGGCTGCAGGGTTGGGAGATGCCTCAGAAGAGCTCTGGGCACCAAGTCCTGCAGTCTGCCCTCGAGGGCACCTGCAGAAAAGAAGCCTCGGGAAGGCCACTGGTCACCAAGTCCTGTGGTCTGGCCTCGAGGTCACCTGCAGGAGAAACGCCTCGGAAAAGCTCCAGGTCAGAAAGGAACAAGTGTGCTGTGCAGGGGCTCCTCACGACACCGCTCTGTCCCATCCTGTCCCGTCGCGTGCTCCGAGCACAGTGGCGTGGCCACGTCGTTGCCAGCGCCTATGTCACGACATGTCACAAAGGGCCCTTGGACACCCTGTCCCGTGTCACATCCCACAGTGACCATGCTGCACCGTGTCACAAAGGGCCCTTGCACACACTGCCACCTGCCCTGGGGCTGCCCCCAGCCCACCCAAAGTGGCCAGGTTGGAAGGAATCTGTTGTCCCAAGTGTAAATGCCCCTTGCCTAAACCCCCTCCCAGTCCCCCATGGCACTGACCAGGAGAGGTTGGTGGACAGCAACATCCACAGTCAGGAGCAGCTTGAGCACTGCAGCAGCAATTTGGGCACTTTGGGGGGCACAGCCCAAATGGGGAGACCCAGGCCAGGGACTGGGACAGACAACCAGAATTCCTGGAGACCAGATGGGCTCAGGTGGACACATTCCACCGGCACAACTATGAGACTGTTGTCCTGTCCCCCAGCCTGGGCAGCCCCAGAACACTTAAATCCTCCTGAATATTCCCCTGAACCCCAAATTCACCCCCAAATCTACAGTAAAATGGTGCAGCTTTACATCTCTTTGTTTAATTTCCTTTATTTTACCTCAATTTTGGTTGTTCTGACAAGGTGAAGAAGGAAATTATTTAGGTTGGAAAAGACCTCCAAGATGATCCATCATTTCTTGATGCCACCAGAAGAAACAATTACACAACAGGTGGCATTTTTTAGGGCATCACATTAATAAATCAGCTCTTCCCAATGAATTTCAGATGGTAGTCTGAGTCCTGATGGATGTTCCTGCCCCTGTTTTTGTCCAGGTGACTACAGGGAATCAGGAGGACGTGGAAGCCACCAGCCAGGTGTCTTTCCAACCTGAGTATGTTAGTTTTGCTTAGCTCAGAACATCAGCAAGCTATCTTTAGCATCTAGGGGAAATTTAAACCCTTCAAAAGCTGTTGCGGTAGGCCTGAAGAAGTGGCTGAAGGGCTGGGAGAAAACTCACCCCTGTGTTCATGAGCTGGTTTTGCTTAGCCCAGTTTTTGCTGGTGGGTGGGGAGTGGCACAAATATGGCTCCTGTGTGTCCTGTGTGAATGTTCTAGAAGTTTTCACCATGTCCAGCAGAGCCAACCTCTGATGGCTCTGAAGATGATGGACATGCTGCTGGCCAAGTCTGGGTGTTGGTTACACCTCTGTGATGTCATAATTAAGAAGAAATCAAAACAATGTGCACAAGCACTTCTTTTTAGACAGAGGATGAGGAGGAGGTGAGAATATGGGAGGGAAAACAACATGGAGACACCAAGGTCAGTGGAGAAGGTGGGGGAGGAGGTGCTCCAGGCCCCAGAGCTGAAAATCCTCTGATGGCCGTGGTGAGGACCATGGTGAAGCAGGTTGTCCCCCTGCAGCCCATGGGGTCCAGGAGGTTGCAGAGATCCACCCACAGCCCGTGGGGAGGTGCTCACGCTAGAGGAGCAGGTGGATGCCTGGAGGAAGCTGTGATCCAGTGGGAGTCCCAGTGGACAGAAAGGCTTTGCTCCTGAGATGGAACAGCCTGGCCTGGGCTCAGAGGTCTGAACCCTGTGGACAAGAACTCATGTTGCAGCAGATTCTGGCAGCTGCTGCTCGAGAGGTTGGACCCATGGCAAAGAAGTTCACAGAGGACTGTCTCTACTGGGAAGGACCCATGGCTAAGTAGAGGACTCCTCTCCCTGAACTGCGGAAGAAATTTTGGTCATGGACTGACAAAAAAACCCCATGCCCTGCCCCCACCCGTGCTATTGGTGGGAAGGGTTGAGGGGTGAGCAGAGAAACAGTGTCTTGAGAGCTTATTATAACCACTCATTTGCCTCCTCTGACTCTGTTTAGGGTTAGGTTACCAATAAATCACTTTGCAACTTTAAGTTCTCAGCCTGTTTTGCCCTTCGGTGCATCCTCCCTGGCTCATTATGAGCCTCAAAACGAACTCATGAGCCCTGTGTGTGTCTGTGTGTTAGTTTCTTTTTTCTCTCTCCTCTGCACAGCTGCAGCAGGGGAGAGCAGAGAAAGCAGATTTTGTAGGTGCCTGGCATTTGGGGT
>NW_028147577.1:0-3691 GCF_008360975.1 Lichenostomus cassidix
GACGCTTTGGCCACCCGGCCACAGCCCAGCTGCCGGCACACCACCACGGCCCAGAGTGCTTCCCAGTCGAAGTCGAAGAGGCAGACGGAGCCCCACTCACCGCTGTGCTTCACCTCCACTCGCCCGGCACAGCGCCCGCCGCCGCCCACCAGGCGCAGCTCCGCGGAGCCTGCGGCACGGACGGAGCTCAGCCGGGCCCGGCACCGCCGCGGGCCCCGCTGCCAGCCGCCCGGCACTCACCCCCGCACAGCCGCACGCACAGCAGCAGCCCCAGCGCCGCCATCGGCCCCATGCCACCGGCCCCGAGCCCAGCGCAGCCACGGGATGTCTCGGCAGCGCCCCAGCCTATGCGGGCAGCAGCACCAGGGCGGCCTTTATGAGGCGCCTGATCGCCCGCCTGCGGGGCCACGGCACCAATAACCTGCTCCGTGCCCAAATATGAGCCTCGGCTCTGCTTCTGGCGTCACACGCCTCGCCACAGGGGGCTGGCACCCGGATGTCCCCGGGGGCACACAGCCCCCCCCGAAACACCTGGGCCGCGGGGGCCCTTCCTGTACCCCCCCGTGGCTCCAACTCCGCTGCTGAAGCCTGGAAGGAGTCATCCTCACGGCGACACACCGCACCCCAAATCCTAACTAGAGCCTCCCCGGGACCACCCCCAGGTCCGGCAGGAGGCAACGCCCGAAGCCCCCATGCTCGGGGTGCTCCCCTCTCGGGGTGCCCGCAGCCCCCGCGGGGGGTGGCAGCAGCCCCCGGCTCCGCGCGGCGATGGCAGGTGGCAGCTCCCCGGTCCCTCGCGGCGGCGCTGGCACATGGATGGCGCTGCTGCCGCAGCTGTGGCCCCGCGCTCGCCTCGCCGCCAGCGCAGGAAGGAGGCGGTTTACTCCCCGGCGCCTCCCGGCCTCGCCATCGACCCACCGCGGCTCCTGACACCTGCGCTGCCCGCGATAACGCCGCGGCTCCGCGCTGCCCCTGCCCCGCCGCTCCGCTCCCCTGCAGCTCGGCAGACGCGCCGCTCAGGAAACTTCCCCGCCCCATCATTTACCAGACTCGCTGTCAGCACACTCCCAACGCAGGAAACTCGCACTGCTGCCACCGGCGCCCCTTCACAGCCGCGGCTCCGCTGACCCACGGTGGCCCCAGTGGCTCCCCAAACTGGGAAGCCCACTCCCACACCCAGACCTCGCTCCCGCATAAGTTCCATCCCAGGTTAATGATAAAAGTCTCTCTCCTCCGAGAGCGAAGGGCCCTGACACCCCCTCCCCCACCCACAACAGAGCCTCTTAGATGGAAGTGAAGAAAAACTATTTATTTGACAAAACCACGCAGAGTGCCCTGCAGGGCACAGGGGAAGGGGAAAACCAAGGTGAAAAGGAGTTATTCAACCTGATTAAAAAGTCCTTTTCCTCAGACGCAGCCCCTCTCCTCCTCTCCCCGCTGGGGCCGGGTGGAGCTCCCTGGAGAGCTCTGCTGTCCTCTGGCCCTCCTGGCTCTCCAGGTGGCAAAGCAGATCGAAGAGAAGGGGTCCAAACGAGGAAAAAAGAAGAAAATGGGAAAAAAACGGGAACAGAGCTCGCTCCGACCTCCGTCCAGCACGCAGTCTCTGCCGAGCGACGAATCCTCCCCCGGAGCGAGGCTTGGGGAAAATGTTTTCAAAACAACCCGCGTTTCTCTCTTCGGCTGGGTGTAGTTAAAGAGACAGCACCACACATTTTTTTACACATTTTTTTCTTTCTTGGGCATATAAGCCAACGATAGGGGATAAAGGATTATCATAACATCAATCCAAGACACCCATGCTACACTCCCAGGTGTCTCACTGAAGAAATCCACTTACTCTTGCACAGGACCACAGAATCAGCCTGAGCTGCAGCCTCCGAGAAGGGTCCCTGTGCTCTGACCTCTCACATTCCAACCAAAGTCTCACACTTCCTCCTGATCCTTGTCTCCTGCTGTCTCTCTCCGCATCCCTCACCTGGCCAGTTTGACTTAGGAAAAAGAGGCAAAACTTCACAAGCTATATAATTTTAAGTTGTAAAGCCGGCACGTTTATTACAGCGCCGGGCACATAGGAGGTAGCCCTTCAAAGACCTGCGCGCCCGTATATCCCGGTATATATATGGTTACACTGTTACACATTCCTGGAATTTCTCAATCCACTTATACATATGTAAAACCTGTCCCCTCTTCGTATTATAATGAGTTCAAAAGTCATTTCCATATCCTCGAGCCTCTGTATTTCCTTTTGATGGGTAGGGAAGGCTCTGGGGGTCTTTTGTGAAAACGGAAAGGACATCCTCTTTAAGGCATGCGTTCTGAGTCTCTGTCCAAAGGCCTAAAAATATATTTGATTTTTTGGGAGCGTGGAGGTTACATGAGTATCATAGTCCTTGTTTGGCTAACACAGTGAATGTTCAGTAAACAATACTCTGATTATTAAGTTCTCAAGCTGTCCACGAAGTAGTCTCTACAAGATATCCTTTAACTTCTGATTCCCTTGAATCACTTTGTTATGCTAAGGGTCCGCACATCCCGGCCTCTTGTCTCGGCCTCCCAGCCAGAGCAAAGCGAGCAGCTGGAGCTGCAGCTGCTCCCCACCCACCTGCAGCACAGCAATTCCTCAGCAGCACACCGCGGCGCTCCCTCGCTGTGCGGCGGCGGGAAGAGCTGCGCTGCCCCAGCCCCCCGCGCTGCCGGGCACCGGGCCCGGACTGCTCCGCTGACACACGCACGGACGGCACGGAGCGCTGAGCGGGGCCGCTGGCTGGAGGCACCCGAACCGGAGGGCGGTGTGTGCCTGGCTGGCTGCTGCCTCGGGCACAGGGGACAGGAGCTTGCCGGCTCCACGGATACCCCTGGGGACACTCGGGCCGCCTCTGAGGGTCTTTCCCAGAGGTTTCCTTTGAGCTGCCGTATTCCCACATCACCGACCCCTGCTGCTGCTGCCAGGACCTCACCCGCTGCACTGCCCTTCCCCCCTGGAGCAGCTCAGCAAGTGGAGGCCAAAGCCCTCCTTGCCCGTTTCCCTCGGCCCCACAGGCTGGGGAGCTGCCGGCTGTCGGGCGCCTGCTGCCCAGCCCTGGCTGCGCAGCTGCTGCAGGGGCCCCGTCTCACCTGCCTGGACCTGAGTGACAACGAGCTGCAAGCCGACGGCGTCCTGCAGCTCTGCCACAAGCTCCGGCATCCCGCCTGCCCGCTGCGGAGCCTGGGGTGAGGGCTCTGCCACGGCCCTTTCCCCGCCCGCCATCCCCGAGCTGGGGAGCAGATGCTGCGGGACAGGCAGGGATGCACCTGCATCGCGGCTGCTTCAGCTCCTCCCTCCCCACAACCTCCAACACCTTCTCCTCTTTCCTGCATCCTTCACACCCAGGCTGACCACGGAGGGCTTCAGCCAGGCCCTGCTGCAGGAACTGGATGCCCTGCAGGCACTGCAGCCCGCCCTGAAGATTGGGAACCTCCTGGAGCACGACGTGCCGCAGCCAGGGGCCATGGCCCGGCTGCCCTGCCACCGCGGGGTCCTGCTGCGGGGCAGGAAGGCACCTCCCTCCTTCAGGAGACCTCCCCTCCTTTAGGAAAAGTCCTTCCAACACCCACAGCCATTCCCAGCCCAGCTCTCCGTGCTGTGAGAGGCTCAGAGCCTGCCCCACCCATGGGGCACAGAGAGCAGATCCTGCTGCCTCTGCGGGGGCTG
>NW_028147578.1:0-3861 GCF_008360975.1 Lichenostomus cassidix
AGCACTGAGTGAATGCTTAAGTAAATTGAGTACCCATTAAGCATTGAGTAAATAAACAACTGTGATTTCCAGGCTCATTGTCATGCATGTTTTTTTAAGTTATCCATAAACCCTTTAAATATGTTTGGCATTTCTATCTCTTAGAAGCTATTGGGAAATTTTTGTTACACTCCTTGAGGTGAATAAAACACACACTTGGCTCTGAAATATTGCAAAGCAAAGCACAGACAGTTGGTGTCTTGGTTCAACCCAGGCAGCATCTCACAGCCCCTCAGTCACTCCCACCAGTGGGATCAGGAAGAGAGTTGGGAGGGTAAAAACTGGAGTGGGTTGAGATCAAGGCACTTCAACAGGGAAAGCAAAAGGCACCACATGAGCAAAGCAAAAGAAGGAATTCCTTCAGCCCTTCCCAGGGCTGGGCAGCTGTTCAGCACCTCCAGGAGAGCAGGGCTCCATCCCACAGAACAGTGACTTGGGAAGACAAAAGCCATCCCTCCAAACGTCCCCCTTCCTCCTTCTTCCCCCCACTGCATATCCTGAGCATGAAGTGACATGGTCTGGGATATCCCTGGGATCACAATGATGCCTTAATAATTTTGGGGTTTTTTTTTCTTCATGTGTCTGTAAATTGGTGTAGTTCTCTGTTCTCACAGAATGCAGAAAACTTCTGTTCCCAACACATTTAACCAAAACAAAGCTCTCTGGATAGAGATTCAAGGACATGTTCATTACCCTAGGGCCAGAAAATATCTGAACAACAGTGGAAAGGGGGGAGCAGGGCCTGGGGTGGTCAGTGTCATCACCTGAATGTGTGATTAGAGAATTAGGGACCAATATGCTAATAAGGCAAAACTTAAAAAAGATAAAGAGCTTGTGATCTGGTATCTATTTTGGGTGTAGTCCCTGAGGGAGACTTTGCTTGCCTGAATGTACCTTGAAGGCCTTGAATAAATTTGTCTGCTTTTAATACACCTAATTGTTTTGGCATCTGTTTTCATGTAGCCTGTTCCAGGCATCAGAGTCACCCAGAGATAAAGGACTGAATGTCTGCTGTGACCCATGAGAGCTCTGCAGCCCCTGGGGACACAACAGGGACAGGGAAAGGAGTGTGGGCAGTGCCTCCTCTGAGCCTCAGGGAACTTCCAGAGGAGGATCCAGGGCAGCCCCAAGGCCATCTGGCAGGCCTGGAACAAGGCAGGCAGCTCTGAGCAGCCTCCATGGCCCCAGCAGAGCTCGTGTGGGAGGGCTGAGTGCAGGGAGCACCATCAGCTGCCTGTGTGTCCCAGCTGGAGCAGCAGAGCCCAGCAGAGGCAGCCCATGGCCCCAGGCAGCACAGCCCCCGTGCTCTGCAGAGCAGCACCCCCAGCTCTGTGGGGCTGTGGGGAGAAGGGCAGGGGCTGCAGCAATGGCTGCTCAGGCCAGCACAGCCGTGATCCCCTGGGAAAGGCTCTGTGGGCAGCTGGGATGTGCCAGGAGAAGAGCAGGAGCCCTTGTGTGTGTGCACAGGAGTCCTGGCAAGAGCTGGGGCAGCAGGAGCTGCCTGAGGAGCCCCGGGGCAAACTCTCTGCTGCTGTCCTGGGCAGTGGGGCTGTCCTGGGGCTGCAGGAGATGCCAGAGCTGAGGATCTCCTGAGCATTCCAGACACAGAGTCACTGTCCCTGACCTCCATTGCTTCCCATTCTTGCTGCAGGGCCAGATAGGACTGGGCTGCTCTGCTGGGCTGGGGCAGAGGTAGGGAGAGGCTGGACTGGGCAGTGCCAGGGAGAGGAAAACAATGGACCCTTGGTTATACAAGTCCAGGCAGTGTCAGAATGGTTCCATGGAGCCCCAGAGTGTCACAATGGTCTCCCTTATTCCATGGGTCCCCAGAGTGTCACAATGTCCCCTCAATTCCACGAGGCCCTGAAGTGTCCAAATGGTCTCCATGGTTCCTGAAGGCCCTGCAGTGTCACAATGGCCCCTTGTTTCCATGATGCCCCACAGTGTCACAATGGCCCTTGTTTCTATGGGGCCCCAAAGGACCCCAGAAAGGTCTCCTTGGATCTGCAGTATCACAATGGACCCTTGGTTGCATGAAGCCCCAAAATGTCACAAAACTCTCCTTGGTTCCATGGTGCTCCACAGTGTCACAGTGGCCCTTGGCTGGTTAGGGCCCCATGATGTCACAATGGCCCCTTGGTTCCATGAGGCCTTGCAATGTCACAATGGTCTCCTTATCTTCATGGAGCCCCACAGTGTCACAATGGCACCTTGGCTCCTTTAAGCCCCACAGTGTCACCATGGTCCCCTGGGTTACACGAGGCTCTGCAGTGTCACAATGCCCCTTTGGTTCTATGGGGCCCTCAGTGTCTGTTTTGCTGGTGGGCAGTGTCAGTACCAAAGACAGAGACACCAACTGAGGGAACAGTGTAATTTATTATAACACAAAACTGCAAAGAATTACAAAAGGAGAAGCTCAGCAATGCACAGAATCATTTGCAAAGAATTACAAAAGGATAAGATGGACAAAGCACCCAGTCAGCACTACCAAAGATTGCCTGAAGGGATTTAGAAAGATCCATCACCAGTTAGCCTCAGACTTTACCATCACCCAGCCCCACACATCAGCTGGGGAAGCTGTCACAGCCAAGGACTGCAGAGCCACTCTGGACACTGGCAATTCCTGCAGCTGTGTCCAGCCACAGGTGAGGCTTCCAACCTCACTGGGAGAGAGCCCAGCTTGGAGAGTGCTGAACAAACAAACTGACAGCACTTCCAG
Organism: Lichenostomus cassidix; assembly: GCF_008360975.1. NCBI lineage: Eukaryota > Metazoa > Chordata > Aves > Passeriformes > Meliphagidae > Lichenostomus > Lichenostomus cassidix. The sequence goes on from NW_028147578.1 coordinate 2,759, forward strand.
TGCAGGAACATCTGGATTCATTCTCCTGATTGGTTTCTCCCAAAGCCTGGCCAGGGCTCAAGGAGGAGCCAAGGGAGTTTTCTTTCATAGTGCAGCCCCAACAAAGCCAGATGTGGCTTTGTCTGGCTTCTAAATACAAAAAGGTAAATACAGGTTTCACCAATGCACAGATATATAGATCATTTTGGTAATAATGTTTCATTAATGAGCAGATACAAATGTAACCTTTGTTTGGAATGTTCATCAACAGGTCAGTTATTGCTCCGGCCTCAGTAAAGAACTGTTCAGGCCTTAGTACTTCAATGGGTCCTTTGACTGACAGATGAACTACAACCTCCATAACAATTCTTTCAACAATAGTCTTTTAGAATAGATTTAGGTATTAGGTGTAAAGGCGTCACCACTTGTTTTCAATTAAGTGCTGTTCAAGTTCATTACTCAGATCTATACTTTGCATTCCTTTTAAAACATGCCTAATTAGTTCCTATTCTCTATGTTATTTATCGAATCCCCGTTTTTACTGAGACTGTGCCTCTTTTCAGACAAGTCTCAGTGCTCCATTTTTCAGCACAAAGTGTCACAACAACTCTAACATGGAATCATAACACACCAAGTGCACACACTGCAATGATCACAGTCACTGCCACAAATGCATTTCACAGCAGCCTCCAATTTGACAGCCATGAAGCCAATCCCACCAGGGAGAATTTTCTTCTTTCTGCCACTCTGCTACTGCTGTTTCTATGGAGGTCATTCCTTACTGTTGGACTCCAAACCCATCATTGATACAAGTGCAACATTCCTGTCCTAGAATAGCACAGGGTCCTCCCTGGACAGAAAGCAGATAATCCAAGGCCATGTGGTTCTGTAGAGCTCCCAGGTTGTGTTTGTTGGAGCTCACAGGAGGTGCTATTCAATATTTTAACATTATAATTTGCTACTTCAAATAATCAATTTAGCTCATTAACATAAACTCCATAGGATAAGGCAATGCACATGGGACACAGGGTGAACCAGAATCTTTGGCTTTCTGAAATCAAAGGCACTCTTGGGGTGGAAAATGTTCCCTTGGTCCCAACTCTTCCCTGTGGTTGTTGCCAAAG
>NW_028147579.1:0-3768 GCF_008360975.1 Lichenostomus cassidix
GTACCCCAGCCTGGGCAGCCCCAGGACATCCATATTTAAGAAGCAATCAAAACAATGTGAGCAAGCACTTCTTTTTAGACAGTGGATGAGGAGGAGGTGAGAATATGTGAGGGAAAACAACATGGAGACACCAAGGTCAGTGGAGAAGGTGGGGGAGGAGGTGCTCCAGGCACCAGAGCTGAAAATCCTCTGCTGGCTGTGGTGAGGACCATGGTGAAGCAGATTGTCCCCCTGCAGCCCATGGGGTCCACGAGGGGTGCAGAGATCCACCCACAGCCCGTGGGGAGGTGCTCACGCTAGAGGAGCAGGTGGATGCCTGGAGGAAGCTGTGATCCAGTGGGAGTCCCAGTGCAGGAAAAGGCCTTGTTCCTTGGGATGGAAACAGCCTGGCCTGGGCTCAGATCTCTGAACCCTGTGGACAAGAACTCATGGGGCAGCAGATTCCAGTGGCTGCTGCTCAAGAGATTGGACCCATGGCAAAGAAGTTTGCAGAGGACTGTCTCCAGTGGGAGGGACCCATGGCTAAGTAGAGGACTCCTCTCCCTGAATGGCAGAAGAAATTTTGGTCATGGACTGACCAAAAAAAACCCATACCCTGCCTGCCACAACCCCCTGCGCTATTGGTGGGAAAGAGGGAGGGGGTGAGCAGAGAAACAGTGTATTAAGAGCTTATCTTAAGTTCTAATTTGCCTCCTCTGACTCTGTTTAGGGTTAGGTTACCAATAAACCACTTTGCAACTTTAAGTTCTCAATCAGTTCTACCCCTCAGTGCATCCTGCCTGGTTCATTATCTCAACTCATGAGCCCTCTGTGTGTGTGTGTGTCTGTTAGGGGTTTTTTTTCCCTCCCCTCTGCACAGCTGCAGCAGGGGAGAGCAGAGAAAGCAGATTTCGTAGGTGCCTGGCATTTGGCCAGGGTCAAACCACAACACTGGGTCACTGGCAGTGTGGGTCACCAGGGCTCTTCCCAGTGTGGGTCCTACAATGGGGGATGAATATGGAGCAGTGCATGAAGCTCTTCCCCCACTCAGGGCACTCGCAGGGCTTCCCTTAATGGTGCATCTCTTGGTGTCTGGTCAAGTTAGAGCTCTTGGAGAAGCCTTTCCCACACTCGGGACACTCATAGGGTCTCTCCCCTGTGTGGATCCTCTGGTGGCAAATCAGGCTGGAGCTGTGGCTGAAGCTCTTCCCACATTCCCCACACTCATAGGGTCTCTCCCCAGTGTGGATGCGCCGGTGACTGATGAGGGTGGAGTTGCGCTTGAAGCCTTTCCTGCAGTCAGGGCAGCGGAAGGGCCTCTCCTGTGTGTGAATCTGCTGGTGCTTGAGGAGATCTGAGCTGGTCTGAAACCTCTTCCCACACTCGGAACACTCATAGGGCCTCTCCCCAGTGTGGATCATCTTGTGACGGATCAGGTCAGAGCTCTGGCTGAAGCTCTTCCCACATTCCCCACACTCATAGAGCTTCTCCCTGGTGTGGATCCTCTTGTGGCGGATCAGGTGGGAGTTTTGGCTGAAGCTCTTCCCACATTCCCCACACTCATAGGGTCTCTCCCCTGTGTGGATCCGCTGGTGGTCCATAAGGTGGGAGATCTTTCTGAAGCTCTTCCCACATTCCCCACACTCGTAGGGCTTCTCGGTCTCATGAAGCTTCTCAGCAATCTCCAGCTCAAAACTCCAGCTGAAGCTCTTGCCAACTTCCTGGCACAGGGTGGGTCTTTGCCCTTCAGAGCACCCTGGGCTGGGTTTGCAGCCTCTCCTTGTGCAGCATCTCTGGGGCTTTTCCTCCTGGTTGGATTCCTGGGTCATGGAGCTGCTCAAAATGGCCTCTTGCATGAGGTTCTGCTGCAATGATTTCTCCTCCCTGGTCTCTGCCTTCAGCTCATTGCCTGGGGCAGAAAGGACAAGGAGAGGATTTGGGATTTGCCTCCACGCCAGAGGGAAGGGGAAGGAGATCCCCCCAGTTCATCCCCAGCAGAACAGAGTCAGCAGCAGGGTTGTCCTGCAGCCAGGGGTGATGCTGGGCTGGGAGATGGAGGAGAAGAGAGCAGGAAAGGGGCAGTGACTTCCTCCTCACCTGCCTGGCTGTCCCTGGGCATCTTCCTCTTCCTCACAGCCTTCTCCTCCATCCAGCCAAGGTCTGGGAATGGGAAATCCTGGTTGAGGGGAAAACAAGGGGTGACTTATTTTACATTGTCTTTGAAGGTCACCCTTTCCAATTGCATCTCTAGAAGTCATTAGGCATCTGAGGTCCATAAAACCCTCCAGATCACAACAATTCAGCACCAAAAAACACTCCTAGCAGTTCCCTGTCTCTGGTCTGTCCACTTTGGGGCTCTGGGCCTCCCCGCTGTCAGGGCTGCAGGGGTCCCATGTATACTGGGGGTCCCCACTCTCCAGCATCCCCACTCTCCTCAGACTGCCGGGGGTCCCAGGAATCCCAGGGGTTCCCCCTTGCCGAATTCCCCATTCTGGGGGTCTCCTCTCACTGCAGTCCTGCTTAGGGAAGCCTGGGGTTTTGGGGGTCCCAGGGATTCTCTCTCCTGTCTCTCTCTCCAGGCTGCCGGGGCTCTTGGTGGTCCCCCCTCTGGGGATCCCCATTTATCAGAGACTGAAATAGTTCATGCCTCAAACATTGATATAAAGTTTTGCTCATTAGAACAAAAACTGTATAAAGAAGCTACAATCAAAGAAGCCTCCCTGAAGATACCTGACTGGGACTTTGGACTGAAAGTCAAACTGCTGAGATTAGATAAAGGGAAACCTATTGTTCAGTCATCTCAGGCTGAGGGAAAGGAATGCATCCACAAAGGCCAAAGCCACCAGCTGCTCTGAGAATCATCCCTGGCTGACTTTGGAGTGAGGGCAGAGCACAGCTCACAGAAGCCAGGTTTCTGTGAGCACAGTTCACCTCCAGCCGAGGTGGAGGAGGTTGGGGGTGCATGGTGTAACCTCTGGTCAAAGGCAATAAACACACATCCTCCGTTACACAAACTGCCCAGCTGTGGAACCCCCAACCCCACAAGCCACATCCACGGGACTTTCACGTGAGAGGCAGCTGAGGGGGGAGTCACAATCCATCAAAGACCCCCCAAATACTAGGTCTTGCACCACAGGAGTGCATGTGATGCAAGCAGAGTCTGCTGCTAGAGACTGCCCCCTGCCCCGGGGGGACATGCCTGGACATTGCCCCTGGCCTGAGTCCATATTAACCCATGGCATTCTGTGCTTTCGGGGGACCATCACCACCAAGAAGAGCAGCTGGAGAGGATCAATGCAACATTGTTGGGATCCATGGATGGTGATATTTTCTTTATTCTGTCTCTGTCACCCTCTTTCTGTCCCCCCCATCTCTCTTCCTACTTCTCCTTTTCTCTCTTCTTCACTCTCTCTTTCTTATTTACGATCAAATAAAATTCATACTATTGACTGGCTTATGGTCTCGTTTGCACCTTAATTCGGGCAGAGGTATTTCCAAAGAACCTTCATTACTGGACCATAACACCATTTTAGGGTCCCAGTGGTCCCCCCTCCAGGCTGCCAGGGGTTCCCCAGCTCTGCTATCGCCCCTCTAAGTTGTCCTTTCCCATGGCTCTCCCAGGGGGCCCCAAAACCAGTGTCCCCCATCCCCCCACCCCCTGCTGGGGCCTCTGCCAGCATCACTATCAGGACCCCCCAGAAACACCTCCCAGGGACCCCCCAATGTGTCCCTGAGGAGCATTTGCATAACCTGACTGGGGTTACTGAGCCCATGTTGGGAGGAAACTGG
>NW_028147580.1:0-39506 GCF_008360975.1 Lichenostomus cassidix
CGTACAAAGTATAAGACCAAATCAGTACGCCCAGTTAATGATGATGGGGAGCCATTGCCCTCACAACCAGCAGTAGAATCCGAGCCCATAATCATCACTGAGTCCTTCAACTTTGATACTCTCCGTAATCTGCGAGATGATGTTAAGAGACGGACGCACGAAGCTTTCCTAACCTGGTTACTTCGGGTTTGGGACCTTATGGGCCGAGGAGTGCAGCTGGATAATAATGAAGCAAGGAATTTGGGACCCTTGGCCCAAGACCCGGCTGTTGACAAAGTGTTCGCGAGGGAGGCAGGGCCCCTTTCTCTCTGGGAGAGGCTTTTAATGGGTGTAAGAGATAAGTTTGACAACAAAGACCAGATGCAGGATCCCTACCATAAATTGACCTGGAAGACCATTGAGGAAGGGATCCAACAGCTGAGAGAAGCAGCCATAATGGAGATGCTCTTTGGGGGGGATGGACAGCACGAAAATGACCCTGATAAGGTCAGGTGCACCACGCCAATGATGTGGAGCTTTATAAGGCGAGGGCCAGACCATCATGCCCCTTTCCTTGCAACTATTAATGTTGCTGGCAATCGAGAGACGGTGGGTTCAATAGTTGACAGGCTCAGGTATTATGCAAGTGTGATCAGTGACCCAACGCAGGCTCAGGTCTCTGCTGTGGTTAAAGACCTCAGGAAGGAGATTAAAGAGGAGATGAAGGACCTGAGGGAGGAAATTAGGGACGAGATGAGGAGGATCAATGTGGCACCAGTGAGAGTCACAGGCCCCAATACCAGAGCCCGACGTCCCCCAGCTAGAGAGAGAGGGTACACCCCACGAGCTGAGTTGTGGTTTTTTCTGCATGACCATGGGGAAGACATGAGGAGGTGGGATGGGAAGCCCACTACTGCCCTGGCAGCACGGGTGCGTCAGCTTAAGGAGGGAAATGCTGGCCAAGGGGGTTCTGCTAAAGCGAAGGTAGCCTCAGCTTCCCGTGGCCGACCTGCTAGGTACAATAGAAGGGAAGATGATGGGTCAGATCCCCTTGAAGGAACCTCTGAAATGTATGACCAGGAAGGGAATGATGACCAGTGCTAGAGGGGCCCTGCCTCTAGCCAGGTAGAGGTACGGGAAAACCGTGTTTTTTGGACTGTGTGGATTCGATGGCCTGGCGCATCAGAGCCACAAAAATATGAAGCACTAGTTGATACAGGTGCGCAGTGTACCCTAATGCCATCGGAACTTACGGGAGCAGAATCTATTTCTATTGCTGGGGTTACGGGGGGATCACAGCAGTTGACCCTGGTTGAAGCCGAGGTGAGCCTGACGGGGAGGGAGTGGCAAAAACATCCCATTGTGACTGGTCCAGAGGCTCCATGTATTCTGGGCATAGACTTCCTCCGTAACGGCTATTTCAAAGACCCGAAAGGACTCAAGTGGGCTTTTGGAATAGCTGCTGTCGAGGCAGAGGGCGTGAGGCAACTGAACACCTTGCCTGGTCTATCAGAGAACCCTTCTGCAGTCGGACTTTTGAAGGTGGAGGACCAAAAAGTACCAATTGCTACCTCGACAGTGCACCGCCGGCAATACAGGACTAATCGAGATGCTGTGGTTCCCATCCACAAGATGATCCGTGAGCTGGAGAGCCAAGGGGTGGTCAGCAAGGCCCACTCATCCTTTAACAGCCCCATCTGGCCTGTGCGCAAATCTGACGGAGAATGGAGATTGACTGTGGACTATCGTGCCTTGAATGAGGTGACTCCACCTCTGAGCGCTGCTGTGCCAGACATGCTAGAGCTCCAGTATGAGCTAGAGTCCAAGGCAGCAAAGTGGTATGCCACTATTGACATTGCAAATGCATTTTTCTCCATTCCTCTGGCAGCAGAGTGCAGACCTCAGTTTGCTTTCACCTGGAGGGGCGTGCAGTATACCTGGAACCGACTGCCCCAGGGATGGAAGCACAGTCCCACCATCTGCCATGGACTGATCCAGGCTGCTCTGGAAAAGGGTGAGGCCCCAGAACATCTGCAGTACATCGACGACATCATTGTGTGGGGGAGCACAGCGGAAGAAGTGTTTGAGAAAGGAGAGAAAATCATCCAAATTCTCCTGGAAGCCGGCTTCGCCATCAAGAAGAGCAAAGTCAAGGGACCTGCCCAAGAGATCCAGTTCCTAGGAGTGAAGTGGCAAGATGGCCGACGTCAGATTCCTACCGAAGTCATCAATAAGATCACAGCGATGTCCCCACCAACCAACAAGAAGGAGACACAAGCCTTCCTAGGCGCCATAGGTTTCTGGAGGATGCATATCCCCGAGTACAGCCAAATTGTGAGTCCTCTCTACCTGGTGACACGCAAGAAGAACGATTTCCACTGGGGCCCTGAACAGCAACAAGCCTTCGCGCAGATCAAGCAGGAGATCGCTCATGCAGTAGCCCTTGGTCCAGTCAGGACAGGACCAGAAGTGAAGAATGTGCTCTACTCTGCAGCCGGGGGAAATGGTCTGTCCTGGAGCCTGTGGCAGAAGGTGCCTGGCGAGACTCGAGGACGACCACTGGGATTCTGGAGCCGAAGTTACAGAGGGTCCGAAGCCAACTATACTCCCACCGAGAAGGAAATCCTAGCAGCCTATGAAGGAGTCCAGGCCGCCTCAGAGGTAATTGGTACGGAAGCCCAACTTCTCCTTGCACCCCGACTGCCAGTGCTGGGGTGGATGTTCAAGGGAAGGGTTCCCTCAACCCACCATGCCACCGATGCCACGTGGAGCAAATGGATTGCTCTCATCACACAGCGCGCCCGTATTGGAAACCCGAATCGCCCTGGGATCTTAGAAATAATTACAAATTGGCCCGAAGGTGAAGACTTTGGCCTCACGGATGAAGAGGAGCAGGAACAAGTGACTCGCGCAGAGGAAGCTCCACCTTACAACCAACTGCCACAAGATGAAACACGCTACGCTCTGTTCACTGATGGTTCCTGTCGTATTGTGGGGGCAAATAGGAAGTGGAAAGCAGCTGTATGGAGCCCCACCCGACGGGTCGCAGAGGCTACAGAAGGAGAGGGGGGATCGAGTCAACTTGCTGAACTCAAAGCCGTTCAGCTGGCCCTGGACATTGCTGAAAGAGAGAAGTGGCCAAAGCTTTACCTCTACACGGATTCATGGATGGTAGCCAATGCTCTATGGGGTTGGCTGGAAAGGTGGAAGAAAGCCAGCTGGCAGCGTAGAGGAAGACCAATCTGGGCTGCTGATGAATGGCGGGACATTGCTGCTAGGGTGGAGAAACTACCTGTGAAAGTCCGTCATGTAGATGCCCATGTCCCCAAGAGCCGAGCTAATGAGGAACACCGAAACAACGAACAGGTGGATAAAGCTGCAAAGATAAAAGTGTCACAAATAGATTTGGATTGGCAACACAAGGGGGAGCTGTTCCTAGCTCGATGGGCCCATGATGCCTCAGGCCATCAGGGCAGAGATGCCACCTATAAGTGGGCACGAGACCGAGGGGTGGATCTAACCATGGACTGTATCTCCCAGGTAATCCATAATTGTGAGACATGTGCTGCCATCAAGCAAGCCAAGCGGGTGAAACCCCTGTGGTATGGTGGAAGGTGGTCTAAATATAAGTATGGAGAGGCCTGGCAGATCGATTACATCACACTGCCTCAAACCCGCCATGGCAAGCGCTACGTGCTGACAATGGTAGAAGCCACCACGGGGTGGCTGGAAACCTACCCTGTGCCTCACGCCACTGCCCGTAACACCATCCTGGGCCTTGAAAAACAAGTCCTGTGGAGGCATGGTACCCCTGAGAGAATTGAATCAGACAATGGGACTCATTTTAAAAATAGCCTCATAAACACCTGGGCTAGGGAACATGGCATTGAGTGGGTGTACCACATTCCTTATCACGCACCTGCTGCTGGCAAAGTGGAGCGATGCAATGGTCTGCTAAAAACCACCTTGAAAGCTTTAGGCGGGGGGACTTTTAAAGGTTGGGAACAACATTTAGCCAAGGCCACCTGGCTAGTTAACACCCGAGGTTCCACCAACCGAGCTGGCCCTGCTCAATCTGAACCCCTGCAAACAGCAGACGGGGATAAAGTTCCAGTGGTACACATGAGAGGCATGCTAGGGAAAACTGTTTGGATTGATTCTACCTCAGGCAAAGACAGACCCACCCGTGGGGTTGTTTTCGCTCAGGGTCCAGGGTGTACCTGGTGGGTGATGCAAAAGGATGGAGAAGCACGATGCATACCTCAGGGAGACCTTAGTTGGGGTTGAATTGTCCATAACACTGTGCCTGTATCCATATCTGTATGTGTATATGTATATAATTAGAGTAATGCATGTGTGTATATAATCTAAATGTTTAAGCTCAATGTAACGTGTTGGAATGGGAAAAAATTCGGGGTGGATTATGTCGGGGGTTGAGAATTTCTTCCCATTTCTGTTACCAAGCAACAAATTGTCCGATTTTCAGAGTGATCAAGCCTTTTGTAAAAGACAATGGCTAGGTTTTGGGCAGGGCAAGGTAAGGGAGAGCCGGCCCTGGGAAGGCTCTCTTGTGGTTCGGACGCTGAGGGTAGAGGCTGCTGGCCCTTTGCTTTCCAGCTGCTACCAGAGGAAAATCCAACGGTGCCCTGCTTCTCTTCTCTCCTGGCTGGGTGAGCTTTGATTCAACTTTTTTTTTCTTTCTCCTCACGGGGAAGGGCGCGTTTCCCCCCCCCCCGGGCTGCGTTCCCTCGTGGCTCCTGCCGGGAGAGAGTCCGGCTGCCTCTGCTGCCTGCCCCCGCCCTCTGCCGCGCGAGACCGCGGCGTCTGCTGTGACTGCGGAGATTCTCGCTGGCCGGAGAGAGAGAGAGCGCCCGCTCCTGCTGCCCTGTTCCCTCGCTGCCCTGAGCTGTTCCTGCTGCGCTGCGTGTTTCTCACCCCGTCCGCCATTGCAGTTGCCGGACAGTGACCTGACCCTGCGCCACAGCGCCACCTGCAGCCGCTCGGGAGTCATCGCACCTGCCCTGGCCGGCTGGGAGCTCAACAGCGCCCCTGCTGCTTGCAACCGTGATTACACCACACGGGAGAAGGCTCAGCAGCTCACAAGTTATCTGCTATTGGTTTTCTGGTTCTAGTTGCGGTTGCTATTATTGTTATTGTTTGTTTATAGATACTAGTAAAGAACTGATACTCCTTTTTCCCATACCTTTGCCTGAAAGCCCTTGATTTACAAAATTAAATAATTCGGAGGGAAGAGGGGAAGGAAAATCACATCCTCTGCTCTAGGGGAAGGTTCAGCCTCTCTTGGCAGACACCTGTCTTTCAAACCAAGACAGCTTCCTATCAGGGAAGCTGCTGTCCAGGTGGAGGGCTGTAAAGACTGCACCTCATGCTCCTGGGTGGAGGAGGGTGCAAGCTGTGCTTTGGTGGAGTCACTCAGGCAGCAGGTGGAGGAGCTGCAGGAATGTCTTGCATGGGAGACAGAAGCCCTATGAGTTTCTGCAGTTTGCCAGGCTTCTGGCAACGGAGTAGGGTAGTGTCTTGGTTTGAAAGACAGGTGTCTGCTAAGAGAGGTTGAACCCTCCCTTAGGACAGAGAATGTGATTTTCCTCTCCCTCCGAATTATTTAATTTTGAAAATCAAGCGCTTTCAGGCAAAGGTATGGGAAAAGGAATATCAATTCTTTACTAGTATCTATAAACAAGCAATAACAATAATAGCAACCACAAATAGAACCAGAAACCAATAGCAGATGACTTGTGAGCTGCCGAGCCTTTTTCCCGTGTGGTGTAATCACGGTTGCAAGCAGCAGGGGCGCTGTTGAGCTCCCGGCCAGGCAGGGCAGGTGCGATGACTCCCGAGCGGCTGCAGATGACGCTGTGGCGCAGGGTCAGGTCAGCCTCACACAGCTGGTAATGGTGGGCAGGCTGAAGAGCAGGCAGGGCAGCTCGGAGCAGCAAAAAAGCAGGGCGGCAGGGGTAGGAGCTGGCTCTCTCCCCAGCTAGCTAGCGAGGTAGCAAGGATTTCTGCAGTCACAGCAGACACCGTGGTCTCGTGCGGCAGAGGGCGGGGGCAGGCGGCAGAGGCAGCCGGACTCTTCCGGCAGCAGCTGCGAGAAAACGCAGCCCGGGGAAACGTGCACTTCCCAGTGGGAAAAAAGGTTGAATCAAAGCTCACCCAGCCAGGAGAAGAAAAACAGGGCACAATTGGATTTCTTCTGGTCGCAGCCGAAAGCAAAGAGCAGCCTCTCCTCTCAGCGTCCGAACCATGAGAGTGAGAGTTCCAACGGCCGGCTCTTCCCTTACCCTGCCTTGCCCAAGCACACCCTTTGTCTCTTACAAAAGAGTTGATGGCTCTTAATCACCCAACTATTTGTTGCTTAGTAACAGTGATGGAGAAAAATTCCGAGGCCTTCCCCAACCTCCGACAGGTAGCTAGCTCCCCAAGACTCGGTCCTGTTCACAAGGTTCTTTGATATTTGACCAATTAGTCTAAAAATACCATTTATTAAACACAGAAAATAACAAATATACAAACATAGAACAGATTGACATACATACACACACAATGAATGCATAATTGCAAAACTATAAAAGCTAAAATGCAATTATGGGGTAAATGCTTGCTTGAACTATAAAAATAGTTAAAAATGCAAGTTAAGAAAGGTACCTATAAGTTAGCCAGAATAATACAATTTAGGAAACCAATGATCTAACCAAAATTCAATTTTGGAGCTGGGATACATTAGAATCCTCCCTCCATCTTGCAAGAAGTTACCACAGGGCTGCGTCCAGACCCCTGGGGAGAAGTCTTCCTCACGCTCAGTATCCATGTAGAAAAGCTTCTGCCCTTTCTGAGATTTCGTGAGCTTTTACAGGATAAGAATATGCCGAGGAGGTCACTAAAAATTTCTCACATTCTCTCTACATTCCACAGGGTAGTGTCTTTTCAGACTTTCGGACGCCACCAGGTAGCTCTGATTTAGGCTGTTAACCTAATCTGAGCCATCCATCTCCTGTGACCAAGCAGGGAGAGAGAGAAGGGGGGGGACCATCCTGCCACAAGGAGGAAGTCATCAGGTTATTCTGTATTAAGGAGGGGAAACAAGAAACAGAGTATATTTGAGACTTTGCAAGAAGAAATATTGGGGCTTCATGGCACTGACCTCCCAGGACTACCAGACAAAGAGCATCAACAGCAAACAGACAACACCTTAGAGGAGGTGCCATGGAATAGCTTGGGTTGGAAGAGACCTTTAAAGATCATCTAGTCCAACCCTCCTGCAATGAGCAGGGACATCTTCGACTAGATCAGGTGACCTTGAATGTTTCCAGGAATGGGGCATCTACAACCTCTCTGGGCAACCTGTTCCAGTGTTTCACCAATGGTCTCTGGTAACTCGTGGCAGCAGGATATCACTCCCCCCCCATTTCCTTGTATGTACCAACCAGCAACAGCCACAAAGTCCTGGCAGTGGATGAAGCCAAAGAACAAGAGTCATGGGAAGAAACCGCACAAGTTGCACACACTAAAAGCTGCAAGTGCTAGTAGCAGTTGAATCTCTGCTGAGAGGCACCAAGGCACCCATCTGTTGGCTTGATATACAGTCAAGGGAAGTTTGCTGCTTGCCAGGAGCCAAGATCCAGGATGTCACAGAGAAGCTGCCACAACTGGCTAAAAGCGCAGACTACTATCCACCGCTTCTTTTCCACATGGGCACCAATGGCATGGTAAAGCATAGTCTGGGCAAGATCAAGCAGATCAAGCAGGACTTGAGAGCCCTGGGGGTGCAAGTGAAGGGGACAGGGGCCCAAGTGATCTTTTCCTCTGTCTTGCTAGTCAGGGATAGAGGTGCAGGCAGAACTCGATGCATCATGCAGATCAACACCTGGCTTGGTGGCCAGTGTTGTCACCAGGGTTTGGGCTTCTATGATCACGGGATGTTCTTTGACTAATATAGCCTATTGGGGAGAGAGGAGATCCACCTATCTAGAAGAGGAAGGAGAATTTTTGCTGGCAGATTGGCTTAGTGAATTGTGCTTTAAACCAACAAACTTGGGGAGTGGAGTTCAAAGCTGTGACACTTGTGTACTCACAAGCAACAGGGTAGATAAGTGCACCTACTGTAGTAATGAGGAATGCCTCCCAACCCTCCAAAAAGGTTCCACCAAAAAGGCGAGACAGTCAATAGTACAACTGAAGTGTATCTATACCAATGCACGGAGCATGGGTAACAAAAAGGAAGACCTGAAAGCCACTGTGCAGCTGTGCAGCTGGAAACCTATGATTTTGTCACTATCACTGAAACCTGGGGGAACAAATCACACGATGGAATGCTGCAATCAATGGCTATAAGCTGTTGAGGAGGGACAGGCAAAGAAGAAAGGAGGGAAGGGGGGTGCCCTCTGTCACAACCTGGAAGCGGGCTCAATGTTCATTGTAAATTCTCACCAGGCTGGACAAAGACACCAGTCCAGACAAAGACACCAGTCCATGTGTCAGGGAACTCTTATGCTTTATTGTATAATGCCTTAACTCTGACAACTAGCCTGCTATTTAGTCTCGGAAGTGTTGGCTAACAAGCTCTCGACTTTTATAACTAACTTTAACAAGCTCCTGACTCCCGCAACAAACCTCAGGTATGGAGTAAGGGGTAGAATACAATTGTTGCACTTGTCGGGATAAAACAAGAGAGGGGGGAATAAAAATGGAAAACAGAGAAAGAGAAGAAAAAAGATCACTAGTCCTTAGATCCCACATTCTTCCTGCCTCCATGGATCGTCTGGATCTGGAGTTGACAAAGGGGGAGAGAGAGAGAGAGAGAGTGCGTGAGCAGGACTGATCCACTTCATTTTATAGCTTACCTGGTGCATGCCTCTCATGTAAAACAGATTTTTTGTGCCATTCGCACCACATTGTTCACGCTTGTGCAGTCAGCCCTTTTGAGCCCTCCGGGAAGGGGAGTGTTGGGGGTCTGTGGTGGTCCTGGAGCCCCTTTTAGTGAGGTGCCTGGGACTCGACCCTTCTCTTGATGAAGGTGCACTGAGCATGAGCTTCAAGGCAGAAAAGGAAGTTGGCTCAGAACAACGCTGCCCCACCTCCGCAGGACCCTCTCTTCCAATCACAACTTTCCTGTCGCAATGGTTATAATGTTTGAGACAAAACATGCTTACGTGCTTATGCCTGGTCCTCCACACCCTCTATTTAAAAAAAAATGGACTGATTGCACAGAGCTGTCTTTGAAAAACAGCAGTACACAGGTTGAGAGCCTCATGGCTTCACCAAGGGCAAATCGTGCCAGACGAATCTGGTGGCCTTCTACGATTGAGTGACTGCATCAGTGGACAAGGGAAGAGCTACAAATGTCATCTACCTGGACTTCTGTAAGGCCTTTGACACAGTCCCACACAGCATCCTTCTCTCTAAATTGGACTCTTAGATGGATAACGAACTGTCTGGATGGTTGCATCCAGATAGTTACAGTCAATGGCTCAATGTCCAAATGGAAACTGGTAACAAGTGGTGTCCCTCAAGGGTTTGTATTGGGACCAATACTGTTGAATATCTTCATCAATGACGTAGACAATGGGATTGCATGCACCCTCAGCAAGTTTGCAGATGACACCAAGCTCAGTGGTGCTTGAGGGAAGGGATGGCATCCAGAGGGACCTTGACAGGCATGAGAAGTGAAGTACAACAAGGCCAAGTGCAAGGTCCTGCACCTGGTTTGGGGCAATCCCCAGTATCAGTACAGACTGGGGGATGAAGGGATTGAGAGCAGCCCTGTGGAGAAGGACTTGGGGGTACTGGTGGACAAAAAGTTGGATGTGAGCCGGCAGTGTGCGCTAGCAGCCCAGAAAGCAAATCATATCATCTAAAGAAGCTTGGCCAACAGGTCGAGGGAGGTGATTCTTCCCCGTTAGAGCAGGTCCAGAGGAGGTCTACAGAAACGATCAGAGGGATAGAACACCTCTCCTGTGAGGAAAGGCTAAGAGAGTTGAGGATGTTCAGCCTGGAGAAGGATCTTTAAAGGTTCCTTCCAACCCAAACCATTTTACAATTCTGCGTTATTGTTAAAATCTGGGGGTTTTGCAAGAAATCCCAGCAGCAAGGAGAATGGCGGAACTAGGGGGAATCAATCATGAATGTCAAATAGAAAACAATAGGACAAGACTCTATTTTTGACTGCACAATGGATCTTGAGATAAATGCTTTTTGATAGAGCAGCCTATATTATGGGAGTTGGAACATCTGTCATAAGTAGCCTTGCTTGAGGATATAGTGGGTCTCCTGGAACTGTGAACACATTAAGACAGCATTTCTTAACCACTACAATTCATGTAAAGATGATAATTTCCCTCATATGGTCAGCCCCTGAATTCCCTTTTATTTAATTTTCAATTTGGTGAGAGTTGAGATAACTGTACTTCAGGAAATGGATCTGGTGCAAATGTGTTTTAAAGCTTAACATTGCATATACTGCTCCATATATGGTTCATAATTATGTTTAAAGCTCCTAGAATCCTAAAATGTTCCATTCAACTACTGTATCCCAAGCCTTGATTCATCCAGTTTTGCCTTAGAATCATTGAATTATTTAGATTGGAAAGGACCCTTAAGATCATCGAGTTCAACCGTTAATACTGCCAAGTCCACCACTAAACCATGTCCCTAAGTACCATGTGTACACATTTTTTAAATACCTCCAGGGATGGTGACTCCACCACTTCCCCGGGCAGCCTGTTCCAATGATTGACAATCCTTTTGGTGAAGACATTTTTCCTAATGTCCAATTTAAACCTCCCCTGGCACAACCTGAAGCCATTTCCTCTCATTACTTGAGAAAAGAGACTGACATCCACCTCACTACAACCTCCTTTCAGGTAGTTGCAGAGAGCAATGTGGTCTCCCCTAAGCCTCCTTTTCTCCAGATTAAACAACCCCAGCTCCTCATAAGACCCTTTGCCAGCTTTGTTGCTCTTCTTTGGACACACTCCAGGACCTCAATGTCTGTCTTGTATTGAAGGGTTCAAAACTGAACACAGTATTTGAGGTGTGGCCTCACCAATGCTGAGTACAGGGGGATGATCACTTCCCTAGTCCTGCTGGCTATGCTATTTCTGATACAAGCCTTGTTGAATCTCATATGATTGTCCTCAGCCCATTACTCCAGATTGTCTAGATCCCTCTGTCAAACCTTCCTATCCTCCAGCAGGTCAAGACTCCAGCCCAACTTGGTGTCATCTGCAAATTTACTGAGGGTGCCCTCAATCCCCTCATCCAGATCATCAATAAAGATATTAAACAGGACTGGCCCCAATACTGAGCCCTGGGGAATACCACTTGTGACCGGCCGCCAACTGGATGTAACTCCATTCACTGCCGCTTTTGGGCCCAACCATCCAGCCAGTGTTTTGCCCAGCAAACAGTCCAAGCCATGAACAGCCAGTTTCTCCAGGAGAATGCTGTGGGAGACAGTGTCAAAGGCTTTACTGAAGTCCAGGTAGACAACATCCACAGCCTTTCTCTCATCCACTAAGCTGGTCACCTTGTCATAGAAGGAGATCAGGTTAGTCAAGCAAGACCTGCCTTTCCTAAACCCATGTTGACTGGGCCTGATCATCTAGTTGTCCTGTACATGCTGTTTGATGGCACTCAGGATGATCTGCTCCATAACCTTCCCTGGCACCGAGGTCAGCTGCCCTTTAGTGCTGAAAGCATAAGCAAAAACTGTTTACCCATTTAGCTTGTGGACACAGCTCCATCCCCCCAGGCCCAACCAGTAGCGAGATTGAGCCTGTATTTCCAGTAGGTCTCACACATATACAATATGCATACATGCACACACAGCTGGTCACACAGCAGAAACACTCAGCATCTGCATAAACCCAACCAACACCAATGGCCTCACCCTGTTCTCCTCTCTGATTGACCAGGATGGTGGTCTGTTAGTAGGAAATATATATGTATATGCTACGTGGTTCCCTCCAGTAGCTGGGCTTAGACAGTCTACACAGTAGCTGGCCCCTGGATCCCTGGTCTCCCCAGTTGCTGGTACAGACCTCCCTTGACAACACACCAACACAGATATGTGTGCCTTGGATCTCTCCAATAATTGGGCATACACACTCAGTCCATCCAGTAGCTGCATCCTTGCTCTCCCCAGTTGCCTCACGCACAGACATGTATATAAAGGGGTCTCTTAGTCAACCCCCAGACCCTCTGGTTGGTCCCTCCAGCAGTTGGCCTGAACACCCTGGTCCCTCCAGTAGTCAACTCCTCTGGTTGTTGCATCCCCAGGAGCACACATGCACACCTGGCTCCCAAGCCACTTAACCCCCTCTCCAGCTAGTTAGGTAGTCATGCACCAACATGCGTACCTTCACTCGCTCCAGTTGCTGGCACCCCAGACACATGGGCCCTTATGACCCGTGGTCTGACTCTAGCTGCTAGCATTTAGACCTCCGTGCACACATGTACACACAGAATAGAGAGTTCCTTCATCCAGGAAAAGAGGTCAAATGGATTTTAATGAGAGGACAGGACAGACTGCACCCATCAGGTGCAGGATATGGACAGACAAGCATACTGACTGACCATCTGCGTACCCGTGACCGGCCCCTTTTATCCCTCTGTTTTCCCGTGCTTGTTTTTCCCCAAACCACATAGATCCCTCCCCCTGCCTTTGCTTCCTCCCCTAAGCATCCTATAATAAGTCTTGTGTGATCCTCAAATGCTCTTACCTTGCATCCCATAATGTGTCCCATATTCCCTAGGAAGTACTTCCCCATCCCCACCCCAGTCTGAGGTGATCCAGAGCCTCTCCCATTGATTCATCTTAGAATCATAAACTCATTTAGGTTGGAAAAGACCCTTAAGATCATCAAGTCCAACCATCACCATCTTGGCACCATCTTTGATGGGTATCACCCCTGGACAATGACAATGGGACTGAAGCTCTCCTGGGAAAGGAGAGGAGCTGGGGCAGGGTGTCTCTTACTCTGCCTGTGCTATCGGAGTTCCCCTGCCCGCCATTGTGCCTCTGTGCTCCCTCCTGGGTGTGTGTGGAGATGAACCTTTGATGGGCTGATGGCTCTCCCACAATAGGCCTGGGCAGATTATTCTTCAGGTTCCCCCACTTGCCATTGTTCCTCTGGAGCTGGAGACAAGCTTTTTTTATCACATAACCTAACAGTGTGCTCTTTTCTTCCAAGAATGGCTGTTACATTTATAAAAGCTGGTTTAAAATTTTCATTTAACTTTCTGAGTTGTAAAAGCTGTTTGGAGGTATGTCCAAATACATAGCCTGGGTGACTAGACCTGTGGTGCTCAAATTGATGTTGGGATCATGCTCTGTTTATATACTATAGGTGGATACTGACAACTTTTTGATTTGGTTTTCTGGTGATATTCATTATTGCAGCTCTGTTACTCTAAGGGTTCTCTGAAGCACCCTTGAAAGCAAGAGAAATATAGCTCTTGGCCAGGTAAATGCATTGGCCAAGTGCTATACTTCTGTACGAGACAGTTACTTGTTGCAACTTTTGACCGGAGGAAAGCCTTCATTGAGTATATTCAACAGGGAACTCTCCTGCTGTGTGCTCAAGGAATCAAAAATCCTGAACTCCTTAACTTCTGCAAAAGGTTAGATTGAAGTGACAACCCCAGCAAACTTCTCGCATGGCAAGAAGAGCGAGTTCTGTACATAAATCATGAGACTGAGTATAGTAGAAATTTCAAAAGCTCCACTGAACTTCACCTATGCGGACATTCAATGGGGAGTTCTAGGTTCCTTTAGTTTATTCAAAATAACATTCTTTATGATGGGTTTAATGTAGACAACTTCTACAAAGGACCCTTAACCAAAGTTTTCTTATTCAACTTGAATCTATCCTTATGTCTTTTCTGTTCAAGAACTCTATTTTAGGGAGCACAAAAAGCCTGGGCAGATTAAGATTTGCCATTACCTATTCTTCTCAAGTTTAAAACCGAACAACCCCCCCTCTACTACAATCTCTATGTAGTTTCATCTTAATTGTTAGATGCGGGTATTATAGTAGAGAGTGCATGTGTGTGCATGTGTGTGCATGTGTGTGCATGTGTGTGCATGTGTGGCGGCGGGATTCAGAAGATCAAAGGATCTTGTCTGGGATCCTGCTCCACTATTTGAACACCCTCATGGTTAATAAAAACAAACAAGCAAACTCCTAATAACTAAACAGAATTTCCCATGTTCCAACATGTGTCCTTTACCTCTCATCCTATTACTGTGCACCTCTGAGAAGAGTCTGGCTCCGTTTTCTCTGTATCCTCTGGTCAGGTAGTTGCAGACAGAAATAATGTCTCCTGGCACCTTCTCTTCTGAAGGCTGAACAAACCCAGCTCTCAGCCTCTCTTTGCATGTCATGTGCTCAAGGCCCCTGACCATCTTGGTGACCCTCTGCTGGGCTTGCCCTTGATAATTTGAAACATTATTGACAGGCTGAGAAAGTTGGGGCTGTTCAACCTGGAGAAGAGAAGGTTGCGTGGAGACCTCATAGCAACCTTCAACCTTCCAGCATCTGAAGGGCACCTACAAGGAAGCCGGAAAGGGAATCTTCATCAGGAACTGTAGTGATAGAACAAGGGGGAATGGTGAGGTAACGACGAGAGGAAACTCACAGCAGTCTCAATGTGAGATATAAAGCAAGCTTCATTTATTTTAACGCGTGTGCTCTTTATATACTGTTACAGTGCTTATATTTATTAATCACTAATCTACTCAATTGCAGCAGTTACAGCTTACATTTCTTTCACATTCCATTCCCACATCTACAAGGTTTTCTCCCTCATTCTCTGTTAATCATAAGTTTCCTCCCATACATTCTTCACACAGCTGCATCTCTTTGATATTTTCTCACGAAGCGTTCCCAGGGAAGCGAACTGCTGCGGCCTGTACATGGCCTGAGTGCTACTTAGCCTAACAATGATCTTGCTCGCACAAACTTTCTAATAATTCATGTCCGTGATCTTGAAGCCATTGTGTAACAGAATGGCTTCAAACCGAAAGAGTAGATTTAGATTAGATGTTAGGGAGAAATTCTTTACTGTGAAGCTGGTGAGGCACTGGAACAGGTTGCCCAGAGAAGTTGTGGATGCCCCATCCCTGGCAATGTTCGAGGCCAGGTTGGATGGGGCTCGGAGCAACCTGGTCTAGTGGAAGGTGTCCCTGCCCATGGCAGGGAGTTTGGAACTAGATCATCTTTAAGGTCCCTTCCAACCCAAACCATTCTATGATTCTATGATTTTACTGTCACATTACCTCTGCTTTCCTTTGAAACATTTAGAGGAGCTATACCCTTATTTTCACTGCAACAGAAGCTTATATCAGTCTTCATAAGAAACAAGACAATAACAATACCAAAACTTAAAGATGTAGCAGTATGCAGTTCAGTATAATATTCAGTTACCATGGAAGTTTGCTTAAGTGAGTCATGCAAAAATGCTTCCAAGATTTCAGCCCAAACCACTACTGCAAACTCACTAGTAAGAATACAGAACTAATTATCACCAAATAAATTAACCAGCATACATTCAGAAGCGAAAGAAAGATATTACGTGCAAGTATACAGCATAGACATTTTCAGGAAGTGACCAAGTAGACTCCATCTTATTTCTTCAGAAAGAGAACCTTGAAATGAGAAGGGCCTGAGCAAAGACATATTACTAGCATGCAAAGAGCCATACAATAAAGAAATTAAAGAAACATCAATTAACTCTAAAATGTCAGATTAGAAAACAAAACTAAGACAGACAAGCAACATATAAGGCCACATGTTGTAAAGATTATACTAGACTGCCATCTAATCTGAGGAAGGCCTTCCTTGCACAAAAGAAAAAATAAGGTGCAATCGGGAATAAAAATATATATATAGTCCATTTCCACCACACAACAGAGTGCAGTACAGACACCCCAAGTTAGTGCTGGAACTAGAATAATATAGTTGTATTAGTGCAATGTCGTTTCTGGAAGAGTTAAGTAGCTCTGGCAGCAATGCTAATTACCCAATGAACAATGCTACTGTAGTCCAGCTATACTTCTCCCAGAACCATGGTATCAGCTAATTCCTGATACCATGCCATTGCAATTATTTTTTGGTATATATATATATATATATATATGTATATATATATATATCAGTGGGAGCTAGTTCATTTGGAAAGTGCTACAGAGCAAAATACTTTGGAAGACTACTAAATATAGAGATCAGTGTCAAATTTCAGCTAACATTTTTAATTTTATTATTATTTCTTCTTTTTAGAAATACTTTGAAGTACTTACTCTCTTCCCAAGTTGCTCGATTACTACTGTCTGGGTTGGACAGAAATGAAAATATTCAAATCATGCAAGAAAAGGCAAATAGTTTAACACCCTTAGTTTTTGCTAAGGGAAAAATAGTTGATAAAAATATTTCATAGAATCATAGAATGGCTTGGGTTGAAATGGGCCGTAAAGATCCTCTGGTTCCAACCCTTCTGCCATGTACAGGGACACCTTCCACTAGACCAGGTTGCTCAGAGCTCCATCCAGCCTGGCCTTGAACACTGCCAGGGATGGGGCATCCACAGCTTCTCTGGGCAACCTGTTCCAGTACTTCACCAGCCTCACAGTAAAGAATTTCTTCCTAATATCTAATCTAAACCTACTCTCTTTCAGTTTGAAGCCATTCCCCCTTGTCCTGTCACTACATGCCCTTGTAAAAAGTCCCTCTCCAGCTTTCTTGTAGACTCCCTTCAGGTACTGGAAGGCCGCAATTAGGTCACTCCGAAGCATTCTCTCTTCCAGGCATTTGTGCTAATATGCCTTAATTCACTGGAATTGGCAAGTGACAAGCAATATTTCAAAGCACCTAAGACTTAATCGATGATTGTGTAGACTAGGATATTTTTTTGTGCAATATTTTTTATGCAAGTTATTGGACTGATATATGACCACCTAATGGAGATATAGAAGGTACTGCTGTTTCATTCAGCAATCATGATGATACATATACCATCGCAACTATCAGAAAAATGTCTTCATTGCCATAGTACGTGTCAAAGCTGCTGATATCGTGTATTTTGTCAGGTAGTAAACTTGGTGTCAAAGCACACCTCATAGCGTATCCCTGGAGGAGCAATTCAGTATCAAAGACCAAAAGAGCCAGATAACTAGCTCCCTAATAGACTAAAACAACAGCAAAGTTGGTCATACTAAACTTATCTGCTACAGGGGAGCACCTATTTAACCACTAAGCAATTTTGCAGGGCACAGCTAAGAGACTTGGCAGCTGTCAAGGCAGGGGGCACAAAGGAGGCCCAGAAAGTGCTCCAGAGAGAGTATAGGGTCTGCTTAAAGCTCTGTGACAATGGCAGTGACATGCCACAGAACTCAGTCCCCAGCACTGGGTGGAGCAAGTAGTCCTGGTATGGCAGAGCTTGACTCAGACACAGAGCCCTGGAGGGAGGATGCATCTGCCCAGGTCTGGGGCTGGAGGAAGTGCCTGGGGCCTTTCCCTGGGAGTGGGGGTGATGGTGGCATCATCTGTGAGAGACATGCTCTGGTCGAGGCACTGAGTCAGCAGATAAAGGAGCTATGGGAGGAGGGGTGCAGGCTGTGTGGCATTGAGGAGGATGAGCAGGAGATGGACAGGGTCTTCACAGAGACTCTATAGAGGTAAGAGCCTGAGCCGCATGATGCAAGGAAGGAGGGATGGCTAGCGTTTACACTTGAACGAGAGCAGGATGGACATACCCAGGTGTGTGTGGGGGGGTGTGTGGGTGTAAGGAATGTAGGGGTGTGGAGCTTGAAGCTTGTGACTTCTGGCAGCAGAAGAAAGGCTCCTTCCCTACCTGCAGATCTGAATTTACAGAACCGGTAGAGTACCTTGGTAGTCAAAGAGGAGAAACCAGCTCTGAGGGAGGCTTCAGAGCCAGCTGGGCCCAAACTATTGTGGTAGGTTGACCTTGGCTGGCTGCCAGATGCCCACTCAGCTGCTCTCTCACTCCCCCTCCTCAGCAGGACAGGGGGAGAAAATAAGATGAAAAAGCTCGTGGGTCGAGATAAAGATAGGGAGATCACTTACCAATTACCGTCATGGGCAAAACAGACTCGACTTGGGAAAAAATGAAATTTAATTTTATTGTCAATTACAAGAGAGTTGGATGGTGAGAAACAAAACCAAAAATTAAAACAACATCTTTCCCCCACCCCACCCCACCCCACCCCACTCAGGCTCAACTTCACTCCTTCATTCCTGACTCCTTTACATCCACCTCCCCACCCCCCTGAGCAGTGCAGGGATATGGGGATTTGGGGGTTGCAGTCAGTTAATAACACTTTGCCACTCCTTCCTTCTCACACTTTTCCCCTGCTCCAGCACAGGGTACCACCCACAGGCTGCATGAAAATACCTGCTCCACTGTGGTCTTTTCCATGGGCCACAGTGGAATATCTGCTCCAGCACCTGGAGCACCTCCTCCCCCTCCTTCTCTGCCCTCAGTGTTCACAGGGATGTTTCTCACACTTTTTTCCCTCTCTTCTCTGCCATGCATCGTTTTGCCCTTTCTTAAGTATGCTTTCATAGAGGCGCCACCAGCTCTGGCCTGCAGTGGGTTTGTTGTGGAGCTGGCTGGAACCAACTGTGTCTGGCACAGGGTAGCCCCTGGTTGTTGGGGAAGATGAAATAGGATGGTTCCTGAAAGTAATCCCCCTTCTTGATAGAACAATGCCCTCTGCCCAGGCAAGTCCAAAGGTCAGAAGCAGACCCTGGCTGCCTGGTGGAGATCCCAAAAAGCAGTTTTTTTAAGGTTTGAAACATGACCCCGTATGGTAATGTGATGATTCTTATAGGTTGTATGTAAATGCTGTAGGGTTTGTAGCTTGTCTTTGATTGGTTAAAGGGAATTAGAATATTCAACAGAGAAGATGATTTATTGCATTGTAAACAGCAAATTGCTCTCTTTTACTCTCTTCTTTCTGCTCTCTCTCTCTTTCTCTCTCTCTCTTTTCTCTGGCCTGCTTTGGGCTGCGTCTTGCAGCCTAGCAGGCCTCTCACGCCCACGCTCTTTTGCAATAAACTCACATGCTCTAAAACCCATCTTTAGAGATCTCTCATTCCTATTTTACCCTCATAACTAAACCCCACGGAGTAATTTCCTTACACCTGGTCTCTTCTCACAGAAGCCACCCCTGCAGCCCCACTCCTGGCTACCAAAACCTTGCCCTGGTACACCCAATAGAACTGTGCATTAGCACCAAGAGGGAACATCGGATGACTGCAGTTGGAGTCTCCCTTTTGCAGGGGACCCATCTGCTGACCAGACATAGGATCATAGAATAATTCAGGTTGGAAGGGACCTCAGAAGGGTCCTAGTCCAACATCCTGCTCAAAGCAGGGTCAAGGCTGCATTCAGGCCAGGTTGCTCAGGGCTTTATCCAGTCAGATCTTGAAAACATCCAAAACCAGAGATTGCATAACCCCTCTGGGCAACCTGCTCTACTGCTTGATTGGCTTCATTGTGAAAAAGGTTTTTCCTCATATCCAGTCAGAGCCTCTCTTATTTCAGCTTATTCCCATTGCCTCTCATCCTCCCATCATGCACCACTATGAAGAGCCTGGTTCTGTCTTCTTGTAGGAAAGAATCTATCACAGGAGGTTTGTTGCTTGCTGGAGGCCCAGATACAGGATACTACTTAGAGGCTGCCAAGGCTCATCCAGTCCTTTGACCTGTCACCCCTTACTGCTCATTTGTGTGGATGCTGTTAACACTGCACAAAAAGAGACTGACCTAGACCAAATCACAAGTGACAACAGAGGTCTGGGAACAAGGGTGAAGTACGTGGGAGCCCAGATGTTCTTCTCAATACTGCAGGTGAAGGGAAAAGGCTCCAGTAGGAGCAGATGCATCCTATAGGTCAACACCTGGCTGCACGGCTAGTGTCCATGGGATCCTAATTGATTGATGAGGACTGCTGAGAAGGAACAAGAACCACCTGACAAAGTGGGGCATCTTTGCCAACTTGGGGAGAAGGACTTTGAACTAGGTCTGACAGGTCATGATGACCAAAGTCTGAAGAGAAATAAAGGAACAGAGGCATGGAGAAAGCACCCAGGGGACAGGTAGGCCCTCACTTTGCCTGTGAAAGCAGCACAAGTGGGAACCCATCTCAAATGCCTACACATAAAAGTATGCAGCGTGGAGGGAGGACACACACGACAAAACCAAGCAAAGTCAATATTCTGGGCACAGTAGCAGGGTTCTGTTCTCATGGAAATTACAGAGAAGTGGGGAATAGGTCACATAAATGAAGTGCAGCCATGGATGGATGAAGCTCTTCGGAAAGGACAGGCTGAACAATAGGCAGGGAGAGGTTGTGCTCTGTGCAAAGGAGTAGCTCAAACACACACAGCTTTGCCTTGGAGCAGGGGAGGAGCCAGTCAAGAGAATGGAAGTACAAGTCAGAGATTAGACCAACACAGGTGATGCCCGGGTGTACTAGTTTGGACTGGGATAGAGTTAAATTTCTTCATACTAGCCTGTACGAGGCTATGTTTTGGGTTTGTGCTGAAAACAGTGTTGATAACACAGGGGTGTTTTAGTTATTGCTGAGCAGGGCTTACACAGCATCAAGGCCTTTTCCGCTTCTCATGCTGCCCCGCCAATGAGTAGGCTGGGAGTGGACAAGAAGTTGGGAGGGGACACAGCTGGGACAGCTGACCCCAACTGACCAAAGGGATATTCCAGACCATATGATGTCATGCTCACCAATAAAACCTGGGGGGAGAAGGAAGAATGGGGGGACATTTGGAGTTATGGGGTATATCTTCCCAAGTAACTGTTATGCATGATGGAGCCCTGCTTTCCTGGAAATGGCTGAACACCTGCCTGCCCACGTGGAGTAGTGAGTGAATTCCTTATTTTGCTTTTTGCTTGCGTGCGCAGTTTTTGCTTTCCCTCTTAAACTGTCTTTATCTCAACTCACGAGTTTTCTCACTTTTACCCTTCCGATTCTCCCCCCATCCCACTGGGTGGGGAGCAAGCGAGCAGCTCTGTGGTGCTTAGTTGCTGGCCAAGGTTAAACCATGACACTGGAGAGATGTTGGCTGTAGACCACCTGATCAAGAGGAAGTAGAGGAAGCCTTCTTTACACAACTGGAAAAAGTCCACACGATCCCAGGCCCTGGGTATTCACAAAGGACTTTGACCACACCAGTATCTGATGGAGAGGCAACATGAAAGGACAAAAAACAATCCTGGAAGTTTTTTGAGTGTGTTGAATACAAACTCTTGATGGAGATAATGAGCCAACTAGGGGAAAATGTTGGACCTGTGTAGTAGTTTTGATTGGCCCAAAACATCAGTAAAGTATTTTTAACATTTAAGAGAAATTTAGACCCCTCAGAAGCTGTTGTAGTAAGCCTGGGGAGGTGTCTGAGGAGTGAGGAGTAGCACAAAGATGGCTCCTGTGTGTCCTGAGTGCAAGTTCTGGAAGTTTTTACATCAAATGCAGCAGAGCCAATCTCTGATGGCTCTGAAGGTGATGGACATGCTACCGGCCAAGTTTGGGCCAATTGGAAGTGCTGGTTACGCCTCTGTGAAAACATATTTAAGAAGAAATCAAAACAAAGCAGGCACGCACTTCTTTCACTTTGTAGCTGGAGGAAGAAGAAGTAGAGGTAAAAATATGTGAGGGAAAACAGCATGGAGACGTCAAGGTCAGTGAAAAAGGTGGGGGAGGAAGTGCCCCAGGTGCCGGAGCTGAAAACTCTCTGCTAGCCATAGTGAAAGCTATAGGGGGAGCAGGAGGTTTCTCCTGCAGCCCATGGAGTCCACAAGGATGCAGAAATCCACCCACAGCCCATGCCAGAGGAGCAGGTGGATGCCTGGAAAGAGCTGTGATCCAGTTTGGAGTCTCGAAAGAGTTAAAACAGAGGCCTTGCAAAGGAAAGAAAGGCCTTGCTCCTGGGATGAAAGCAGCGTGGCCTTGGCTCGGGAGAGTCTTCACTTTATAGACAAGAGGACTGACAAATCAGCAGAATTCAGGCGGGATGTTGCTCGTGAGATTGGACCCACGCCAAAGAAGTTCCCAGAGGACTGTCTCTCGTGGGAAAGACCCCGTAGCTAAGTAGAGAACCCCTCTCCCTGATTGGGCTGACCAGAGAACCCCTCTCACCCTGCCCCTGTCTGTGTTGCTAGTTTGGAAAGAGGGAAGGAGGGTGAGTGCAAAGACTGCTTCTTAAGAGGGTGGGGGTGAGAGCAGAAAAACTGTCTGAAGAGAAAGAGAGAAACAAGTAGAGATAAAGAGTATTTGTAGTAGAAGAATTGTGGTGATGAATAGATTTAAGAATCTGCTCTGTAGACTGAGAAAAGACCCCACACCCTGCCTTCCTACCCGGGCTTGTTGATTATAAAGGAAGAAAGGGGGTGAATACTATAAGTTTGTAAGAGGGAGGGGGGGAGTGAACAAAAACTGTATGGAAAGTTTATTTTTGCCTTGCATTTATCCTCCAACTCTGTTAAGTAATTAAATCACTTTCTGCAACTGAAAGATGGAGCCTGTTTGCCCTTTTTCTTTTTCTGTGCGTCCTCCTACCAACCAGTGTCCTATCTCATTTAACTCATGAAATTAGTGTGTATTTTTATAGTTTTTTTTCTGTAGCAAGAGAGAGTCGAGGTGCCTAGCGTTTAGTCAGGGCCAAACCTTGACAACCTGTCACCCACAAACAAAGAACAGGTTGGGGACATAAAAGTCAATGGCACCCATGGCAACAGCCATGATGAGGATGAAGCTGAAGATCCTGAAAGAAGTGAGTGAGCGAGACACATCACAAAATTACATCTCTGGACTTCAGGAGAGCAGATTTTGGCTTGTTAAAGGACTTGCTTGGCAGGATACTATGAGAGACTGTACTAAAGGGCAAAGAGCTCAGGAGGGCTGGTTGATCCTCAAAAATACAACTTCCTCAAAGCACAAGAATAATCCACTCAGACATGCAGGAAGCCGAGCAAGCATGGCAGAAGGCTGGCATAGATGAACAGGGGATTCCTGACTAAGCTCAAAGACAAAAAGGAAGTACGCAGAAGGTGGGAGCAGGGAATGGCTCCCCAGGAGGAATATGGAGATGTATGCAAGGGTTGAGTTTAGCCGAAGCTTGGCTGCAGTTGAAACTAGCAAGAAATGTGAATGGCAACAAGAAGGGCTATTATAAGTACAGCATCAGCAAAAGAAAGGCTAAGGAAAACATGTGCCCACTACTCACTGGAGCATGAAATCTAATAGCTAAGGACATCAAAAAGACTAAGGAACTCGGTGCCTTCCTTGTCTCAGTTTTTTACAGGTAAGGTTGGCCCTCAGGTCTCCCAGATTCCTGAACCTAGTGGCAGACTCTGGGGCAAGGAAGTATTACTCACTGTAGAGGAAGACTGAGTTAGGGAGTGCTTCAGCCAACTGGACATACACAAGTCCATGGAACCAGACGAGATGACCCTGAAGGTTCCTGATGACTGGAAAGAGGCAAACATCACACCTATCTTCAAGAAGGAGAATCCAAGGAGATAAAGTCTGGTAAAACTCACCTCAGTGAAGCAGAGCTGCTTCCTATGCAGTCAGCCTCCAGCCTGTACTGTTGCACAGGGTTAGTCCAGCCCAGGTGCAGGATTTGGCATTTGTTTTTGTTGAACTTCATGAGGTTCCTGTCATCCCGTTTTTCCAGACTGTCCAGATTCCCTCTGAAAGTCAGCCCTGCCCTCCAGCATGTGGACTGCTCCCCCGCCAATTTTGGTGTCATCTGCAGATTTCCCAAGAGTATACTTTGTCTCCTCATCCAGGTTGTTAATGAAGACATTAAACAGTATTGGTTCTAGTACTGATCCCTGAGGGACCCCACTAGTTACTGGGCCCCAGCTGGACTTTGCACCACCGATCACAACTCCGAGCCCATGCATGCCATCTGATCCCATGAGCTTGTGTATGTCCAAGTGGGTTAAGTTGTTCCTAGCTCTTTCTTCCTCTACCGTGCCTACTGCTTCACTCCCCCAGACTCTGCTAGGATGCTCAGGGACCTGGGAAGCCTGAGGGAAGACCTTACCAGTGAAAACTGAGGCAAAAAAAGGCACCGAGTACCTCAGCCTTTTCCCTATTGCTTGTCACAAGGTTCCCTGCCCCATTGAACAATGAGCTCACGCTCACCTTAGTCTTCATTTTGCTACTCATGTACTTAGAAAACCTTTCTTGTTGCACTTCACCTCACTTGCTGGGTTAAACTCCAGCTGAGCTTTGGCTTTCCTGACTGCATTTCTACTTGCGCACGCAGTGTCTTTATATTCTTCCCAAGTTGCATGCCCCTGCTTCTACATCCTGTGTACTGGTTTTTTTTGTTGTTGTTGTTGTTGTTTTTTGGG
This sequence comes from Lichenostomus cassidix, assembly GCF_008360975.1. Classification (NCBI taxonomy): domain Eukaryota; kingdom Metazoa; phylum Chordata; class Aves; order Passeriformes; family Meliphagidae; genus Lichenostomus; species Lichenostomus cassidix. The sequence continues at coordinate 24,400 of NW_028147580.1, forward strand.
GTTTTTTTTGTGTCTGAGCGCAGTCAGGAGTTTCTTGTTCATCCATGCTGGATTTCTGCCACACTTGCTTGACTTCCTGTACATTGCAAATGGACCGTTCTTGTGCTCTGAGGAGTTTGTCCTTGAAGATCAACCTGCTCTCCCAGGCACCCTTGCCCTCCAGGGCAATTTCCCGTGGGATCCTGTGGAAAGCTGGCTTCTAGAGAAGGGACACGCAGATGTAGATAGATTCCTTCTTAACAAGCCGCTTCTTAACAATAGCCATATTCAGCCAACTATTAATTAGATACCTTCGTCCAATCAGCGATCTAAGGTCACCATGACTTTCTACAACATGGAGGTTGTAGGAGCCGTCGAGAATGCGTTAATTGGTAGCAAGAATGCTGAAATCAGGCATTATAGATAAACATAGATACATGTTAAGGCAAGTAGCCAAACTTAGGGCGTGGAAGTATATAACCAATAGTATTGTATGATTACAGAATATGCATGATCTAGTTAACTACATTATAAAACTGTAAACTGTAAATCAATAAACTGAAGCTTGTAGTAAATCCATATTGGATTGTCAAGCCTCCGTGTCTCGGCAAATGGTGACCCCCGACGTGATACGCACAAGGGTCCTGCTCCCCGTCTGGCTGGACCTTTGGGGAACAGCGCGACTACGGCCGAGAATCCAGGCACCTGGCTCCGATCACCCCGGAGGGTCGAAGCAGTGGGGCGCACTGATAAGACGACCGTTATCAGAACGGGATCTGGACACTGCCGGACTTGTGAGGTGAAAATCTCGCACCAGAGAGGAGAAGCAGCCGGTAACCTCGAGGGGTGAAAGTAAGTGCGCAGTTCCGTAAATCGGGATGGAGAGGCAAGCTGCTCTAGAGATATCATTATGCTTTTTAGAAAAGCATGGACTTAGTAAAAGCATCCTATCACAGTTTGCTGTTTTAATCGTGGTGGGACAAGCCTATGGATTTCTTACAAATCCTATTACAGTATTCAACCTAAAAGAGTGGCTAAATTATGGAGCTGGTTTACTTCTGGAGGGTGATAAAATTGCAAAAAAGCTTGGCAAACCATGGAGTAAAGTCCTAGCTTGCTTACAACATCCTGCAGAGCTGGAACTGGCAAGGCTGGCAGCACAGAAAATTGCGGTTGCCGAGAGCGGAGAGAAACTTGAGAGTTGCCGTGCTGCTTTTAACATGCAGCTATTAACTTCAGCAGCCGTGGCGCAGCAGCCGGGGAAGCCCCCCCCGCCAGGAGGGAGGGGGAAGCGTGGCTCTCCCTCGCTGCCAGCGCCGGCGGGGGAAGGGCGCGCCGTGCCGCTGCCGGGAGCCGAGAATACAAAGTTACTCGATTGGATGAGGGACCTATTCCTGTCTCGGTGTATCGTGGAGCTTGGCAGCTTTGCAGCGAGGAACATCTTAGCTGCTTTGTGTGAGAGAGTCAGCGTTGAATTTTTGCCAGAACAACTGGGTGCGATGCTGGAGAGAGCTCAAATATCGCGGGTAAGAAGCCAAAGTAGCCAGAAATCACCCCGGTGTTATCGATGTGGCAGTAAAAAACTGTTTTTAACATGCAAAAAACTCCGTCAGCCACGGCACCCCCCCCCACCAGGGGGAGGGAGAATCGTAGCCCTCTATCGCTCCATTGCCGCACAAACAAACCGCGGAAAAAGAACAACAGTTTCTGCCAGATCAGAGCCACCACCCGCAAAGCCGAAACGCACCGTAATAGCAGAGAGAGCTCGGAGCGGCCGCGCCGCCCAGGAACAGCCCCGCCGCGCGCCATGCAAACTCTGCAACCCGAGAGCGAAACGGAAGTTACTCCAACCTCGGTTTCCTGTCAACTGAAGCAGAAGGCGGAAGTCGCAGAAGGCACCCCGATGGGCGGTGCCGCTGGCTGTCCACGCCCCTTTCACCGCCTCCTGCTCACTGGAACCATCACCAACACCGAGACTGGGACTGCCCCGCTGCGAGTGATGCAAGCAAACACTAGCTGTGCCACGAAAGATTCTTTTCAAAGCTCCAAAAATCAATTCATAACTGTATTTTAAAGTACCCTGTTAATTGGTGCAACTAAGTTATGATTTAAACTTGTTTCCAGCTTTTACTAATGAGAAACCATTGTAACAACATAATTGTCATGATGAACCTTAGTTACTAAAACCTTAAAGAAAAGCTAAAATTCCTTGCTAAAGCAATTTGAAAAGTGTTTATCCTAAGTATATTTTAACAAAGTTAATTTTTGAACTATTTCCTCAAAGCATCATTTATCATTATGTGTATAATATCTTAGCTTTTAAACCAACTCAGTGTTTTAAACAAATTCAGTAAACCCTTTTTAAAATAAAGTGAATATTAACTAAACAAAATATAAAGCTAGAGCCATTACCCTTAAATCCTTATATCAAAACATCAAATGATTTACAAAAATTATTAAATGCAATTAACTGTGTAAAACTCACCCTAAGCTTTACCCCATGTAAGTTATTTGCAGAAACATCCAAAACTACGTCACAAAGTAACTACCACACTAAATTTAAAGAAATATTTTTATTTATAAGTGTTGTTTGGGACAGTGTTTATGTGTGTGTGAGTGTGTCTGTGTGTGTGGGTGTGACAGTGCTGTGACAAACATACTATAAATGTCGTTTGGCTTCTAAAGTGTTTTAAATTTGTGGACCAGGCCTATAAGTGAAACTATACTGGATAATTTGGGCTACCTGTTGAGTGCCATTAAAATTAAGCCCAAGTAATACCTTGATAAGCTTACCTAAGACAAAAGCTAAGCAGAGTCAAGAGAATAAAAGCACCACAAATTATATTAAATTTTAAATTTTGTTAAGTTCAAACACTATTAAAGTTAAATGAATTTAGATTTTATTACAGGTATATTATGTTGTCTGTTATTTGACATTTCATTAAGCTTAAATTCAATTAACACCAAGTTCAACTGTTACTCAATATTTGTTGTTTTAAGTTCCATTAATTTTAAATCCTATTAAGTTTGAATTCAATTATAGTTAAGCCTCTTAAGTGTTGCTTAAGATAGTGTTTGTGTGTATGTGTGAATATTGCAGGCCTGCTAAAAGTGTTGTTTGCTTTTGAGTGTTTTAATGTGTAGATGAAACCTGTAACTGCTGAAAGTGTAGTTTTTGATTTTGAGAGTTTTGATGTGTGAATGAAACCTAAGAGCAAAGTTCTACTGAATAGTTAAGTTACCTGTTAAATGCCTTTGGTTAAATATAAATTCTGTTAAAATTAAGTATTATTAGATAAAAATTTTAATAAGTTTTAAATTCTGTTAGAGTTAAGTTCTTAAAGTGATATCAACTTTGAATTTCATTATAGTTAAGTTCTATTTGTTAGTTTTAAATCAAATTTATTAAGATCAAGCTTTATTCATTTTCAGTGATATTAATTTTAAGTTTTAAAATTGTTAGTTTATATTATTGTTCACAAAAGCCTTGCAGTTTCATCTTCCTTAGTTAAAGTCAGATGATAGGGTCCACTGTTTTCAAGTGTTTCACCTCACCTTATATGATTATCTACCAGGGTGGTAACATGATAAAACACTCTCCTTATTGGTATTAATCAAAGCTTGTTTATAAGATGCTCTAAGAAAACCCTCCCAGTTAAGGCCTGGGGCTCTGGCCAAGCCTTAGTCCTGACTGGTTGGGAAATATGCCACCAAACCCAGGTGTTTCTGCACCAAAAATGTGATCGAGTCACCTTGACTCGCTGATTTGGACTTGTGAAAGCTGAACCCTCTTCCAGGTAAACTTGGAATCCTTGCCCGGGAAAGGTTCTCCAAGCCCTGCCTGTGGAATGAGGTTCCCCAGCAATTGCAGTCCCTGGGAGATAGCAGAGTAGTTAAACAATTGAGGATGTATTTTCTTAAATAAGCTTATTGTTTCATTCCATGTATTGTTACACCTTTGTGTCATTTTCATCTTTTTATAGAAAGAAACATGTCTTGCCAAAAACAAAACGGGGGGAGAATAACCCCTCAAGCAATTAGACAATGCAATATTTATGCTAAAATTTTATGTATAGAAAAATGTAATTTCGCTTTTTAGAACAGTTATTGTTACTGTACTGATGATTTTAGATGTGTTGTTAAGGTCATTATGTGAATTCATCAACCTTAGCTTGCCTAATCTCTGTTGTTGTAGCATAGATTCCAGTGCAGCACAAAACAAATTTGTGGGTTACTCTAGCCAACTTGACAGGGCAAAACATAATTTGTCTCTCTCTTTCGTCACCATACAATCCCTTTTCTACCCTTCAAAACAGAGCTGCAATAGATTTTCTCTTATTAGCTCAAAGCATGGCTGTGATGAATTTAAAGGCATGTATTGCTTTAACCTCAGCAATCATGGTGAGTCCATACATAAACAGCTGCAATAGCTTAAAAACCATATTACAAAGATAACTGTGCAAGACAACAATGGCCTATTTGGGATTTCTTGAGGTAATTAAAGTATAACAAGATGCCTTCGCTATATCATGCAAATAGGATTAGTGGCTCTACTTATTTTTGTTGGCATAGCTGTTATTCTACCTTGTGCTTTGCAATGTTTGAAAAAATCATTATCACAGACAGTGAATCAGCTTTGGCTTGCACAAACGCATAAAGAAAACAGGGGAATTGTGGAAAGCTGGCTTCTAGAGAAGGGACAGCAAGGTCTTGACCTACTAGATGAGTCCACTTCTATCTGAGCCTTTCCTCCTCACTGTCAGTATTGAGAATACCACCTGGGTTCCCATGCCCTTCACCCTCACCCCCAGAGTTCTGTAGTTACTTGTGAAATACTCCAGGTTACCCCTGGCAGTAACACTGGTGCCCACATGGAAGTGCAGGAAGGGGTAATAGTCTGAGAGTCAGACAAGCCTTGGCAGTCCTTCTGCAACATCATGGATCCTGGCAAGCAAAAAATCCTCCAGAGACATCAGCTTGGGTCAGCAGATAGGTGTCTCTGTCCCCCACAGGAAGAGGTCTCTAATCACTGTCACTTTCCTTTTTCCCTTTGTGCAGACACAAGGCTTGGGCTCAGTTGGCTCCGATGCCATACCCTGAAGGGTCTTGTTTGTCCTCATCGGTGCCCAGGACACTATACCCAGGGCAGTTGCAGGTCTGCAGGTGGAGCAGGAGCCTTTCTTCCATTTGTCCAGAAGTCACAAGCTTCCAGCCTTCTCCATCTTGACAGCCACCCTCAGCTCCCTGTTTGACCATGGTCTTTAGCTGTCCTTCCTTCCTTGCAGTGTGTGACTCAGGCCGTTGTCTCTGCAGAGTTTCTGCAAAGACCCTGTCAATCTGCTCATAGTCCTCCCTGATGATTTGCAGCCTGCTCACTTCTTCCTGCATCTCCTTCATCCTGGTGACTCAACACCTTGACCAGAGCACATCTCTCACAGGAGATGCCACCCCTGCCCACAGTCCCACGGAGAGGCCTCAGGCACTCTCTGCGGCCCAAGACCTGGGAAATGCCATCCTCCCACCCTACCCCAACTGTTTGGATCATGGTCTCCAGTGTGCCAAGGGCATTATCACCAGTCAGTGCTGGGGAGTGTGCCCTGCTTCATGTTGAGACCATCGCTGTACAATCTCCAAGCAGCCTCACGCAGTCCTCAGCATAAGTGCCTGTCCTCTCTGTACCACAGTCGTGCTAATAACTGCTGCAACAACTACCACGTCGCTATCTGCTGCTCTCTGTGAGGCGGATTCTCCCTAATCAGGAGTCAGCCTTTCTGTGTGCAACCTGCTGTGCAAACTGAGAGCAGCCCCTGCAGTGTTCCGGGTGCCCTGAACCACAAACTGCCCCTGCTAGTGGCTGCATCTCTGTTTGCAGTGCTCTGGGCTGCTGCGCTCCCTAAGGAGCAACTAAATAACAAAATCATTGCATGCTTTGTAGAGGCTAGGAATTTCTATGTGTTTGGAAGATGTCATCTTTTTCTTGTACTTGTAGATGCGCAGTATACTGAAAGAGTGATGACAGATGCACCAAGTATGGCTGTTTATTGGTGGTGCATCAATCAAAAGATGTTAATGAGGCCCTAGGTTTTAGAAGTATGCTAAACAGGAAGAAAAAATGGAAGTGAATTTTACTAAGGGAACCTGACTGTTTTCTACATTACTGGAGTTAGAAGAGCTAGTGGAATGAAAAAAATCTGTTATTCCTGCTCTAAAGCAAGTTATTCTTGCTTCAGTACATATTCTAATATCCCTTTAGAGAGTCATTAATGACATATGAAGTAAAGCTTGACTAGTTATTTGCCTGTCAACTTCACAAATGTAAATTATGTACTGATGACAAATGTTCTTAAAAATATTATTTACGATTGTTTACCAAATGTATATATTTTAGATTAATGCATTGCCTAGCCACCCCCATTTAGGGGAGTTGTCTTGAGCAAAGCTTTTCTCAATCTGCTATATAAACTGTTGTTGGATTGAATGTCCTATCAAGCTTATTGGGGGACTTGCTCTTCACCCATTTCCTGAAGCTTCATTTCAGAGACAAATTGCAGTACTTATTTTGATGAAAATTGCCTTTTTTTTTTAGGTTGAATACTTAATTTGTCCAAGGGATTATCTGTGACTCATTTCAGTAATGCTTTCATGATTTCTGATGATGTAGGAGCTGACTACTGGGAAGAAGAACTTTTTTAATAAGTAATACTGTGTTCAGTAAGGATTTAAAGTGTCTATTGTATTAATTTCCTTTGAATGTGCACAGATTGTCCTTGTCTGTTCATTTATAGACCTGGGGTTATATCCTGAATTTTCTATAGCTGACATTTCTTTAGTACAACTTGGAAAGTTGGAACAGGCCAGAAAGTGTTATCTTAATTGCAGAGGGAAGGGTATGCTGGAGAAAGTGGTACTATGTTGTGGATATAGCTGTTTCCTTGCAGTAGCTGGCTATGAGAATGTAGCCTTACTGGTTATGAGCCCCTTGTAACATTAACTTTAGCGTAGTGTGTGTACTTCAGGAAACCACACCTTCTTGTAGCTTTTCTCTCCTATAACAAAATAGAGCCCTTCAAGTACTGATTGTTTTCCAACTTGTGTTATTCTTTAAATCTTAATGAAGCTGTGTTTGGGCAGGACCAGGTCAGTTATGAGACCTTCTGGTGTTAACCAGCCAAGTGGCTTCTGCAAATTTTACATCCCAGTGTTTCTATTTCCCAGCGCCCAGTGCCCTCAACATCTTTCTGGAGGTTTGTGGGTGATAGGGGATGTGATATGCTCTTGGCCCAGGAGTCTATGAAGTTGTTTCAGAAATGAGTCCCATTGTCTGACTCGATTCTTTCTGGGGTGTCCTGTTGCCACAGAACTGGCCTTTCATGACCCAGGATGGTGTTTCAAGTGGTGACAGGGTTTACAGGGTATGTTTCTAGCTACCCAGTAAGTTGATTCCATGCAGCACTTGCCTTGACAAGTTTGTGGCAATATAGTCAATATACCAGGCCTCGCCATATCAATATCCCAGCCACCACCCACTATTCCAGGGACACTTTAGTTGTGTGGCTCGCTTCATTGCAGTGCATTTTGCATTCATGGGTGACCTGTGTGATGGCCTCAATAGTCAGCTCCACCCCTCGATCACAAGCTCATCTGTACGTTGCATCTCTCCCTAGATGCCCTGATGTGTCATGGGGCCTCCAAGCTATGAATCGATCACCCTTACTTTCCCAGTCCAGGTCCACCTGAGCCACTCCAATTCTGTTAGCCTGGTCTACCTGCTTGTTGTTTTGATGTTCTTCAGGGACATGGTTCTTGGGCGTGTGAGCAACTACGTGATGTGCCTTTACAGCAAGTTTTTCTACCCGGGCAGCAATGTCTTGACACAATACAGCAGCCCAGATGGGTTTACCTCCACACGGCCAGTTGATCTGTTTCCATTGCTGTAGCCACTCCCACCGGGCATTTGCCACCATCCATGAGTCTGCATACAGTACTGGCCACTGTTCTCATTCAGCAATCTGTTCTCTTTCAGCAATCTGTAGGGCCAGCTGGATGGCTTTCACTTCTGCAAACTGACTAAATTTGCCTTCTCCTTTGGAGGCTTCAACAACTTGATGTGTCATTGCTTTCCACTTCCAATGGTTTCCTACGACACAACAGGATCTGTCGGAAAACAGAGCATATTGCCTTTCACCTTCTGATAGCTCATTATATGTTGGCGCCTCTTGGGCACAAGCCACCTCATCAGGTGATGCTCCAAAATCTCTGCCTTCTGGCCAGTCCACAATCCCTTCCAGGGTTCCTGGGTGGTTGGGATTCCCCATTTGAGCCCATTGCATGATTAATGCTCCCCACTTACTCCATGTAGCATCAGTTGCGTGATGTGTAGAGCAGGCGTTTCCTTTGAACATCCAATGTAGCACAGGCAATCACAGTGCCAAGAGGAGCTGTGCTTCTGTACCAACAACTTTTGAACTGAATCTTATTGATCACACCTCTTGGGTCTGTGAAAACTTACGTCTTGCCATTTTATTCTCCAAAACTGGATGTCTTGTGCAGGTCCCTTGACCTTGCTTTGTCTTATGGCAAAACCAGCTTTTGGAAGAATCTGGATTATTCTTTTCCCTTTCTCAAACACTTCCTTTGCTGTGTTGCCCCACACAGTGATGTCATCAATGTATTGCAGGTACTCAGGAGCTTCACCCTGTTCTGGTGCAGTCTGGATCAGTCTGCGACAAATGGTAGGGCTGTGCTTCCACCCCCGGGGCACTTGATTCCAGGTGTACTGGACACTCCTCCATGTGAAAGCAAACTGTGGCCTGCATTCTGCTGCCAAAGGGATCAAGAAAAACACATTGACAATGTCAGTTGTGGCATACCACTTGGCTGCCTTCAACTCCAGTTCATATAAGAGTTCTAGCATGTCCCTCAATGGCAGCATGACTTTGTTCAGGTCACAATAGTCCACTGTTAACCTGCACCCTCTGTCAGAGTTTTGCACTGGCCGTTTGGGACTACCAAAAGGCAAGCAAATCTTTCTGATCACCCATTTGCTCTCCAGTTGACAAATCAACTCATGGATGGGAAACAGGGAGTCTCGGATGATGCAATATTGCTGCCGGTGCACTGTCATAGTAGCAATTGGCATCTGCTGTTCTTTGACTGACAGCAACCCCACAAGAGAGGGATCCTCTGAACGTCTGGGCAAGGTAGACAGTTGTTTAGTCTTCTCTGTATCCAAAGCAGCTACAACAAAGGCCCACTGGTATCCTTTTGTGTCCTTGTAGTACCCTCTCCTAAGGTAGTTTATGCCAAGGATGCACAGAGCCCCCGGGCCAGTCACAATGGGGTACTTTCACCACTTGTTCCGTTAGGCTCGCCTCAGCCTCCAACATAGATGACAATTGGGACCCCCCCGCCAGTCCAGAAATCCAGATGTGTTCCACCCCCTTGTACCCCAATGACATTGGGGTACACTGTGCACTAGTGTCCACCTTATACTCCCTGGGGTCTGATGTGCCAGGCCATGGAACCCGTACGGTCCAGTACACTCAGTCATCCCTTTCCACTGCCTGGCTGAAGGCAGGGACCCTCTATTCCTCGTTGGAGTATTCACTATCCGACCCCTGTGGTGTCAGACAAGAAGCCCTTTCACCAAAATCAAGAGGAGAGGTGCACTCAGCCCTTCTTCTGCATCTGGGGGATTGCTGGTTGCCAGTTGCCTTCTACCATCTCAACAGCACCTGGAACAAAAGCCTTCTCACATGGCCTCTTCTTAGCAGCTGTCCTCCTCTGCAAGTCACATATGTGGGCTTCTAGTTTTGAGGTGGGCTCACCATCCCACTTCCTCATGTCCTCCCTCTGGTCACATAAGATGATCCTGGGGTTCCCTTTATGTCTGGCTGAGAGAGGCTGGCTCCGTGAGGCACCCCTGACAGCCAAGACGCTGGCCCACAGAGATGAGGAGGATGAGAGATTCTCTTTGGAATGCTGGAGCTGGTGGGACAATCTCTCCACAGTTGACATATTGAAGTCTGGCCAGTTCATCATTGGCAGGGTGTAGGAGTACAACACTAGTGCATTCCAGACAAACCTCCTCCACATGGCCCATGTACACTGGATGTTATTCAGATCTTTGGAGACCTGGTTGCTGTCCAGGTCACTGTAGATGACTTTCACCACCATTAATTCTCTCAAATACTAGATGTCTTCCTCAGTAATAGTCCACTTCCCTCGGTAATTTACAAGATCATCCTTGAGGGGATATCTCACCTTCACACTCAATAGGAGTCACCTCCAGACACTGAGAATTGTTGCCTCTCTTCCGATCTCTTTGTCAATTTGCCAGTCCCAAGATAAGGATACCAGCTGCTGGGCTTCCTTACCCTCTAATTCCTGACTGTTGGCCCCCAATATCCCTGCATCAGAGCAATCAGGCAATTCACTTGCCTGGCTGAAGCCTGTAATCTTTCCACAGATCTTGAAGTTCACTTACTCAGGGTTAGGGACCATGTGGTTTCTGCCTCTTGGGTGAAGTCTGCCACTTCCTCCTCCTGTTTCTTTGTCAAAGAACCAGCTTCTTGATCAGGCCCTTCCTCCTCCTCCTCCTCCTCCTCCTCCCTTACTGATCAATGGTATGGACCTGTCAACTTGCACATCCAGTGTTTCTTTTTGACTACGGGGGTGATTACTGTAGTTGGGGTTTGGGTCCTTGTCTCAGCCACTGTGTCCTCAGATGTAGAGGCCCTCCTTCCTCTGCTCCTCTAATGGTGCTGAACAGAGGCTCAATAAGCACAGGTCATGCCCCAATACTGCTGAGTCTCATTGGGGTAGGCAAGGCACCCTTCTGTCAAGTAGCACATCAATTCAATGGGATTGCATGCCTGTCCAGGCATAAAACCCCAGGCTATCAGAGGTGATAACCACCTTAGGCATCTGCCTAAATCCTCCCACACATCCTACCGCCTCAGGGCATGTCAACCTCCATTGCAGGGGGGTTTGAACTAGATGACCTTTAAAGGTCCCTTCAAATCCAAACTATTCTATGTTTCTCTGTGGCCTCACTGACAAGTTGTTTCCTCTTATGCCAGGATGAAACCAGGTCCTACATACTCGACAAAAAGCCAATGATGTTTGTTAGATAACAGAATCAAACAGCTTACACAAGGATGTACAAGAACCTCTGGAGCCCATGCAACGAAGCCAGCTGCCTCAATCCCAGAGAAAAGGGAGATGTAATCCCTCATTCTTCCCACAAGGTAGCTCACCCAGCACAGGAATTACATCAATGCCAGCCCAAGTACATTGCTTTTATCAAAATGTTCCCAGGCACAGCAAAATAGAGAGATAAGCAGTACAGCAAATAGCAAGAGTTGGAAGCAGCCACTAACAAGCCCTAAATGCTGTTGTACAATAGAGTGAACAAGCTCTGTGACCAGCATAAAACCCTGCCAATTAACAACTACAACAGCTATAGCATGCTCAGATTAAAACTGTTGTTAACTTGTGCCCCGTGTTGGATGCCAAAAAGGGGTGTGGTGGGCTGATCCCTGTTCCTGGAGTGTGTGCAAGAGAACTTCCTGACACAGCTGGTGAGTGAGCCAACTCGGGAAGGTGCCCTGCTGGACCTGCTGTTTGTGAACAGAAAACGACTGGTGGGTGATGTGATGGTTGTAGGCCGTCTTGGGCATAGTGAACAAGAAATGATATAGTTTTCCATTACTGGAGAAGGAAGGAGGAATGACAGCAGAACTGCCACCTTGGACTTCCAGAGGGCAGACTTTGGCCTGTTTAGGAGACCGGGTGACAAAGTCCTTTGGGAGGCAGTTCTGAAGGGCAAAGGAGTCCAGGAAGGCTGGACATTCTTCAAGAAGGAAATCCTAAAGGCGCAGGAGCAGGCTGTCCCCACGTGCTGAAAGATGAGCCAGCAGGGAAGATGACTGGCCTGGCTGAACAGAGAGCTTTGGCTAGAACTTGGGGAAAAAAAAGAGAGTGTATCACCTCTGGAAAAAGGGGCAGGCAACTTGGGAGGAATGCTGGAAGGCAAATCCAGGGAACTAGATGCCTTTCAGCCTGACCTCCGTGCCAGGAAACATTATGGAGCAGATCATCTTGAGTGCCATCACGCGTCACGTACTGGACAACCAGGTGATCAGTCCCAGTCAGCATGGGTTTAGGAATGGCAGGTCCTAAATTCAGGGATTTGGGGACTTGAGAGATGTGGGAAGAAAGATTTTCATTGAAAACAGGCAAAAAATTTGTTGAGTACCTCTGCCTTCTCTATGTCAGCTGTCACCAGATCCCTTGTCCTATTTATCGGGGGGTAAAATTTCTTTTGTCTTCCTTTTCTAGCCAGTGTAGCTGTAGAAGCCCTTCTTGTTATTCTTCACATCCATTGGAGAGACCTTGATTAAGAAATTGTCCTCTGCGCACTCCAAAAGTCTCCTGGAGCACTTACAGCTTGCTATGCTGCTTTTCCAGCAGATGTCAGGGTGACTGAAGTCTCCCAGCAGGATCAGAGCCTGCATTTGCGATGCTTCATGTAGTTGAAGTAAGAACGCTTCATCAACAGGCTCCCCTTAATCGGGTGGCCTGTAGTAAACACCAGCCACAAGGTTTCTTTTGTTGGCTTGGCCCCCAATTTTTACTCATAAGCTCTCAACCTGTTCATTGCTATTTTGGTTACCCATGCTGCATGCAGTGGTACAGAGGCACTTCAGCTAGGCTACCTACCTTGTGACCTTTTTAGAGGAACACAACCCAATTACTTTGGGGTGTTTCACAGATGTTTCTCTGCTGGTTCCTAATACATCAACAGCCCCTGGCTCTTCTCTGTTGCTCAAAACCACATCCCCTTCCCCTGCTAAGTCTAGTTTAAAGCTCTCTGTATCAATGGCTGCCTTTAAGCTTAAAGTGTCTGCTTTGATTTGCCAAGTCAAATTATATTCATAACAGAGTTACAGATTAAAAAGGCTTTGGTTTTGTGCCACTGATTAACATTATTCTGAATGCCTTAGCTTTTCTTTGAATCCCTCTGCTATTGTCTGCATCTTTAGTTCATCTGGTATATATACCATAAGGGGTGGTATATAAAACAACTGTGATATAGTGCTCAAGGGTTTATACACAAAATTATTTGCTTTTATTCTCTATAAGGCTGGGAAGTCTATTGTCCAAGTGTGAATATCACAGCATAGAAAGATGCATTTGGGAGGAACGATCACAGGAGATTTACTTCTTTCTGGCTCATGTTTTTCTGGCTTGAGTAACATGACTTCTTTGCCATTTTATAGCTAGTCTCAAGAAGTAACTGCAGATGGGGAACCTCAATTATGTCTATGTCTCAACTGCATTTTCAGGAGGAGGAAGTTGCAAATCACTTTGCTTTAATTATTAAACTGTTCTTAACCCACAAGTTTTACTTTTTTTTCTGATTCCCCTCCCCATTCCACGGAGTGGGGGAAGTGAGCAAGTGTCTGTGTGGTGTAAGAATTGACTCCGTGGGGTTTAGTTATGGGGGTAAAAATAGGGACAAGATCTCTAAAGATGAGTTTTAGAACATGAAGGTTTATTGCGAAATAGAGTGGGGGTGAGAGGCCTGCTGAGTCGCAAGACGCGACTCCAAGCAGGCCAGCAGAAAGGGGAGAGAGAGAGAGAGAGAGCAGAAAGAAGAGAGCTAAAAGAGAGCGATTTGCCGTTTACAATACAATAAATTGTCTTCTCTGTTGAATATTCAACTCTTCTTTAACCAATCTAAGACAAACTACATGTCCTACAGCATTTACATACAGCCTATAAGAATCGTCTCATTACCATATGGGATCATGTTTCTGACCCTTGGACTTGCCTGGGCAGAGGGCATTGTTCTATCAAGAGGGGGGATTACCTGCCCTGGTCATGCCATTGTTCTCTTAGGTGCTCTACAACTCGAATCTTGTTTCCATTTCAATCTTGCTCATATTTTCCATATTCTCATCATCTTTTGCAAGGCTATCATATCTGTAAGGCCTTCCTATTTCATCTTCCCCAACAGTGTGGTACTTAGCTGCCGGCTGGAGTTAAACCACAACACATGCCTAAGGCTATATAGCAATGTTTTCCCGAGGTTTCCTCACAGAAACACCCACTCCTTATGTTTAAAATAGGTCAACAGACTGACTTGCAACAAGATGGAGCTTTCATTCGTGTATTATATGTTTATGTTTTAAAAAGGCATACTTTTAATATTGTGGGAGTTGAGAATAAACATTTAATTGGATACTGGGATTTGAGGGGGGGGAGGAAAGAGTTTCTTTTTTTGTATGCTTTTTTTTCAAGGAAGCACGTAAAAATTAAGAAGGAATAGGCTCAATATGACATATACTTTATGCATTATATTCTTACCTTTCAACCTCTGTCTCTCAGTAAATTTGTTAGTTGAGGAACTGCCTTTATTTGTACTTCAAATTACCTGATGATTTCTTCAGTTTAACTACTGATAAGTAATATCATTTGTGTTATTTTCTTTATAGATGCTGGTCTCTGGGTGTAGTAAGAATAAATATCCATCTCTATCACTATTAAGGCTATAAATTAAACCCTACACATCTGTGGCAAATTAAACTGTCCTCATTTTAAAAAACTGTAAACACATAACACAGCCCCCAAATCAATTCAACCATATTAATTTTTCCCAGAAAATCAGCTTTATAATTGTTCTATCTATGTATCAGTACAGATCCTGCTTATTAAATATATTGGAAATGCACAATTGTCTTGTATGCATCATAGTGTGGTGAAACAAGTTTGTTCACGCCCTGAGGTTGGCTATGTTAACGTGCTATCTTTTGGGCTCAATTTTTCTGTTTTGTGGCTTTTTGTTGTTTTGGGTTTTTTTTTATTGATGTTGGGGTTTTTTTTAGGGACATTTAGATGGTCTTCAGAAGGTAAGTTTCCTTCTTTATGTAAAAGAAATTAGAAGAAAAGGATGTTTTGCAAATAAAGTAAAACTAAAAATACATCTGTGAAACATTCCTATTAAATATTATTTCTGAAAAGTAGTTCCTTCAATTTGATTTTACAGTAACTGAATATATTCTGAGCATTTTTATAACTTACTTATTATTTTTCATCTTAGAGTCCTTTTCCACATGCCTTAT
>NW_028147581.1:0-3914 GCF_008360975.1 Lichenostomus cassidix
TAGACACACGTGGTGATGCCTTCTCCTCCTTCTCGTGCTGCTCCTCCCCTCCCTGTTCCTCTTCCTGCCGCTCCTCCCCTCCCTGTTCCTCTTCCTGCCGCTCCTCCCCTTCCTGTTCCTCTTCCTGCCGCTCCTCCCCCTTTATGCCTCCTCTTCCTCCCGCTCCCCCTCTTCCATCCCTCCTCCCCACCTGTTCTTCCTCCTGCTGTGTCTCTCCTCCTCCTCTCCTGCCCACTCCTCCTCTTCCTTTTATTTCTGACTCCTATCCCGGCTTTGTCTCACATCACCCCTGGTCCATCCCGTGCTCAGCAGAGCATCCTGTGCTCTGTCAGCACTCTCTGCTCCTTCGGGAAGGATTTGGGATTTCTGCCAGGCACAGACACTGAACCTCACCCCAAACTGCCCCGGTGCCATTGCTGTCCCCTCGGCGCTGGGCAGCTGCTGTCCCAGGGGAAGCAGGGACACAAAGGAAGCCAAGTGCAGCCCAGCTGCCCGCGCTGATCCAGACGAGCCCCAGGGACAAGGTCCTGCAGAGCCACACGGAGCCCTCGGCTCCTGGCTGGGAACGGCTTGTGTTGTGGCTGCCCCAGCGGCCAGAGCGAGTCCTGGAGCTCCCCAGCTCCTGCAGCAGGACCCAGGTTCCACCTGCTCTGCCAGGCCCTGGCCAGGGGCCAGCAGATCCACTGGCTCCATGCAAAGGGGGAGGACAAGGATGCATTGGATGCAGCCCCCAAGGACCTTGAGCAAATTGTTCAGGAACATCCAGACCTTGACCTGATGTTTGCAAAGCTACAGCTGGCAGAGTTCTGTGGTTCAGGAAACCCAGCACGGGAAGAGGAGACCTACAAGGAGCTGCAGGAGAAACACCCTGAGCCTCAAAGGGTGTCACACTCCAAATCTCTGCTGGAGAAAGTTCTTCCTCTCTGGAAAGAGATCCCGGGATGAGGCAAAAGCAAAGTTCGTGGCTGGTGACAAATTTTCCATTGCAGGAAGAGCAGATGAGGAACTGCAGGTGGAGGTTGGGAGCCTGGGAAGGAGGGAGGGGTGTGCAAGGTGGTTTTTTAGGGTTTGTTTTAGTTCTCCTCATCATACTGTGATTTGCTTGGGTTTGGGGGGTGTTTGGTCACTGCCCCACCCCAGCCACTGCAGCCTCTGGTCCAGCCCCAAAGTGGCTGCCAAGCCCCTGGCACCTAAAAACCCCACCTGTGAGAGGGAGCAGAGCAGGTAAAGGCTGTGACACAGGTGTGACACTGACATGTCCCACAGCTCCAGAGCTCACAGCAGCTGAGATGGAGCTGGATCCAAGGCTGGGACTGTGGATCTCTCCCTCCCTCCCTCTCTCTTCCCCTCTCTCTTCTCCTGACATTCTCTTCTCAAAATCTGGATAACTTGAAGTTGAATATGTTAGAGTTAGCTGTGACAGTGCTTTGTGAAATGCATTACTGTAATTCCAAGTTTAATATAAGGTATATGCTAAGTGAAATACTATTCCTCTGTTAAATTGTTAGGTCATCGGTTATAAGTTAGGTTAGATACAGTTACGTGTTGTTCTTTTGCCAAGTTATTATTTTTAAGATATGAGTTAAGGTTAAGGTATAAGTTAAGCTCTCTCAAGTCTGAGGGCTGTTAATCTTTTACGCCATATTCTTTTTATCTTTTTCCTCACTGTCTTTTAGTCAGATGCACCTAAACACACACACACACACACACACACACACACACACACACAGAGTGCCAGTTCTCAATTCATTTCTGGTTTGATTGCCTGGATTTCCTTGCTTTTGTTGTTGCTTTTTCCCCTGGTGTGCCTGAACTGTGCAGTCAGGAGCAGAGTGACTCTTGCCAAGGAACTTCGTTGTGCTGTCGCTTAATATTAAATCTATTTTTTGTTGATCCCTTGCTGGGGATTTTTTAAGTGCTCTCAAGCCCTCGTTCATAAGAGGGTGAAGGAGCCCCGGGCCAGGCTCTCACCCTGGGGGACACAGGGACACTGCCAGGGGGTCCCTGTCCCCCTGTCCCACCCCCCAGGGCCCTGTCCCCTCTGTCCCTGTGTCAGGCTCTGGGGGTCGATCTCGTGGAACATCCTCTGGGGGAGGCTGTGGCACTGGGGGGCAGAGGGGGACCTGGGGGTACAGGGGACCCTGCTGTGCATGAGCAGTGTTGGACTTGTCTGGGGGAACTGTGAGGGGGGCTGGGGCAGAGTGACCTCCCCAGTGATGTCATACAGCTACCCCAGTGATGTCATACAGCTACCCTGTGATGTCACACAGCCACCCTGTGATGTCACAGCCTTCTCTGTTATGTCACAACCCATCTGAGATGTCACCCAGAAACCCTGTGATGTCACAATCCTGTCTGTGATGTCACACAGCCTTCTCTGTGTCATCACACAGCCTGCTCTTAGATGTCACAGACAGCTCTGTGATGTTACACAGCCACACTGTGATGTCACATCCTGCTCTGTGATGTCAGACGGAGCCACCCTCCATGATGGCAGAGTCTTCTTTGCAACTGCACAGCCCTCTTTGTGATGTCACAGCCCACTCTGTGTCACAGCCTGCTCTATGATGTCACACAACCAACCTGTGATTTCACAGCCTAGTCTGTGATGTCACAGTCAGCTCTGTGATGTCTCAACGCACTCTGTGATGACAAAGCCATCTGTGACCTCACAGCTCACTTTATGTCATGCAGCCACACTGTGATGTCACAGCCTGCTCTGTGATGTCACACAGTCCCCTCTATGATGCCATAGCTGCTTCATGACCTCACACAACCCACTCTGTGATGTCACACAGCTCCTTTCTGACATCACAGCTGCTCTGTGGCTCTCTGACACAGCCCCAGAGGTGCCCATTTAACAAGATAAACTGGGAACTTTGGAACAATTGGCTCAACTCGTAGTGGTTAATTCTTATAATAGAATCTCACAAGCAGTTTTTAAGCATAGAAACTTGATATAGGTCAGTGGTGGTCACAGGGTGGTCAATTCCTTAGGTCTTTTCTGCAGGGTCAGCTTCAGACCTCCTGTCTTTCCAGTGACTGACCACTCAGTGGGAGCTGGAACTGGCCTTTCACTCGGGTGATGTGACTCCAACCCCTCTCTTTGGTTTGGACCGTGGTGTTCATTGCATGAACCTGAAAAGGACCTTCATCTTCCGCATTTAGCGGTGTATCCCTCCAGACTTTGATTAAAACCCAGTCACCCAGCTCAATTTTATGGATCTTAAAGTCTATGGGTGTAATTTGGGGCAGATATCCTCACTTCATTAGATCTTCCAGAGTGATTGCAATGAATATAGTTTGCAATTCAATGCAATTGCATGAATATAGTTTTTGGTGATATCTCTCCTTCAGTACATACACCTGTGCTAAAAGGGGTAATCAAATAAGGCAGACTGAACATAGTCTCACAGGGGGAAACTCCCAAGTCAGCCCATGGTCTGGCTCTAATCCTTAACAGGGCTAGCGGAAGACATTTTAACCAATTCATTTGTGTCTCTTCCATTAATTTTGTTATGGTGTTCTTAAGTGTTTGATTCACCTGCTCAACTTTCCCTGAGCTCTGGGGATGCCATGGTGTATGAAGATGCCACTTTACCCCCAAAGTTTCCATTGTCTGGTGTAAAACCTTTGAGGTGAAATGGGGACCTGGGTCTGAGTCAATGGTATTGAGCACCTCATACCTAGGCATGCCATTCAGCATCAGAGACACCTTTGCCTTGCTTGTCCCCACCTGCCATCACTGCCTGCAGTGTTCTGCTCTAACTGTAACCTCGGGACACTTTCTCAGTCATGTCCCTCACAGAAATTTATTTAAAGTACAAGGAACTTCAGTGTTCCTATTTAAGTTTTTCTTCTTGAGAAGTTTTTTGAACACACTCCGAGGGACTGAGTCTGATGCAAACACCATC
>NW_028147582.1:0-39000 GCF_008360975.1 Lichenostomus cassidix
CCCAAGTGAATTCATCCCCTCATTTATTTCCTCTATCTCTGTAAGATCTTATTTGGTGCATAAGAAATTTCGTTCATTAAGCTGTAAAAGGAGGGAGGTTGGGAGGAATATCTGCTTAAACCCATCTCGTGGAATTTAAATACAGATGTAGATAGGACAACCTGGTAAGAAACAAGAGTTTGCTTTTCATTTTATTTCTGTTTAGAAATGAAATGAGGGTGCTTGGAATCATTTAAATTTTTGTGGTGAATCTCATGGGTTAGCAAACAACAAGGATGGTCATGTTGTTGATTAACAGCAATTTCCTGCCAGTCATGACACAGGAAGTTCTGTGTTGATTTAGAGGAATAATAAAAGGAATAACGACTGTTCCTTGTTTTTTTTTGTTTCCAGCCAACGTCCTGGAAGAAGACTCAATGGAGCAGGACATTGAGAGCCCTGTCACCATCCATCAACCAAAGCTGCCCAAACAAGCTAGAGAGGATCTGCCAAAAAACCTAAGCAAAGAATGTGCCAAGAGGAAAATCCAGAGGTACGTTCGGAAAGATGGGAAATGCAACGTCCACCACGGGAATGTCAGAGAGACTTACCGGTACTTGACTGACATCTTCACCACCCTGGTGGATCTCAAGTGGAGGTTCAACCTGCTGATCTTCGTCATGGTTTACACTGTGACCTGGCTGTTCTTCGGCATGATCTGGTGGCTCATTGCCTACATGCGAGGGGACATGGATCACATAGGGGACAGCACGTGGACCCCCTGCGTCAGCAACCTCAATGGGTTTGTCTCAGCCTTTTTATTCTCAATCGAGACAGAAACCACCATTGGGTACGGTTACCGGGTCATCACGGACAAGTGTCCCGAGGGAATTATCCTGCTTTTAGTGCAGTCTGTCCTAGGTTCCATCGTCAACGCCTTCATGGTTGGCTGCATGTTTGTGAAAATATCCCAACCCAAGAAGAGGGCGGAGACCTTGGTTTTTTCTACAAACGCAGTCATTTCCATGCGGGATGGAAAGCTGTGTCTGATGTTCCGAGTAGGAGACCTTAGGAATTCACACATTGTAGAGGCATCAATACGAGCCAAGTTGATCAAATCCAAACAGACAAAGGAGGGGGAATTTATACCACTCAACCAGACAGATATCAACGTAGGTTATTACACAGGGGATGATCGTCTCTTTTTGGTTTCACCACTGATCATCAGCCATGAGATTAACCAGCAGAGTCCTTTCTGGGAGATTTCCAAAGCCCAGTTGCCCAAAGAGGAGCTAGAAATTGTTGTAATCCTAGAAGGAATGGTGGAGGCAACAGGTAACATTTCTTATACTTTGTATGAGGTAAATGCTTTAATTTTAGCAAGGAAAATCAGTGGTTTTGCTTCATTTTAAAGGAATCACTTCCACAGTGGTTACATTTGAAAAAGGCGTCCGTTCTCTGGTGAGCTCCAAAATTAAAAGCATGCCCAGTTTAATTGTCTGTTCCATCTTGCCTAACGGAATTAGCGTTGTTCCTGCTCTGTTTGGAAAATGGGATAGCATCTCTCATTTTCTACATTTTTCACAGCGTGTCACCCAGTTATTTGTCATTCTGTTGCAGGAGCAGCCCAACCGCAGGGACTTTGTGGGATAAAACTGCTCAGGAGAGAAAGAAAAAAAAATATTTCAATTCCAAAACTCTGTTTGCAATTAACGCAGAAGCATCACAATCCTGCTGCTTCCAACCACCCCTGGGTGACTGCAGAACAACCCTGTGGCATTCCAAGGCTGCTTGGATCCAGCAGGAAGTGATGCTGAGTTCAGTTCTCTCTTTTTCTTTTCACCTGCTTGTTTCGCTTGTTTTCTGTTCTAACTTGTGACATGGGGCTGATTCCACTTTAGCTCACAAAAAATCTTGGTTCTGCATTTCACTGGTGTCCCCACGGAAGGGCACAGAGCACGGAGAGCTGGGATGTGTAAAGAAGGAATGTTGAGCCTCGTGGAGATGCTGGGTGGTTGTTACCTGCAATTTATGCAGCAGAAAGCACTGGATGCAGAGAAAATAGTGCTTGGAATGCACAGCAAAAACACTGCTGAAATAATGTTTCTTCCCATTAAAACCAGAAAAATAGAAGGGTGCTTTTATCTGTGTTTTAGGAGCTGGAGGTATTATTTTTTCGTGTTAATAACAGCATCAGTGTCTGAAATAAGTAAATATAATCAACGCAAGGGAACGGTGATTATAAAATGAAGATCTGATGCGCTTGGGGGAGGAGAAAACACCGAGTATAGAAATATAAGAATGAGATTTGTCATTTTTTCCCCATGACTGCAGCAAAACCCAGGGAATTTTGAGCACGTGGATCCCACAGCTCTGACAGAGGCACAACCTTTCCAACCCTGACTCATGTTCTGCAACTGGAGGCAGGAAATAAAGAGCAGTCTCTTACTAGAACATGTGTGTGTGTGTGTGTTTCACACATCTATTATGTGGTGGCAGAAGAAAACTGCATTTGTCACCATATAATAAACGTGTGAGACAAAAATGGAGCAGGGGGGGGGAAAAAAAAAGAAGAAATAAAAAACTGAAAGGAACTTGGCAGGGAATTTGAAGCGGTAAATGCGAGGCTTCCAAATTTTCCAGGAAGTAGGTGGTGCTGAAGGAGAAATCAAGATGAAATGTTTAGTGCTCCTGATCTGTGCAGGAGGCACTGAGATTTCAAACATCTGCATCACCTTCGGGTGAGACAATGAGGAAATTGCTGTTTGTTCCCCAAACCATCCCGAAATCTCGGAATTGCAGCTGAGGGAACTTGACATCCCAGGGGGTGGAGGATATTTTCAGGTTTGCTGAACACCACGTTTCCCAGCAAAGTGATTGGCAAGTAGTGGAAGAATAAAAAATGTCTCACCAAAGCCACCTACAAGAGGAAAAAGCAGAATATTTCTGCAGTGCAGCAAATTTCGTTGGTTTAAGCCTCACCACTCTCCACGTGTCTCCCCCCTTCCCTCACCTCATTTGCACCCCTGCACACCCCTGGGCTCTCTGGGGTGCTCCAGCCTTCCCTGGAGCACAAAACCTCCCTTGGGTTGGCAAAGTTTAGGGTAAAAATCAAATCTGTCATTATCTCAAACCTTTCCAGTCCGTATCAAGAGAGAAGCTGAATGCAGTGATTTGAAATCCCCATGGAAGATATCCAGGATTAAAGGGTTTTCCCTGCACTGGGTGGGTCTATTTCCCATTTTAAACTGCTCTGTTCTGCTGAGGTACAAGGGGAGACCATTGGATAATGTCAGAATTACCAGCACAGTTTCTAAAATGTATTTGTGCAGAAGTAGCTTCTTGTTCTGTCCTTTGACCTCATGCATTGAGTTATTTTTGTTGAAGGTACAACCAGGCCAACCTTTAACCAAAACCAGGCATTTTCCCTCTTTTAATTTATAAATATTTACAAGTGACACCCTGGCAAACACTGCAGGCCAATTTAGTCTGTCAAATATTCACATTTTCTTCTTCCACCCGATGCGGAGTGAGAGCAGCAAAAGGAGTTTTGCCCACAGCAGCAAAGTCCAACCCCTCATTGCTGCCAACAAAGTCACAAATACAAAATTCTCGACTCTGAAGCCAAGAAACTGTGATGTCACCTAGCAATGTCCTCATCCAGTGTCACTGCTGGTGGATCCAAACCAGGCTGAGCTCATCAGATTGAGTCATCCATCAGAAAAGCCACTCCCAAGTCTGACCAGGGAAAACAACCCTTCAGCTATTTTCAGAGTTTTCCCCCTCTGACAGCAGCTGTAGCTTCAATGGGAAATAAAAATGGGAAATGATAAGGGTAAAAAATTGCTATTACTGTTATTAATTGTTGGTACTATTGTGTTTCAAGCTTTACTGAACAGGTGAGATACTTTGATAAAATTTTCCACCTCAAGGGCTCCAAAATCACATCTACCAGTGAAACACAACTTTTTTATGGATTGTCATGTGAAGTGTGCATTGTATGTTAGGAGAGGCGATTAAGAATAATGCATTTTATTAAATGGCGTTAAAATAAGGAACCAAGCTAAAATTCAACAGAAAGTTCAAATCAAGGACCATGGAAGGATTGCCAGAAGTTCCTGAGATGCAAAAAGAAGTGGATGTGTCCCTACTAGGGCACAGAACAAAACATCACCCCAGGGAGGATCCCTAGACCTTGGCTATTCCCATCCATTCCACCATAAAGATCCCTTTGAGGGCAAAATCCTCAGCAAGGCATTTTCCAAAAAACATGAAGTCAATCTGACTCTTCCACACATCATCCAACTCAAAATCAGACTCTATTTTTTAAAAAAAATATTTGTTGTAGATCTTTCAATATGCAGCTTTATTCATTTCTTTATTTAAAATGGCATTCCGAAATATTTCTTCAGATTCAAAGGATAAAATTTCCGCAAAGATTTGTCTCTGTGCTTCTGCTGATGGTGATGCTTGTCTCTCAAATGTCAAAGAAAACCTCCAATTTTGGGACAACACAATCATGGTATAAATTACATGAGGGTTCCATGGAGCCTCCAGGAATGAGAGGTAAAAATCCAACCAACTTCGCTCACTGCATCTGGAAAACACAGCTGGTATTTCCACATTTTGCAGCCCCCATTTGCCAGAGTTTTAAATTTAAAATAATCTACAATTAGGAGTATTTTATGATCATTTAATAGCCTCTTCCTAAGCATAGGCTTAAATTTTTTTAAGGGAAGTCTTATCATCATAAGCAAAGCAGGAATTTTTAAAAATTAAGCAAGGCTTCCAAATGGAGAATTCTGGTAAGGGAATAGACCCATAAGAAGAAAGGGAAAGCCTTTTAAATTTGGGAGGTGGAGTGGGAAAGTCAGGTATGTACAATAGCAAGAGAAACTGAGAGAAAGAAAGTCAGAGAGAGAGAGAGAGAGATACCAAAAAAAAAAAATAAAAAAGGAAAGGTGAGGAAGAGGAAAATTCAGAACAAAGCTTGTGAAGTTGTTTCTGGCCAGGTATGGTACAATAGCAGGAGAAACTGAGAGAAAGAAATTCATAGAGAGAGAGAAAGAGAGTAAAAAAAAAAAAAATGGAGAAAAAAAAGGTGAGAAAGAGGAAAATTCTGCACAAAGCTTGTGAGGTTGTTTCTGGCCAGTGTGGTGCACTCAGTGACTCTCTGGCAATTCCCTCTGCCTGAAAATAAACAGCTGAGAACAGAAACAGCACCGAGGAAAGAAAATAATCTGCACATTTGTAGCTGTCAGAAAAAGAAACAACAAAGCCAGGCGGAGAACTTCAGGTTCACAGGGACAATTTTACAAATAAACAGGGATAATTTTGCAAATAAACTTGCAATAGGGTGTGTTTATAACTCTGACACAGGGGCAGCTTGAGAGCATTTTACAGATCTAGAAACATACACAACTTGCCAGCTGTGGAAAACATGTGTGCAAAGCAATAAAATATTCACCTGGATGGTTATTTACCCAGTAAAAGGTGCTTTTGACCAAACATTGTATAAAGCTGTTCCCCTCTTCCCTGCAGCCCCTTTGACCCACTGATTTGTGGTGGTTTTGGTTTCTCTGGGATGAATTGTCATATTTTTACCCCTTGTCCTTGCCCAGACCTGGCAGATACCTCCCTCTGCTATGGATTTCAGCAGCTCCAGCCCTTCAAAACCTCTCCAGATAAACATTGCTGGGGTAAGAGTTTCCCTTGCATTTTCCACTGCTCTTCAAAGGAGAAATGTTTATCCTCTCCAGCTGCTTCTGAAGGGGAAAGGAAGAGAAGCACCAGGATTTCTGCCACCTGAGTGCTTCTGCCAGACAGAAGTGGATTTCATTGTGCTCCAGGATGTGACCAAAGTGCAGTGACTGGAATGCAGTGGAAGCAGGGTCAGGAATGAGTGGCTTCTGCTCCCAACTGGATTGTCCTCGTTTCAGGAACGATCAGAACACGAGGGCTCTCCAGTCTGGCAGTTTTCCTTTCTATTTTAGGAGTTTGAACATCTCCTGATGCTGCCTGCTAGACTTGGGCAAGGTTGAGCTTCTCACACATCCCCACGTCCCTGGAGCTGCCAGCAGCTCCTTTCACTTTTATTCCTTTTCATTTCACTGATTCTAACACAACATTTCAGTGTCATTTATTTATTTATTCTGATACAGGGAATTAGGGGCATTGGCATGGATGGGTTTTAAATGGCAGCAGGGAAAGGCATTCCCATTTCACTGGGATTTTTCCTCCAGGAAACTTTCTCTACAGGTGGAAAAATTAGTTTGGTCACTGAAGGAGACTGTAAGGCTTAAAGGGGGAAATTACAATTTCTCAGTAGTCAAAACTAGGAAAAATAGCAAGAAATCAGGGAGCAAAACTAAAAAAAAATGTGCTGGTTATGAGTATTTCAACTAAAATTTTGCTGTATCTCACTTTCAAGAAAAAGGGATCACACATTTGTTTAACAGCTTTATTCTCTGGGTAGTGCTGTGCTGTGCAAATCTGTTCCTGAATGTTTGATGATGGCTTTTTGTCCATCTCTGCCACCTTTGTCACCAATTAATTCTCAGCTCTTCACAGCCCCAGCAGCTCCCTCACCCCTAAATGTTGAAATATAATAGATTCAAGCAGTAACTCATCTATTCAAAGGTAAGAGCCATAAAAACCCACATTTTTAGGGCTTACCTAGCAGATTGGATATTATTAAATAATTCTGTGCTGACCATACATCAGCCCTGCACGAGAAGAGCTTCATTTTGCACTTCCTGTCCCTGCAGTCCCTGCTAGGTCTCTCTGGGGTGGAACCAGGACAGATTCCAGCTCTTCCCATGATCCCACAGACCTGAGCTGGGAATATTGTTCCTTCCCAAACCAGGGCCAGGCAGAGAGAAGTACCCCAAATCCTGTTTTTGCTCACCACTCATCAGCCTGCAAACATCATCCCTTGCACGTCTCATGATCCCCACAGCCAGAGGAATCCCAGGATCCCAAAATTTGCTTTGTCCTGCTCCTGTTTCCCAAGCAGAAGGACACAGTGGGAAGCTGGACTGGCACCTTCTCCATTGCCTCTCCCTAAAAACCCTGTGATTCCAGACACTCCTCTGCTCCCAGCACAACTCCCAGCAACAGTTTTCCAGGAGAAAACTCCCAGTTTTAGCCCAGGCTGAAGGCACAAAGGTGTTCCTGCTGTTCCCTGGGGCTCCAGAGCCATCCCAGAGCCCAGGAGTGACAGCAGAGAGCAGTGCCAGTGTCCCTGTGCCACACCATCCCCAGAAGCAGAGGGAGGGTGCTCTGCAAAGGGCACCTCAG
This sequence comes from Lichenostomus cassidix, assembly GCF_008360975.1. Taxonomy (NCBI): domain Eukaryota; kingdom Metazoa; phylum Chordata; class Aves; order Passeriformes; family Meliphagidae; genus Lichenostomus; species Lichenostomus cassidix. The sequence continues at coordinate 7,279 of NW_028147582.1, forward strand.
CCCTATCCAGGGCAGAGCATTCCCCGGGCAGGATTAGCTCACTGAACATGTTCCACCTGCTCTCCAAGTGCAGATGTGATCCCTGAGCCCCTGGCAGAGCTGCTTGGGGCCACTGAAGTGCCTTTTCCATTCCAGAGCACTTTCTGAGACGACACCATCGACTTGAGTGAGCTCAGCTTGTCCTCTTGCTCCTGCAACAGGGTAAAACAGGGTCAGCACTGGAATGTTTTCCTGGAAAAGGGAATATTTTGCCAGTATTTCTAATTTTAGACTTCCACTTTTGGTCATCCGAGGTCATTACCTGCCTGGGGATGACAGAGGTGAAATCCCAGGCATGGATTTGAATCAGGGTAATGCCTCACCCCTGGAATTTGGCTGGAATGAACTGATTTCCTTCATGTTGATTACCTTTTCCACTCACTCTGATCTCCAGATATGAAGTCTGTCTGTGCAGCCTGCAGCTCAAAACCCTGGGAAGGATTTGTGGCAAACTCTGCTCTCTCCCCTGTTTCTAAAAGATCTTTTCACTTCTTCCCTCAGTGCTTATTTCCTTCCAGCTGTACAATACTGTTTCCTCCTGTCTCCCTGAATTCTCATGCAGGACAAACACGTTGCACTGCACTCCCTGAGAACCATAAGTTACAAATATTGACATAAATTTCCAAGGAATGGGAGCAGAAAGATTATTCCCCTTGAGCAGGAGGTTTTCACCAAACTGAACAGAGCAGCAGCTGTGAAGCCAAAAGGGACCTGAAAGGTGGAAGAATGAGCAAAGTTGTGAAGCAAACCAGAAATTCAAACTCAACAGTTAGTAAATAAAAAGGACAAGGCTGGGGACAGCAGAAACACCACTGGCTACATAGAATACGTGAAAAAAGACAGAATTTATGAGTTTATTTTTTTTTATCCTAGAAAGCAGCTGCCAGCACTGAAAACTCCCATCAGGGAACATTTCCCAGGATTCCCAAGGCCACTGAAAAAAGTCCTCAAGGGATTGAAGGAAAAACAAATCACAAAGAATTGCAGGGATCTCAGTGGTCTAAATCAGTGCATTCCAAGGAAAATCAAACACAAATTTGGACTCTTGCTTGCTCACTCCCTCTCCTTCATTCCCAACATTCCCAAGAATGACTTCAAGAAAGTCTCAGTGCTCTCCAAGATCTCTTTTCTTCTTGATTTTGGTGATTTTCTTTAGTTGGGATTTCTGTTGAATGGCATAAACCTTTCGTGTGAAAAGCAGGATTTTAATAAATGTAGGATTGTTGAATATGAGATATCCCGTTCTTACAACCTAGACCAGAAAAAAAACCTGATTTAAAGAAACCTTCAAAACAAAGCAAAAAGGAAAGAGATCTCCAAACCCAAATTTCCAGTGGTTATGAGGAACACATTTGAGAGGAATGCTAGAATTTCATTTAGAAAACAAACTCAGAGGGAATACTTGGCTCAATTCCATTAACTCCTCAGAAGTGAATAGTGGGAAGGATAACTCACACTCTGGGGTATTTTTTGCCTCTTTCTGCCCCTCTGGAGAGTGAGGGAGGTTGAGATGAGTGTCCAGCATGGATTGGCCATGGATTTCCTGCTCCTTTTCCCAAGAGACAGACTCTGATTCCAGCTGCCAGCACAAAACCCAGCTAAAAACAACTGCTGAATTGTCCTTATTGCCATTATTATCATCATCATCTCAACTTGTGTCTTACAAGACATCCCAGACTTTTCGGGGAGAATCCCTTTGACAGCTTTGATCCCAAATTTCTGACTGGTGCAGAACTGGAGTCAGAGAGAGGAGCTTCCCCTAAAAGAGAAAAATCCATCTGACTCTGGCACAGCTGCCAGGCACCACCAGAACATAAAAGATTTATGACTCAGCCACTCCAATTAAATTAATTAAATTGTGCTGGCATTCTTTTTTAACCAGCATTAGGTTCTTTTTTTCTTTTTCTTTTTTTCTTTTTTGCAACCTTGCATAAGAAGTATGAATTTATTACACTTAGATCTCCAGGGTGGGAAAAACCCTCCTTCCCTCTCCATGGTTTTCCAATTCTTTTTCCATTAGTCTCCTTTTCCAGTGGGAAGACAACGAATTAGCCCAAATTAGGCACTTTTTCAGATATTAAGTGCAGCAATGAGTCTCTAACTGCCAATAGAGCTGTGGCAGATGCCATGAAAAAGTGGAGAAGAGTCCAAAGCCAAAGGTTTTGAGGCAGTCAGAGGTTCTTGTCTGGCCAAAAATCTGCTTCAAAGGCAGCAGCCACACTCCACAGCTCTGAAGGGGGGAAGGTTTTGCTTTGATTTTAAGGAAAATGCTCTTCTACCTTGAGTCAAAGGTTAAATCTGCTCTTTATTTATGTATTTAGTGCTATAAAATTATTTATTTATTTATTTAGTGCTCTAAATCTGCACTCCCCTCAGGGCCTGATCACAACTAAAGCAGGATTTTAAATTAGTCAAGATCCAGGGTTTAAGACCCAAAACAGGGATTTTAACCTTGCTGCATCTTCCTTTGCCCTCCAAAGGGATCTAAAACATCCTTCAAGTATTCCAAATCCATCAGTGATGGAAATTCAGTGAAAAGACATCCCCTGTCCATGTGGATCTGAGGTTTGATGTACAACCTGATCCAAAGGCCTCCCAGACCTGGGAGCAGAACTGAGTGACTCTGAATTAGGAGCCTAAAGGGCTGAGCTGTGCTGTGCTGTGCCTGTCAGCCCCTTCATGGTCTAGGGGAAGAAGCAATTAATGCTCTAATTAAGAGGCCAATGGAAGATTAGAAGCAGGTGGATGGTTATAATCTGGATTTAATACCCACCCTGGAAGTTTTGGCCTGACAACATCTGTGACTCCACAGCCATGGGAGGAGCAAGGCTGGATGTTCTTCCTTAAGCACCAGGCTGAGATTTTACATCCAGAGCAGAAGATATCTCACCAAATCTGTCTCAGATATTCTAGGAAAATCCATCTCAGATATTCTGAGGGAAATCTGTCCTGCAGCCCTGAGCTGTTCTGCTCTCTGCAGGTGGATGGAGTGAGCCATTCCACAGGACAGACCCAAAAACCTGGAATATTTCACTGTACAATCTGCCCATGGCAAACACAGACACTGGGGTGCCTTAACCAGGATTGACTGAAACAGAGGCCAGGCAGAGTCAAGAGAATAAAAAGCAGATTAATTTATTAAAGGCCTTCAGGTGCATTCAGGGCAGACAAAGCCTAGTCCAGAGGCTACACCCAAAATGGACAGTGAGTCATGAGTTCTTCACAATTTATAAGTTCTGTCTGTTAACATATTGAGCCTCAATTCTCCAATTACACCTTCAGCTGATGATGTCAGTAGCCCCAAGCTGCTCCCCCAGTTCACTATTATTTCCATATTTTGGGGCTCTGAGGCAGTGAAATGTCCTTGGATTTCCACTCAGAGGAATTGTTTTGTCTAAAATGCTGGCAGCAGAGGTTTTTAGCACTTTATATGGAGCCTAAAACTACACCAAAGCTACAGATATGTGAAGAATAGAAGCTAAAAATCCTTAAGGCATCAATTGCTATGAACAAAAATGTTCAGTCCATGGAAATTCTCCTTCCTCTGTCTCCCTTCCTTGGGTTCTGAGCTCATCCCTCCCACCACACTTTCCAGCTGTGGTTTGATGCTTCATCTGTTACAAAGAAAGGAACCAGAAGCCGAAATTCCAGCAGGTACAGCAGGTCCATCCCAAATATTGCATTGGAAAGATAACAGAGCTGGAGGAGAAATTCCTGCAAACACAAACCTCAGGGCTGATCCTCCCTGTGGAAGCCAAGACAGAGACCACATCTCTCCTAAAACCCTTTTCATCAAACTGTGTAAACATCACACCCAGCAAACCACAATAACACGGTAAGAAAAAAAAAAATTAAAATGTTTCCAGGAGCTTGGGAATTTTTTTTTTCAGGTTAAGCTCTTTCACTTCTTGCTAGCAGGACCCTATAGAGAGAAAAAATCTTAATATTTCAGAGTCTCCTGAAGAGCCTCTGATGCTGAAAAGGCCCTCTGATGCCAAAAAGGTCCTCTGATGCTGAAAATACCCCAGTCAAGCTTTGATGGTGTTGGCAAAGTGTCCAAAATCAAACTCACAGAAAGTTTTCAGTCACCAGAGCAGTTTCCATCCAGCACCTCCCAGCTGAACTCTGCAGCACAGCCAGGGCAAGAGGAGTTGGTGCTGTGAGTCTCCCACCCTCACTCTTCAACCAGTTCTGATTTCCAGATTTATTATTTATTTATTGAGACATGGAAACCAACATGAGGAGAGCACAAAATTAACCTTTTTTGGCTGAAACAAATCCCCAGGGATGGAGCAGCAGCAGCCAAGAGAGAGGTGAGAATTGTAGACTGGGAGTAAAGGGGATTTGTGTGACTGAGGAAACAGGTGGAAGAATTGGAAAAATAAAGGAAGAGAGTAGGGTTAGATGGGATATTAGAGAAGAAATCATGGTTGTGAGGCCCTGGCAGCACCATGCAGCACAGAAAGCTTTATCTCCACTATTCTACCTCTTGCAGGACTGGAGAAGATGAGGAAAACTCCATTTTGAAGCAATTCCATAGAGGATGGCCATAAGTGACTTAAATGGGCAAAATACACAACATACCTGTAGGTTGTTTAGACAAAAGGAGAAGAAAACAACAACAGAAACAGGTGCAGAGAAAAATGACACTTAGTGTGCCATTGGTGCTCCAAAAACCCAGAAAATGCAGGTTGTGCCATTAATCCAGGCTGGCACTTCTAAAATGTGTTATAAAGTCTTTATCATGAGGCCCTGTGGCATCACACTGCAAGGAGATGATGAAACCATGCTGATATAAAGAGGATATTCCAAGCAGGTGGTGGCATTAGGCAGCAACTGTGTTTTCCATGGATGTCATGTAATTACAGTCAGCTCAGGCTGGGAAATCTTGTAAAAAAAAAAAGTATTATTTGTGCTGGGGTAGTTCCCTTCTGTTCTCCAGGCTGTAAAATCTTGCTTTTCTTTCATTATTGTGAGCCTGAAGGCCTGATGTTAAAGAGACCCTGGGAACAGTCGGAATCTCTCAGGGAAGAAATGTAATTTTCTGAGTGAGTTTTGAACCACAGATTGCTGAAAAACTCTGAGTTCACAACATTGCAATAAACACCAGGAAAGTGCTCAGGCTGGGGGGACTCAGATACACACACTGGCACTCAAATGCCAGGCAAAATGAACAAAATCTCCCTCTTTTTGTGGAAATGGGGGAAGAAAGGTTAGAGAAAAGCAGAGGGATTGACAGAAATCGGAATTCACTTGCAGGTCGTGGTTGTCATTGGGGTTGTGGGTTGAGGTCAATCAGTTCCTCCACTGCACACTCAGAGACCAATAATTGTGCTAAGAAAGGAAGGATCTGCTCTCTGTAATGCATTTCGAGCACAGATTATGGTTTCTCTTATTTTTCCTGCCAGTCTGAAAGTTGTACGAGGCTGTCAAGGAGGAGAAAAGGAAATTTGCTGGTGGAAAAGGGTTTTTTTAATGGCACAAAACCATTTTGATGGTGAAACACAAGTTATTGCTGCTACTCAGAGAGCACTTTTTTGGCACTTTTTCGGTAATTTTTTGGCACTTTTTTGGCACTTTCTCAGCACTTTTTTCAGCACTTTTTTGGCACTTTTCAGCATTTTTCAGCACTTTTTCTCTCAGGATCTCTCAGGATGAGTTGGAGCAGTTTTCAGGGCATGTGAGAGCACTTGAGTTGACTAAATCAGCAGAATATTTGTCGCTTTGAGTCAAATCTAACCCACGTCATCACTGGGGATTTTGCATAATCACTACGCTGAGGTTTTACATCCAGACCAGAAGATATCACACCAAATCTATCTCAGAATAAATATTCTATTTGTTAGGGGTCAGTGCAGGTTTTCTCTTTCCTCTGTCTCCTGCTAGAACAATGCAATGCAAGACCATTGGATCAGGAAAAAATAAAAAGATACCAAGTGAGCAGCGATTCAAGTTCTAAATTCAAATTTTGCACAAGGCACTTTGGAATGAGATTCTGAGGGGTGGAATGTTGAGATCCAAGCCTTTTGGCCTCGTTTAGGCTGATTCCACAGGGAGAAAGAGAGGCAAGCCCAGCATGGGTGCCATGCTCCAAAAAACAGGAAAGAGAGGAGATGCTCCAAAAAACAGGCAGGAAAGAGAGGAGATGTTCCAAAAAACAGGCAGGAAAGAGAGGAGATGTTCCAAAAAACAGGATGGACAGGAAAGAGGAGCAGAGGGACTGCAGATTCAGAGGTGGAAGCTGCTTCAAACAAGAATAGAACCTTCCAGCACCAACCCAGCATTGCCCTCCATGCTGCAGCTCCTCCAGGTCCTCTGGAGCCAGCTTTGGGCAGGGGTTGTCCTTGCTGGAGCTTTTTTCCCCATCCCAAAAAAAAAAGGGAAGAGCATCACACAGCTTTGAGATAAAACTCAGATTGGCCCAGGAAGAGTGAAACACTTTCTGAGCAGATCAGGAATTGATCCTTGGTGTGAGACAGACAGTGGTGTGTCCCAGATGGACAGAGCAGATCCCCCCATCCCATCCCATCCCGTCCCATTATCCCATACCATACCATACCATCCATCCCATCCCATTATCCCATCCCATTATCCCATCCCATCATCCCATCCCATCATCCCATCCCATCCCATCCAATCCCATTCCATCCCATTATCCCATCCATCCCATCCCATCCCATTATCCCATCCATCCCATCCCATCCCATTATCCCATCCCATTATCCCATCCCATTATCCCATCCCATTATCCCATCCCATTATCCCATCCCATTATCCCATCCCATTATCCCATCCCATTATCCCATCCCATCATCCCATCCCATCCCATCCCATCCCATCCCATCCCATCATCCCATCCCATTATCCCATCCCATCCCATCCCATCCCATCCCATCCCATTATCCCATCCCATCCCATCCCATCCCATCCCATTATCCCATCCCATCCCATCCCATCATTCCATCCTATCCCATCCCATCCCATCCCATCCCATCACATTATCCCATCATCCCATCCCATCCATCCCATTATCCCATCCCATCCAATCCCATCCCATCCCATCCCATTATCATCCCATTATTCCATCCCATCCATCCCATCCCATCCCATCCCATCCATCCATCCCATTATTCCATCCATTATTCCATCCCATCCCATCCCATCCCATCCCATCCATCCCATCCCATCTCATTTATCCCATCCCATCCCATCCCATCCCATTGTCCCATCCCATTATTCCATCCCATCCCATTATCCCCATCCATCATCCATTATCCCATCCTTCCCATCCCATCCCATCCCATTATCCCATCATCCCATCCCACTATCCTATCCCATTATCCCATCCATACCATCAATGCATCACATCCCATTATCCCATCCCATCCATCCCATCCCATCCCATTATCCCATCATCCCATCCCACCCCATCCCACTATCCTATCCCATTATCCCATCCATCCCATCCCATTCCATCCCATTATCCCATCCCATCCCATCATCCTATCCCATTATCCCATCCCATCCCATCCCATCCCATTCCAATCCCATCCCATCCCATCCCATCATCCCATCCCATCATCCCATCCCATCCCATCCCATCCCATCCCATCATCCCATCCCATTATCCTTTCATCCATCCCATCCATCATCCCATCCCATCCCATTATCCCATTTCATCCATCCCATCCCATCCCATCCCATCCTATTATCCCATCCCATTATCCCATCCATCCCATCCCATCCATCCATCCCATCCCATCCCATCCCAACCCATCCCATCCATCCCATCCCATCCCATCCCATTATCCCATCATCCCATCCCATCCCATTATCCCATCCCATCCCATTATCCCATCCCATTATCCCATCCCATTATCCCATCCCATTATCCCATCCCATTATCCCATCCCATTATCCCATCCCATTATCCCATCCATCCCATCCATCCCATCCCATCCATCCCATTATCCCATCCATCCCATCCATCCCATCCCATCCATCCCATCAATCCCATCCCATCCCATTATCCCATCCCATCCATCCCATCCCATCCCATCCCATCCCATCCCATTATCCCATCCCATCCCACCCTCTGTCTTTGTTTCTCCAGCTGCAAAGCTGAGCCCAGATCTCCCCCAGACTCCAACTCACACACCTCAGGGAGAACTGGGACTCATTTTGAGGCAATTTGCATGGAAGGGAACAATTACAGCCAAGGCACATCAACAGAGAATCAAGCCCTGCATCTAGTGTTGGTAATGCCCTTAATAATAACAACCCCACTTTCCTGGAAGAGAACATTAAACCTGCTGAAAATACAGTATTATTTTTTTTTTCCCAAATGATAGTATTTCTCCCCTCCTACACCACATCTACCTTAATCATCTGACTCCCACATAGCTGGCTCGACTTCAATGACAGTCTCCTCTACTTGTTTAAAAGTCATGTTATTTCCACTGCCATCAAAAAGGCAGGATTTTTTCCAAGTGAAGTTATTAAGTTTCCAACACAAGGAACAGTGTGTGGGTGCTGCTGAAGTCGAGTCTCAGGAATGAAAAAGAGATTCCTTCCCTTCCAGCAGAGGATTGAGCCTCCCTTCTCTCTGGGGCCAGGAGACACCTGGATTTATGATGATGTTTTGTCTGTCTGCAAAGTGTCTCGAAGGTTTTTTCTGCTCCCAGCAATCCCAGTGATCCAAACTGACTAAAAAAACTAGGGATCAGTCCTTCCTGGTGCTGGATGAGTGGAAAAATATTTGAATATTAACGTGTCCAAAGCCTTCTAGCCAAAATCCTGAAGGCAACAGGCGATGTTTGATCCAAATTTCCCCTGGAGGCTCCACGAGGCCATCCCATCCACTTATCTGCCATCCAGAGCCCTGATTGATGAGAGCCAAGAGTAATTAGCTCTAATCCACTGCCTGATTCCCACCCAGCTGCTAAGCCACTCGTGTTGGACACAGAAGAAGGAAATTTTTAATACTTTAATTGGGGAAAATCTCTTCGGCGCTGACCTACAGCTGTTCACCTCGAGCTGTGAGCTGACAGAGTCATGGGTTTTAATCAACTTGACTGAGTTTCCACAAGTCCTTGCAGCAGCCCCCCGTGCAAGCCCAGGCTTTGTCAAGGGACAGTGGTTTATTCACTTTGTGCCTCTGATATGAACTGAGAGATGAGGAATTAATCTCGGAACAATTCAGTGTTTGGGGAGAGTTTCAGCTCCTCTTGCACACAGCTTTCCCAGCAGCTGTCAGATCACTGCAGGTCTTCATTTGCTCAGTGCACCTCGCTGAATTTTCCCCTCATTAGCTGCCCTTTCACAGGTTCTCTTCAGTCCCTCTGAATTCTGCAGGAGCAGGAGGTGGAGGGATGTTCCAGCTGGGGAAGGTTTATAAAAACTGCATTATGCAGCACCTACACTTGCAATGAATTAAATCCTCCAGGTTCATTCACGCATTGTTTCAAAACCTGTCAGAGCCCCTTAATCAAATTACAGCCTTCACTCAGCTCAGGATTACACTGATGGTGTCAGTCTGCCATTCTGTCATTCTGTGATGAGGAAAGAGGAAGAAGAGATAAAAGGGAGAATTATAGAAAGTTTTTTATATCTTCCCCACTGTCCCTCCTTAAGACACCAGCAGAATTGTGTGCCAGATATGATGGCTATTTTTTTTAACTTTGATTTAACATTCTGTTTTGTGTTTGTGTTAAAAAGACAAGGTCAGAAATGTCTCTCTGGCACTCCTGATGGAACCTGGTGAGTTTTAATTGTCATTGGAGTTCATTCCTCAGCCCCCAGCTTCTGTACAAACAGAAAAGTTCTATTTTGACCACCTTTCCCCAAGATGGAAAAAATCCACAGTTATTTTGGCAATGATCAAGTGATGATCCCCTTGAATACACACACAGGTTTTAGTTCTGTCTCTGGAGGTGAAATGGCAGGTGAGGTGTTTGGCATTCAGCATGGATGGGACTCCTGGATTTCTGGGCTGTGTTGCCCTGGCCAGGCAGGAGGTGGAGAAGGACTCTGTGGGCACAAAGTCAGTCAATTCACCTGAAATGCAGGGGAACCACCAGCTGTACTTAAGACCTTTCCAAAAATCTTTGACTTTGTATTAACTCCAATGAAATTCTTCCTTCAGTTGAAAAACAGCAATAATAACCTTAAGCTCTTGAGTGGCAAACATCCAGTGTGACTGGAGAGCAGATTGTGGTGGCAATGCCAAATTTGGGCTCTTTCCACACTCTCCCAGCCCTGGGGATGTTTGTTCCACCAGCACCTTGTGAAATTATCTTTGCTCTCAGCCTGCAGCCCCAAAGCAGCAGCAGCTCAGCATCAGGGAGGGTGAGGACACCTCTCACCCCACTCCTGCCCCAGAAGGATTTGCTCCAAGCTCTGGGGTCTAGGATGATCCCTTCTGGCTGATCCATGTTTCCTGAGGCAGGGCAGAGCTCCAGGAGCAGGAAGAGACTCTTTAATGCTGTTTTGCCCCTCTGAAGCAGCAGCATTAGCACAGGGAAGGATCTGGTCCGTTAATTTTTAAAATGAGCTTGTGCAGGGAGATGGCAGAGCTGGTGGGAAAACAAGACATCCCTGCAAACCCAAACTCTCCTCCTCTCGAGCATCACACCTCATCAGCTGTGCTTGGAGCTTCCTCTCCTACAGACGACAGTGGGAAAAGGCTGCAAAGTGGATTTTCTCCTGCGGTTGTCATCTTAATCTCCCTCTTTCTCCTGTTAGCAACAAGCTCCAGCTTTATCCCAGAGTGTGCAGTGTCAGGGCTCTGGCTGTGCTCCTGCTTTTGACAAAATTGTTCACAGCAATTCAGCTCAAGGAGCCACACAATAGCAGCAGGCCAGGCTGGTCTGCCTTGCACTGCCACTGGAAAGCTGTAGTGGAATTTTTCCACATTATTTGTGAAGCTGAATGAGATCTGTGAGAGGTGAAGAACACCAGTCATGGCATCCTGCTATTCTTGGGGTCATTTCCTTTAAATAGGTTCTTTTTCTTGTCACTGTGAGCCATTTTCATTCAGAAACAACATGAAGCAGCCACATGAAAAACTGGAGAAATTCCCCAAAGATCCTAAATGGGATCCTGAAAAGCGATTCCATTCCTGTGGAGTTTTGCTACCTGCTCTCATCCAGACTCAATCCACTCCTTTCTGGAAGCCAAGCAAGGCAGCCAGAAGATCCTTTGGACTTTTGTGAAGGGTTGGGTCATTGCCTTGGCAGAGGCTTTGGACTTGTTGGAACCTGCAGAATGGAATTGCTGCTTGGCCCAAGAGGTGCTGACCACAGGCAGCCTGATCCCAAGGGAATTCCAGTTTGGAGCAGGAGAACAGAGTTCAGAGAGTCATGGAATGCTCTGGGTGGGAAGAGACATTAAAAATCATTCAATCCCACCCCAGCCATGGCAGGGACACCTTCCACTGTCCCAGGCTGCTCCAAGCCCCAGTGTCCAACCTGGCCTTGGACACTGCCAGGGATCCAGGGGCAGCCACAGCTTCTCTGGGAATTCCATCCCAGGGCCTCCCCACCCTGCCAGGGAACAATTCCTAATTCCCAAGATCCCATCTCTCCCTGCCCTCTGGCACTTTGCAGCCATTCCCTGTGTCCTGTCCCTGCAGCCCTTGGCAATTGTCTCTCTCCATGTTTCCTGCAGCTCCTTCAGGCACCAAAAGGCCACAGTGAGGTCACCCCAAAGCTTCTCCTCTCCAGGCTGAACAATCCCAGCTCTGCCAGCCTTTCCTCCCAGCAGAGCTGCTCCATCCCTCTGCTCATCCTGCTGCCTCCTCTGCACTCTCTCCAACAGTTTCTCATTGTCTATCAGGAAAATGCCATTAATCACCTCCTCCTCCTCCTCCAGTGAAAGCCACAAACACCCCCATGGACACACAAACAACCTCTCCGAGTTCCCAAGGGGATTTATTAACTGAAAGCCTTCACACCTGACCAAATTTTGGGGAATGCTCCCTGAAATGCTGGCCCTGAAGGCTGTGTCCCATCATGGGAGCAGCACCTGATAAAAGCTGGGATTTTATCCCTGTGCTGACATCAGAGACAATCACAGGGGGTCACATCAATACTCCTGGTGAAGCCAGAGCAAACCCTTTGCTCCGTGATTAACAACGTGTTAAGCCACAGCTCCAAATTATTTCAACTTTTCAATGGTTATGGGAACATTTACAAGACTGATGGCTGAGTCAGGCTCTGCCAAGGGGCTGCAAGAGCTGTCATTTATTACAGAGCTTTCTTGTAGCCAAATTGTTGAACTGCGGGAGAAGAATTATGAGCTTTGCCACAGCGTCTTCCCAAGTTAGACATCCAGTGGAGCTTTCAGCACTACAGATGTTTTTGTGAGTGGGGAGAGGGAAGAAATGAAGAAATGCCATTAGAACTTCGCCAAAAATGCAAACCCCAAACATTTCTGCACTGTGGTGACACAACAGAACTTCGCTCATCGGGTTGGTTGATTCAATCCTGTCACACCACAGTACTGAGGTGATTTTTTGTTCAGTTTCACTGCGTGCTTATAATCAATTAATTCCTCATTAAACACTCACATGAAACATTGGAGACAGATGTTTTTAGCCAGAAATGCCTGGGTTTGGTTTTTCCCTGCTCTTGGGAGGCTGGTGTGGGTGATTTTCTGAGGCAGGACACCTGGCAGTGAGGGATGTCCAGTTTTAGCAGAGTTTTCCTTGTTCAATGTCTGCATCAATGAAAGGCTTCAAATCATCAGCAGCAGCAATAAAAGCTGCAGGAGAGAGGCTGTGGCACTGTGCTGGTCATGCAGGGGAATCTGGTTTGCAGCTGGGTCAGAAATGCCTCAAATCCACGTGGGAATCAGCAGGAAATCAAGGAAAGCACCATCCTGGAGCTCTGAGGGAGTTCAGCTCATCCTTCAAATGATACCTGAAACAGAGGCTAGGCAAAGTTAGGAGAATAAAAAGCAGATTAATTTATTGAAGGCCTTCAGGTGCATTTAGGGCAGACAGAGCCTACTGCAGAGGATACACCCAACATGGACAGTGAGTCACGAGTTTTTCATATTTTATAAGCTCTGTTTTATTAACACATCAGGACTTAATATCCAGTTACACCTTCAGCTGATGATGTCAATCATCCCAGGTTTGCTCCCCCAATTCACTATTATTTCCATATTTTGGGGCTCTGAGGCAGCAAAGTGTCCTTGGATTTCCCATGTGAGAGCAAATGTTTTGTCTAAAACGCTGGGAACAGAGGTTTTTAACACTTTATGAAGCCTAGAACTGCACCAAAACTCCAGCTACATGAGGAACAGAAGCTAAAAATCCTTCAGGCATCCCAAACACTCCATTCCTGCCACAACCCCACAACACCCTGGTGAAGCCTCACAGCCTCCCTGCCCTGACATTCCCAAAGAAAACTTCTGCAATCATCCCTCGGCGATATTTTCCAGGCATTGCTGCTTTTTTTTGCTTTTTTTTTTTCCCTTGGTTTAGACACACAGTGACTTCCAAGGCATCTCTGCTGGGAGAAGAGTGCCACCTCATGACTGCTGCTGAGGATGGAAGGAGCCAGGGCAGGGAGCTGGGATTGTGCAGGACAGGGACAGATCGTGTCCCTGGCAGGTATTCATCCAGCACAAAACTCCCAAACTCGTATTTTTGTGCTTTGCTGGATGCTAAATCCAGGGCTGAGCAAGAATTCATTAATAACTCAGGAGAGCTGGCGTTATGGAGGGTTTGACAGGAGGTTTTTCATGCTTTGAAAGCCCATTTTTTAAATTTCAGACTCTTTTCCATCATCTCAGGCACCTCTCCTCTGGGAATTCTGCAATTTGGGATATCAGCACCTTCATTTTGCTTCCCTTTCCCCACACACTCTTCTCAAGTTCCTAATTTTTTCCTTGCCAAACCAACAAACTTTTCTCAAATTTTTCATCTGAGATATGTTTTGTTAAACTGAGGAGAATTAAAAAGTCCTAATTACTTTTTTTTGCTTCCATAAGTGAGGTGCAAGTGTCAAAAAAACTTTGAATTTCTCTGCTCCATCACCAGCTGAGGCAAAATCTAACACTTTTTGTCATAGATTGATTAGTCTGTGCCCCTCCAGAAAAAAATTAGTTTCAATATTATTAGTTTAAATATGAAGGAATAGGAAAAAATAACATTTTACTGGGATTTTTTGCTATTTTTTTGGTCCCCTCTCCCCCTGCTTTAAATGAATCCAGGCATTGAGGAAAGTACCAGACTGAAAAGCCCAGAGCTTGAAGTGTGTTGTTCCTATTTTTTCCCAGAATAGAAACGTCAGGAGAGCAGAGCTGAAACTTTGCTAAAATTCCAACCCTACTGCTGCTCTTCCCCTTTGCTGAACCCATTGCTACATGTGTTCAGTAAATCAGATTCTTCCACACCACCTCAAAAAAATCCTCAATTAAAACCAAGTGAATATTCATTTTTCCCAAATGCTCATTGATCTACCAGCAGGTGTATTAACAGCCCCTACTACTGGACAGGATGCCAGGCAGAAAAAATACACAAAATGTGACATAACTTGAATATTAAATAGCATTTCAGAAGTGAAAGATTTTGCATTTCATTCCCCCAGGCAGCCACTCTCTGCTCCCTCCTGCATTTCAAAAACATGCTGCTCCAGTTGTCAGATAGCCAAACATTATTAACCTGAAAGCATCAGCTTGATAAGTCTCATCCCCTGAACTGAAAAAAAACAACTCAGAAGAAAAAATCAAAACCCACTTACGACTCAGTGGGAGGATTTTTACAGCACAGCTGATTTTCTGTGCAGAACTGCAAGAAGGCCTGCAAAAGTTCATAAAAAATCAGAGCTGCAGGGAGCCTGGCATGGGCTGAGCCTTTTGTTATGATAAAGCTATCAATAAACCTCATTTAAATTTTAATTGAAGACCGTCGTTGTGTCAGACGAGCTCTGAGCTTAATGTGTTTGCTGGTTAGCCTTAAAGAGATTTTTATAAAGGGGTTAATCAATCATATGAAGTAATGACATGAACAAATGGTTGCCTGCTTGAACTCTCTCCCACTAAGAAAATTCAAGGGGATAAGATCTACTCTCCAAGCCCATCACTTAAAATAGGAAGAAAACCAACCCAGATATTCCTCCTCCTCCCAGATCTTGGGATTCAGAGTTTTCCCTCTGCAAACCACAGAGCTCCTCTCCCCCAGCCCCCTTGCTACTCTTTCAGGTGAAACAGAAGTCAAAAATATCATCCCTGGAAGCAGGATATCTTTAGAAAAGCTGATTTCTTCGATTTTTCTCCTCTCAAAGCAAGCAAGCACCACCCACCCCCGCTCAGCTTGTCCAGCCCACCCAAAAGGATGCTCTGTTACAAAACCAGCCAGGCCACCCCACGGAACTGGGCTGCTCCTTCCCAAAAATTCCGGTGATTTTGGAACCTTTGCTCGTGCTGCATCTCCAAACATCACTTCTCCCCAGCATCTGCCTGGCAGAAACAAATGCTTTATTTACCCTGAGCTCTCTCTCATCTCCCCCTCTGCTCTCTCAGCAGCTCAACCAGGCTGCAGCCACAAACCTCAGAACAACCCCCAGAATATTTGCTGGGTGATTCACAGATTTTGCTGTCAAAAAGCTCCTGATCTTCCCTGATTTCCTGGATTTTACAGCATGCCAAGCTGCGTGTTCACACTGTTTTGTCTTTAATCCTTTGGCTTCGCAAGCATTTCCACAGGAAAATGTGACATTTTTATAAAAAGCTCCGAGTAGGGAAAGTTCAGCACGGAGCAAAGCTTTTGAGGGAGAGAAACAAAAGCCATCCAAGCATCCAGACTGGAATTAGGTGTGGAAGAAGCCTGCCCAGAAAGGGGTGGAATTGTCACACCTCTATTTTAACGAAATGTTTCTCTCCCAGCCGTGACAGCAGGAGGGTGCAGCAGGTACAAAGTGTCACAGAAAATGCTTCTTTCGCAGCAAGCACCATTCCAAAGGAAGGGTTTTATTCTCCCAGCCATCCCTTGGGGTTAATTCCCATCAGTGGGAATTCAGCAATTCCAAAACATGCCTTGTTGTAGTGTCAGTCCCATTGCAGTGGGTGCTAAGTGCAGTTCCCCTGGAGAGGGGCAGATGGTGAGGGCTGAGTTGCATTAGAACTACATATTTTTCCCACAACAGATTGACTCTCCTTGCTTATTCCTTGAAGGATGCCATCTTGGAAGATCTCCCTCACAAAATATGTTCCATCCTTTTTCAAGGCCAAATGCATTTCACAGAATCACAGGATCATGGAATGGTTAGGGTTGGAAGGACCTTAAATCCCATCCAGTGCCACCCCAGCCATGGCAGGGACACCTTCCACTGTCCCAGGCTGCTCCAAGCCCAATGTCCACCTGGCCTTGGACACTGCCAGGGATCCAGGGGCAGCCACAGCTTCTCTGGGAATTCCATCCCAGGGCCTCCCCACCCTGCCAGGGAACAATTCCTAATTCCCAAGATCCCATCTCTCCCTGCCCTCTGGCACTTTGCAGCCATTCCCTGTGTCCTGTCCCTGCAGCCCTTGGCAATTGTCTCTCTCCATGTTTCCTGCAGCTCCTTCAGGCACCAAAAGGCCACAATGAGGTCACCCCAAAGCTTCTCCTCTCCAGGCTGAACAATCCCAGCTCTGCCAGCCTTTCCTCCCAGCAGAGCTGCTCCATCCCTCTGCTCATCCTGCTGCCTCCTCTGCACTCTCTCCAGCAGCTCCAGCTCCTTGCTGTGCTGAGCCCCAGGGCTGGAGCAGCTCTGCAGGTGAGCTCTCACCTGAGCACAGCAACACAATCCCAATCCCAACCCCTTTCCTGCTGCCCACACTGCTTTGGATGCAGCCCAGGACACATTTGGTTTTCTGGGATGCAAATGCACGTTTCTGGGCCATGAATTTTCTATTCTTCACTTCCTACCTACTGTTTATATTTGCCAAATTCCCATCATCTCCCTCCCCAGCAAGGAGTGGAGAGAGAGGAACCTCCCTCTGATCCATCCAAGATCCTCTCAGCTCCATCCAGATCCACCCAGGATCCCCTCAGCCCCTCACTCTGGCAGCTCAGCTGACACTGCTCCATGAAATATCCTGCAGGATTTTTCCTTCTCCAGGCGGGCAGCAGCTGGAATCAGAGCCCTTGCTGCCTGCTCCTGGGTGATTGACAAGGAATTGTGAAGGATTCCCCTGTGCCATGACAGGAGAGAACATCCCAGCTCCAGGATTCAGGAGAAAGCCCAAGGATTAGTAGCAAATTAGTATTTATTATTGGCAAATTGATATTGTTTAAAGGGCAGGGCAGGTCTTCTCCTTACTCAGCACTTTGAAAAGCTGAGCTGCAGCTTCTTTTCAACCAAATTCCCATCAATCCTCCTGTGGTGGCAGCCAGTGGGAAAAATAAAGCTCCTGGTTGGTGCTGAGGTGATGCCTGAGGAAGCTCTGGATCCATAACTGTTTCCCAAACACAGGGCAGGGCACAGACTCCTGACACTCCACATTCCTCTGGATTGAGCTCCTCCTTCCCAAGGACTCCCAGTGCCAGGTCTGGAATAAGCTTCTCTCTCTCTGGTCAGACATTATTGGATGTAATCAATTTCCCAGATTTGGGTGACAGAAAAATGTAATCATCACCCACTGGAAAAAGCACAGCTGAAAAAAAAAATCGTTTTTTTCATTCAGACATATCAAGATTTGCTGGACACAGCCTCAATATGAGGCTCAATGGAGGTTAAATATTGGCTGGGTGGTAATTTGAGGTAAAATTGTAATTTTTTGGTGAAATAACTACCTCTTTGGAAGCTCCTTATTGAGAATGGGTTGGTACTGTTTGCTGAAAGTGGCAGCACATTTAAAGGTTGGATCAGACAAGCTCTCCTGCCTCACCAGGTACCACTTGTCAGCAAGCAAGAAATGAGACACAAATTACCCAGTGAAACATAATTAAATCCTGATAGGAGAAACATTAACTGAGCGAATCAAACATTTCTAACTCAGCAATTTTCCACTGGAAAATATCATTTCACTGGCATTGGAATCTCCTGCTGGGGGGAGAAAACATGTATTTTAATAGTTTGTAAAAGACTTAAGCATGTCCATTTTTTTTCTAATTTAGGTGTTGCATTACACAATATATCACACTTGAAGAAGTCAATATGAAACCAGAATGCTTTGATTCAAGTTAGGCTGTGCTGAGAATTTAACTTAATACCAACTCCTTTTTTTTTCTTTTTTTTTCTTTTTTTTTTTTTTTAAATGCTTGTTATTTGTTTTAGCAAGAAACAGCATTCAGAGCGCCAGAAAGTTCAACTGCCTTGAAATCCCAGCTCAGTTTCCTTTGCATATTCATCTCAGTGCACATGGGAGTTGATAATCTGTATTTTCTCCCGCAGAGCTGTGATTTTTTTTTTTTTGCAGGCTGGGGTGGTCAGAGCAGCTGCTGCAGCCCACTCACTCCGTGGTAATTTGGATTTTCTGGGGTGGAGCTCGGAGAGACCTCTGAGCAGCACTCCCAGATGGTGCCAGAACGGAGTAAAATCTCAGACACACTGATCTGCTCCTCAGATTGAGTGAGATTAAGTCAGAAATGTGAAAATAGAAGGATTGGGTAAGGAATGTGAGAATAGAAGTGTCAGATTGCTCGAATGGCTTGCAAGGGAAAAAAATAAATCACGTTGGTTTTGAAATTAAAAGAGGGAAAAGAAAACAAAGAAAACCCAATGGAAGTTAACTCCTTATATTCTTATAAGAAAAAAAATCACTCTGCCCTCACTCTCTTCCTCTCCCACACAATCCAAACCCTCACAACATGAAGGTTTTTCACCCAGATCCTCAGATGTGCTGAAGCTAAGATATTTAAAATATTTCAAAGGTCCCAGGCTCCTGCCCAGTTTTGAGTCCTTTCAGGAGGTTTAGGTATTGCTCAGGGTGAGATAAATATCCCATTTCCATCCCATTTCCAGGTGTGCTCTGAACCAAGTTATCAGAGCCCCAGGGAATTCCCCTTTGCTACCTCTGAATGAGAGATTTCATATATATATATATATATAAATATCTATGTATATATATATGTTTATGGGGTGTTTACTCAAGGAAACTGAAACTACCATGGGTTTATTGTCAGCTGTACCTAAATTCTAGGATTTTATGCTTCCAGCTTTAAAAAACACAGTGAATTCAGAGTCCAACACAACTTTTTGCTTCCTTCTTTTCAGCTTGATTACAGAGGACCAATTAACTCCCATGGACTGTTTCTGACACTAACTTGGTGGCACTCTGGAAATTTCATTCCAAATGTCCATCCTTTAATATATTTTTTTCTCTTTTTTTTTCCTTGTGTGTGAGGCAAACATTTTCACACCAGGGAGAGCTGTTTAGTACAAATTTGACAGCCAAAAAAAAAAAAAATTATTCTAGAGGAGGAAGAGAATATCCTGCCAGCACACCTCCTGCTTTTGCATCTCAGCATGTTCCCGGTGGCACAGCAGTGAAACAGCCCCGGCAGAGCTGGGGAATTTGCCAAAACCCACACAGAGCCTGCAGGAGAACCCAGGGAGCAGCCAGGGGGTCTTGACTCCAAGCTTCTGGCTTGTTTTGAATAGCCCACGTTGGTTTCTTCTTCTCCTGAGCACCTAAGAATAGCAGAGG
Source organism: Lichenostomus cassidix (assembly GCF_008360975.1). Lineage (NCBI taxonomy): Eukaryota > Metazoa > Chordata > Aves > Passeriformes > Meliphagidae > Lichenostomus > Lichenostomus cassidix. The sequence goes on from NW_028147582.1 coordinate 26,959, forward strand.
GATAAATCCTTCAGCAAATAGGTTTGAGTCCGAAAGGTCAGCAGGGCAGAGAGCTCAGCTCTGCCTGGCTGGGATCCTTCAGAACACGGGAGAAGGGCTGGGATAAAAAACTGGGCTGGGATAGAAAACTGGGAATCTGCTTGGGGTTTCTGGAGCTGCAAATAAGGTGCACATTCAGCCAGTTCCCTCAATATTGGGGTCATGGGAGAGGGATTATCTGGAAAGGGACTTTGAGCTTCGGTCTGCAGGGACAGGACACAGGGAATGGCTGCAAAGTGCCAGAGGGCAGGGAGAGATGGGAGATTGGGAATTAGGAATTGTTCCCTGGCAGGGTGGGGAGGCCCTGGGATGGAATTCCCAGAGAAGCTGTGGCTGCCCCTGGATCCCTGGCAGTGTCCAAGGCCAGGTTGGAACTTGGAGCACCCTGATCTAACACAAGATTCCCCATCCATGGGAACTGGATGGTTTTTGATATTCCTTCCAACCCCAAACCATTCTGGGACTCTTTGATCCCAGTGATTCAGTAAAATCCTCCCATCTCCTCCCTCTTGGCCCAGACTAGGTGCAGAATCAGCCCTAAAGCCACAGGTCAGGGTCTCTCCTGATTCCCTCAGCTCCATCCTGAGCACATGGAGGCTGCAGGAATCAATCTCAGGGGGATGAGAACCTCTGCAACATTTGCTTTTGGGTTTAAAAGGTTCTCATTTTTCAAATGAACCTTTTGACAAAGATAAAAACCTCTGCAGTGATACCTCAGCAAAGGCTTTTAAGGTGAAAACAGGGTGAGGACAATTTAACAGGAACATCCCACAGGCACAGGGAGTTCTCTGCTCCCAGCCAGAGAGCCCAGACCAAATTTTGTCCTCCTGTACATGATTAAAACCCCAGAAATGGGAATTTCACCCCAGAAATGGGAACTCCCCTGTTTTCCACACACTCCTGAATAATTTGCTGCTGAATAATTTACTCCAGGCTGAAGAGTGGAGCAGAATTCCCATGCAGTGATTGGAACCATCCATTCCTGTGGGATATCCCATATAATTGGGTGCAGCAGAAAGTCTGCCAAGTGCCAGCAGCAAACTGCTGAACCTCAAAATCACTGTGACTGTCAGAGAGGTGCAGCCAGTCATGGACTTTAGCTCTTGGCTCCTCGTTTCACTGAGAGCCCTTTTTCATCCCAGAAAGGGAATTTGGAAAGGTGAGGTTGTAAAAAAAGCCTGTCTGGAGTAAAACAAAAGCTGAATGAGGCTGTCACTGTGTGTAAGCAGCAGGGTTGGAAAATCACTGTATTTCAGCCCAAACATGGATTTGATCCCATGGTTCTGAAGCAAGCTTTTCCCCCTGGTTTTTTTAAGGCATTTTATTTTGATGGCTCCCACCCCAAGGGGAAACTTTTTGTTCCCCTTTGAAAGTAAAACCATACAAAATTTTCATAGTAACAATAATATAACAATAAAAAGCCAAGGTAACTTGGCTGACTGAACAAAAAAAGTCTCCACCACCCAATCCCCATAATTTAGTTTCACTTAGTTGAAAAATCCTAACTTCCATTCTAGCTCTGAAAGTGTTTCATCCTGCTGTGGCAAAGGAACAGGAATTAAATCATTGCTGAATGGGAGCCTGAATTAAAAATGGAGATCAACATTTCAGAGGAGGGTTTGGGGTTTTTTATGATCTGTAACTTTAACACAGTTCAATTAATCTTCTTGAAAATTGTCCCTCCTCTTTGCCACCAGGCAAAATAATTTTTTCTACCCAAAGCAGCAGGATCATCAAGTCCTTGCTTTCCTTGTAATTAAAACTCCAAATTTCCCACTCACTTCCAAGTGGAATTTCAGCAGTAAAGGGATTAGAAACAGATGAGTCTTAGGAATGGCACCTTCCTTTGGGGAAACCCAAACAGGGGTCACTGGGTGGATCAGGGAATCAGAGAATCATAAAATCATTGAGGTTGGAAAAGAACTTTCAGATCATTGAGCCCAACCAGCATCACCCCATGGTCACCACTAAACTGGACACAGCCCTGGAGGAGCCTCTCAGTGCCCAGAAAATATTTTCTTACATTTTTTAAAGAATATATGATATTCTTTAAAATACAAAATCACATGGGAAATGTCACAAGAGGTGATTTTGTCATGGGGCTTGGTGTCCTCCCACCCTACCCACCTGTGAAACAAGCAGGAAAATGGGAAGATCTTTGTATTTCCATTTGCTCGGGAACTGAAATGCAAACTTGTCCTGGAAGAACAATGAGACAAACGAAGGTTTAAATATTTGTGTCAGGACCAAAGAAAGGAAACTGAGGTGGTGTTCCTGCCTGGCTGCAGCAGGGAGATCCAGAGCAGCAGCTTTCCCACATTTTTCCTGTGAATTGTGACTCCACAGAGTCCAAGGAGCTGCAGGAAGGGCAGGGAAACACCAGAGCAGTGTGACAGCTGGTAAACATCTTCCTAAAAGTGAGAAATGCAGAGAAACAGCAGCTTTCAGCCATCAGAAGGAAGAATTGAGATCTTGGGAGAGAAGGCTCGAAGGACTGAGGGCAGAATTACCTGGAACTGTCTTCACAGCCCTGGAAAGGATTTGGGATATTGAACTCCCAATGCTGGTTCTTTACAGGACCTTCCCTGTGATTTTCCAGGATGCCACCAATGCAGAGAGACAATGGGCATTTCTACAGTCTGCCATTTCTGCTGTCTAAATTTATTTTAATTGCTCATGATTGCCTTCTAAATAACTGATGTGTGGCAGGCTCGTCCAGGGCTTAAATAATTTTATTTACTAAATATTCCATATATACTGTTCAGCTTAGTAATACATAGCTAATAATATGCAGCAGTAAAAAGAAAAGGAAAATCACATTCCTTTCATATTCTCCCTTTTTGCTGGCATCATGTTTTGGTCTCATATTCATTCACCCTGGGAATGCTGAGTTTCCTGTTTTTCCTGGGAAGCTGAGTTTCCCCTTTTTCCTGGGAAGCTGAGTTTCCCATTTTACCAGGAAAGTTGAGTTTCCCGTTTTTCCTGGAAAGCTGAGTTTCCTCTTTGTCCTGGAAAGTTGAGTTTTCCGTTTTTCCTGGAAAGTTGGGTTTCCCGTTTTACCTGAAAAGCTGAGTTTCCTGTTTTTCCTGGAAAGCTGAGTTTCCAGTTTTTCCTGGAAAGTTGGGTTTCCCATTTTTCCTGGGCAGATGGGTTTTCTCTCAGCCTCAGCAGCAGGTGAGTTGGTGAATCATGGGCGGAAGAAGAGGGTTTAATAAAGAAATTATTATTAAAGTCTTTGCGTTTGTAATTCTGCGCGGGAAGAAAAGGCATCAATTTACACACCTTGAAGTTTCTTTCTGATCTCCACCTCGTGTGTTGTCAAACATTCTGTCCTGGCTTGTGCCTTCTGACAGACAGGAAAAGAAATAATTATTTTTTTGGTGTGTCCCTGCAGGGATGACGTGCCAGGCGCGCAGCTCCTACATCACCAGCGAGATCCTGTGGGGCTATCGCTTCACGCCCGTGCTCACGCTGGAGGATGGATTCTACGAGGTTGACTACAACAGCTTCCACGAAACCTACGAGACCAACACCCCCGTCTACAGTGCCAAAGAGCTGGCAGAGATGGCCAGCCGAGCAGAACTGCCCCTGACGTGGTCAGTGTCCAGCAAGCTGGACCAGCACGCCGAGCTGGAAACGGAGGAGGAGGAGAAGAACCAAGAAGACCAAAATGAAAGGAATGGCGACGTGGCCAACTTGGAGAATGAGTCCAAAGTGTAGAGCCAAGGGAGGAATGAGGGCAAAACCACCTCCTTTGTCTGCTCCCTCTCTGCTCCTGTTTCTTTCTGCAACACGCCTTTAATTTCCTTCTCTTCCCGCTGTTCGTAACTCACGGAAAATAAACATTTTAGATGCAAAATACTCCAACCCTGGAGATTCCCAGACTAAGCAAGGCGTGGGTTAAAGCTGCAGCCCCATCACTGATGGTGGAATCTCCCCTGGCAGTGACTGACGGAGTCCAGACCTCCAGGTTTATTCACATCAACAGCACGAAAACAAATCCCTGAACGCAGAGCAAAGGCATGCGAGGGATTGAAGAGGAAAGACTAATTAATGTTCATCAAAGCAATGGGCCTTGACTGTGGTTTTGATGTATTTCAGGACAGTTTCACAGACTGGGAAACACAATGGGCCTTGCAGCTTTCAGAGGAAGGTGAGCAGAGGGACCTGCAATCCCCCCAGTCCTGTACATATGCCTTATGTAACTATTTCTCTTTACATTTAGTAATAAACGCCGCATGTACAAAAGTACTGTAGTAAAGAACTTCTAAATAATGTACACAGCTGTGTAATTAATGTAGGGTTAGAAACAGAGCTCTAGAAATATTGGGATGCAAAAACTTAACTACCCATCGAGTAGGCATTTCTCTTCAAATATTTGGAGTGTAATATTGATTTTAATTTTTTTTTTTTTTCCCCTCTATGACTCTTCCAGTGCATGACATTTTCTTCAGTGTACCAGACTGGCAGCTATTTAGAGTACCTCACTGTTTGCCAAACAGATTGTTTTGCTCACTCTAAAAAGCCATAAAGTCTGGGAGAGGGCAGGGTGGAGAAATTGTAACTCCTGACATACTGTGAAAATGTTTACAATTGAGGCAAAACCCTTCCTGGTTCCCCTTTCTTGGGGCAGTTCAGGCTGAAATCAAGGCTGTGGCAAACTCATGGCTAACCAGAATTTCCTGTATATCTTCATCTAGCGAGCATGTGTCACCTGGAGGTTTTATCCTTACTGTGCAATATCCAGGGAATCTTCTCCCTCCTCCCCACCCAAACCACGGGAGATCAGCGGAGTTGTTTGCTACACAAAAAAAAACCCAAAAAAAACCAAAACAAACCCACACAAGCCATTGAAAAATGAATGTTGCACCTCAGCCAGTAGATTTTAGCCACTCCACCTGGGAAAGGAACAGCTGGATTTCGTGTGGAGCCGGAATCCATGGAATTTGCCATTTTTCGAGGCACGGGGGGCACAACATCCCTGGGGTTGTCCTTCCAGGAGGATTCCCAGAAAACACACAGATCCTGCCACCCCTGCTCAGGAGAGAGATTCCCCAGTGAGTTTCTCCACCTTAGGTAGCTCCCTGGTTGTCGTAAATCCCTGGAAATCCTGGACATTCCACCCGCAAAGGGGCAGAGAGAATTTACATCATTTCCATGACAGCACCCATGGGAATGGGGCAGCTCAGCCCCACCAAGAACAGCATTTCTGCCAGCAAAGGAGGAGAAACTGCAGCCTTAATTTTGTTTTTTTTTTAATGCCTGCCTACTCCGGGAAGAAAGCAAACGCTGAAGAGAATCCGAAGTTTTTTTTCTTTTTGTACAGAAAAATTTACGTTACAATAAAAAGAGAAAAAAAAAAAAATAAACCTCAGGAGAAACTTGGTGGGCAGGTGGAAAATTTGCACTGTGATATAGCTTTGGCATTAAATTCACACCTCTTTTCCTTTTTTTTAATTGTTTTTTTTGCCGACACAACTGCCCCTTGCTAATTTCCAGAGAGGGTGGCTGATCTGGGATGTCCTCAGGCGAGGAGAAGGGAAGGGTCACACACCAGGGCACATCAGGCTGGATGGGGAGAGGGTTTTTCTGTTTCATTTTCCCCAAAAAAGGCTTTCCCAGAGCAGCAGGATGTGAGGAATGGAGCAGGGTAAGGTTTGGGTCCCTCCAGCTGGGGTGGAGGTTGAAGCCACCTCGGTGAAGGTTGGGGACACTTCTGGGACACTCTTGGCCATCGCCCTTCCCACGCTCATCCTTCAGTGCCAGCATCAGCGGCTGCCATGCTCTCCAGCCCGCCCATCACCACTCCCAAGGCTCCCCAAGAGGGCTGCCAAGATTTTTTAGGGCAAAGAGGCTCCACAATCCCTCTGGAAGCGTTGGGGCCACGGCAGCACAACCCCCATCCCGCCAAAGGTGCATGAGCCAAAAGCAAAGCTTTCCCTCCGAGGATCAACCTGCTTTTCGCTCTTGGAATCCACTGGGCTGCTCTAGAAGTCACTGCTGCAGCGAGAGGAAATCCGTGTTAGTGGAGCAGCAGCTCAGGGCCCTGATGAAACCTTTTTTTTTGGTGTCCTTCAGCACGAGAAAAGAGACTTTCCGCCGCTGGGGCATGCGCATGTGTAAGCTTTATTTCTGTGAATAGGGCACTTACAGCTTAAGGTGTGTGTGTTTTGTCTCTTTCTCTCTCTCCCCCCCTGTATTTTCTCGTCTTTGGTATCCATGTAGTACGGACTGTAAAGTTTATGAGATCTCATTTTTTTTGTAACATAAGCTTTAAAAAAAAAAAACTATATATATATATAGAAGCCTCCAGAGCTTTCGACGGGGAAGCTTCGCGTAAACTTTGTACTAGAATGTCCCTATCAAACACCTCTATTTTTCTACAATGATTGATTAAGCAGTTTAACAATGTATTTTGTGTCAATGATTTCAACTGAATTGGTACGAAGACAATTAAGAATTGAATGCTGTTAATTAACAATGGATTTTCAAGCCGTATATCCTGAGTGGCGTTTTCATTAATGGTCAATAATTTAACCCAGGAATTTTAGTTCTTAATCCTGAACAATATGCTATGAAAGCCCAATTCCCTGTGGGAATATTTGTGGCAAATCACATTTAAGGGATATGAATAACGTAACATCTCAATGTAATTGACTACATGATTAATCAAGACCCATTACACCTCTATTTCATTCACTAAAATATTTTGGCTGCTTTTTATTGGAGTATTTTAGGATGTCCAGGAGGAAAAGGGTTTCCAGAGGTAAATGTGAGCTCTCAGTAATCTCCTGGAGCTCACAATTCCTTCTCCAACGACCAGAAACACTGCTGAGTGACAATGTGACCTTCAGCAAATATTTCAAGCTCAGGTTTATCATTTAGCAATAAATACCACCTTCTCAGCATTAAAAGAAATCACCAAAATGATTTTAAAGCATCACCCAAAAAATGCAGATGTCCTGGTAGGTCCATTCAGCTGTTCTGATCTGAATCTTTGCCCCACAACACCAAAGTCATCCCAACAAATCCAGCAGCTGCCAAGACCAGGATAATGTGCTGGAAAATACAAGAACATCAACAGAGGGTTTGAAGTTCACTTCAAGTCTTTGGCTTCAAATCTGGGTTGTCCATGTTCCTCTGTTGGAGCTCAAGAGGTCATTCAGGCCTTCCAGAACCATGGAAGAAATTCCTGAAATCCCTGTTCTGTTTCCAGGCACAGTTCAGCCCCACTGAGCTCTTTAGGAGAGGGAAAGGCTGGACTCAGTGCTCTCTTCACTCCAGGGATGTCCAAAGCCACATCCCACTTCTCCCAAAACACAAACCCTGCCATGAGGGCACTGACAGCTCCATCCCCTCACTCTGGAATTCTCCCAACAGCCCAACTTTCACCCTCTGGTGTGGAAGGTTCCCTGTCCATGGCAGGAGGGCTGGAACTGGATGATCTTTGAGGTTCCTTCAAACCCAAACCATTCCAGGATGCTACGATTCTGCAATTCTAGGATTCCATAACACCTTTGGGGTTTTTTAATGGAAGAATGGAAAATTCCTCATTCCCAGCCTATCCATCAGGATGTTCCTTGGGCAAATGCCAGCCCAGGTTTGTCACCTCCTGAGCTGGAGTTGTTTGGTCTTGTTTGGAAAGGTACAGCAGAGCACAGCCCTGAGAGGATGCACCGCGTTATTCCCAGAAAACCTGGGATATCTCTGACTCCTGCCTTTGGCAGATTTGATTTTGAAGAGGTGAATTTATACCATTTCCTTCACTTCTCTGATGTGGGTGTGAATTAGAGGCTCAACATGATTTATCTCCTGTGCATTGAGCACCTCGGACATTCCTCAGCAGCCACCAGAGCTTCTGGCTGTCAAACAAAAAAATTGTTGCTATTATGGTGCTCCCTGCCCATCAAAATATCTTTCTTTTCAGAATATCAGCCTCCTGAACAGCCCTGTTGCCTCACCCAGGCACTTCTGAGGCTATAAATCAAACCTACAACTCGAGGAGTTGGCTTCTCTTCCCTTCCTGCTCCCTCAGCTCCCAAATACCTGTTTGGAAACAAATACAGGGAGGGCAGGAATAACTCTGGGTTTTGTGCTGTAAATAATTCTTGAAGGCAACACCAGAAAGCTGTTACTTGTTAACAATTTCCTGAGTGAGTTTTAACCTTCTAGGACTTGGCTTTTTGGAGGGCAGAGCTGGTGTCAGACACTCACGATTCATTCTGTGGGTTTAGCTCAAGCTTCTTTCTCCCAGTTTATTCCCACAGTTTTATCAGATCCTCAGGATTTCCAGACATTTTAATCCACTGCAGCTCCAGTGTAAAGGTGTAGTTATTTTACCTTTCCGCTGCCCCATTTGCTGCCTGGTGATGCTCCAACAGCTTCCCACAGAGAACCCACAGACATCATACCCAGAGAGAGAATTCCAGAGGGACTCGGAAATTCCTGTTTCACCTCAAGTGTGAAATCTGCTTTCTGTTCCAAGCAAGTTCACAGCTGCAAATCACATTCTCTTCCCTCGTTCTCCCCAACACACGTGTCACCCACACAGAGTAAAAAAAAGTTTCAAAGAACATCAGCTGCTTTTAGGTTTTGGGTTTTTTTCAGAGGGCAGGACTGGGGAGAGCCCTCCCTACTTTTTTTCCCTTTTTTTGGTTTTTTTTTTAATCAAAGGCAGCAGCTCCAAAGTCACACCTGAAACTCATGGAAAGTGAAACTGATGAAGTTCTGGAAGCTGCAGCACCATCCTCCTGTAAGCCACTGAAGCCTCCATCAGCCACTCTTCATCTATTTTCCCTCAGCTGATTACAGACAATTGATTATCAACTGATGGTAGGCAACCACTTGCACTGACCTTCCTGGAAAGTTTAAACTGGGAGAACTGGTGGAGAACTCTTATCCCACCAAATTTTCCTCCAGATGTTGGACTGCAGTCCTCTGGACTCCTTCCAGCTCACTGTCACCCTCCCTGGCCATTTCCCCATTGTCAGGTGCCAAATTCTTCCCTGGAGCCTCAAATCCCTACAAAAACTGTTTAATCTTCTCAAATCTTCCGTGATCAAATTTTAAAATGGCATTTTTAAAAAGAAGACGGTGACATCACCATGAGAAGTCTCTAATCTGAGAATATCAATGGGATTTGGGGTGGGGAAACCAAACTGTCACCCTTTGAAGTCATTCCATTGAATTTTGCTCAGATGGTGGTGGAAATAATTTCCTTTTCACAGCAATTTTTTTGGTTTAGTGGATGGGATGCTGGAGGTGCATCCTAAATCTCTGCTTGTGCTCCTCAGGAATGCTGACCATGGATCAGATCTTCCCAAAATCAGTGGGAATTGGGTGGAAGGAACCTTGAAGCTCATCCAGGGATGAGAACCTTCCACCATCCCAAACCCCAATGTCCAACCTGGCCTTGGACACTGCCAGGGATGATTCACAGCAGAGACAAAAGATCCCTGGAAAAGAGGAATAAAAAATAAAAGATCCCTGGAAAAGAGGAATAAAAAATAAAAGATCCCTGGAAAGGAGGATTAAATATGAGTGCAAAGTCCACAGATGAAGCCAACAAAAGTCTTGGACAAAGGCAGGACCAGTAGAATCTCAGCCATGCTGAGCCACTATTTACAGTTTAGATGTGTCATTCCTTTGACATGCACAAAACTGCTCTAAATAAATATATTAAATAAAGCATGACCAAAAGCATTGCCTAAAAATGTTGGCCAGACAAGTCATCACCACAAAATTACTCTTGGTAAATATATATGAAATAAAGCATGACCAAAACTGTTGCTTAAAAATTCTTGGCTGGACAAATCCTCACCATGAAATCTCCACAATGAGAAGAGACAAAGGAGAAAATTCATTTAAACACCACAAAGAATTTTTTTTTTCCCCTGCTTGTGAAATGCAGCAAAGTAACTCCAATGAGAGATGGAATTGTTTCCAAACTCCCTGGATTCAAAAGAAAGAGGGAAATGTTCAAGGCACAAAAACCACTGGGTCACTTCATGATTCCAACCATCTTTTATCACCAAAAATGACATTGAAATTCCCCAGGAAACTGGCAAAGTGTGGCTTTATTTCTCACATTTAAATAACAAATTCCATTTTCTTTTTTAGTGATTTTTTTTTTTTGTTCTCTCTTTGTACCAACTCTGACTGCTTTGCCAAAAATCTGCATGGCCATGAAAACATGGCCTTTCAAGAGTATTTCTAGTTTTGTAAAGATGTCATTTATTTTAGATCTTTCATTATTAATTACTGAGGAATCTGTGGATTGGAAGTGATAATTACAGCAAGATCAATCCAGTGAACTGCCTCAGAGATAAAAATCCCCAAAAATTAAATCCCAGCACTTCACAGAGCAGAACAGAATCTTCCATTCACAGGTTTTTCCCCTCACATTTCCAAAATAATTTAATGAAGCATTTTGCTATGAGAACAAATGTTTTGTTCATCTGGAGACTTTCTTAAAATGGATTGAAAAAATCCAATTTTTTCCTCAGCTTTGCAGATAATGAACAAATTCAGGCATCAAATAAAATCAGTTTTCCTACTGTTAAATTGAATAGGTATTAATTTTAGAGATTTTAATAACATAAACTGCTGGATATTCAGCACTGAACTTTGCAATGAGTCAGTCATTGCCATGGCTTTGATCACAGATAAAATGAAACTATTCCCAATCTGACATTTTGTACATTTTCATCCCCAAAAAATGGATTTGAGAAGGATTTGGACCAAAATGTCAAAGATCCACTTGGGATTTAGGAAGTGTAAGCTCAACTTCCTGCTGGAATTGAGTCAGAGAGGAATTTTTAATCTTAGATTGTCTTAAAAATGGAATTGCAGGAGATCAAACCACATCTCCTTCCTCCCCTGGGAGGTTCTACCCAGCAGGTTGTAAATTATCAGTTAGAGTGGAGGAGAAAAAAGGAGAAAAGAAGGGAAAATGGGGAAAGGGAGAAAGAGAAAAAGGGAAAGAGAAAAGGCAAAGAAGGAAAAAAAAATGAGGAATTTTTTTTAAAAGGGGAAAAGGAGAAAATGAAAAAATAAAGATAAAAATGGAAAAAAAGGAGAAAAATTTAAAAAGAGCAAAATGGGGAAAAAATAAAAATGGGAAAAGGGGGAAAGGGAAAGAAGGGGGAGAGGAGGGGAAAGTGGGAAGAGGGGAAAAAAGCAAAAGGAAGAAAGGGGGAAGGGGAAAAAGAAAAGAATAGGAAAAAGGAAAACAGGGGAAAAGTGGGAAAAGGGGAAGGGGAAAGAGGAAAAGAATAGGAAAAAGGAAAACAGGAAAGGGGGGAAAACAAAGAAAAAAAAGAAAAATTAGGGAAAACTGGAAAAGGAGGGGAAAGGAAAAGAGGGAAACAAGGGAGAACACGAAAAAGGGGGAAAGAGGAAAAAAGGGAAAATAATAACTTGAATAGGAGAATGGGATAAAAAGGAGGGGGAAATGAACAAAAGGAAACGAGGGAAACCAGGAAAGAGGGAAAAAGAGAAAAAGAAAAAAAGTGGGGGGAGAGAAAAACAGGATAAAGTAGAACGGGAGAAAAAAAGCAGAAAAGGAGATAAAGGAAAAAGAGAAAACAGGGGGAAGAGTTTTTGGGGTGATCACTGCTCTTTATGGGGTGATCACTGCTCTCATCAAATACAGAGAGAATATTCCTTCCACCCCAAACCATCCTGGGATTCTGACTCCATGAATAAACATGAACTTGAGTTTAGAAACTCCTTCCTCATTATTCCCAAACCCCAAACTTTCTAAAGCCTAAGAAATAACAATGCATAACCAGATATCAAACTCATGTTCTCTGCATTTCTGCCTAAATCCCAGAAGCTGAGTATTAACAGGAATTCATGGGAAAACGAGGAAATTGCATCTGCCTGAAAATCCTCACAGAGGATGTTTAGGAATAAAGCAGTGGAAGTAAATTTGCTGCAAATATTTCAGTGAATAAGGAGGAATCAGCAGGGAAGGTGTGGTCACCTCCCTGCTGTCCCAGC
>NW_028147583.1:0-39858 GCF_008360975.1 Lichenostomus cassidix
CCAGCAGGGAAATATTCCTCTTCTCCCACTCAGCGCCTCCTCCCTGCTGGCTGTGGCACAGGAATCATCCTTCTCTCCAGCCTGGAGCTGCCCAGGAGGGAAGATTTGCCCAGGGCAGCTGGGGAATCCCAGATCATGATCCCAAAATCCAGATCCCTGGAGCTGGGGAGAGCAGCAGGATGCTCCCGTGCTCCATTTACCCTTTTTGCTGCCGGGCACAGGCAGATTTTGAGGAAAGGCTGGATTTGGGGCTGTCCTGACAGGGAGGTTTTGTTTTGCCAGATGGAAGTAGGAATGCTTTTCCTCCACGTCATCCCTGGGGGGTTCGATTCAGCAGAATTCCTCCATCCCTGTGTGATCCTGTGCCTCAGTTCTCCCAGGATCCCAAATCACCTCCTTTCCAGAGTCCAAGTGCTGTGAGGCAGAGGAAAATCGGGAAAATCCACTCTGCCTGGAGTTTTGCTCCCATTTTTCCCTCTCCTTGCTGTTCCCCACCCCTGGGCAGGCTGCAGCCCCGGGATGGGACTGGAATTCCTGCAGGATGCTGAGATCCAGGTGCTCCCGGACTTCATCCTCAGTGCTCTGCGGGACACCAGCTGAGCAGGGAATCACAGCGAGCAGCGTTCCCTTTCAGATATTCCATTTCAACTCCCTCCTCCTTAATTGAATTCCATCCTCCCTCCATCCCCCCCTGGGGACAGCGATATCCCATCCCGATATCCAGGGAGAATTCACTTTTTTTTTTTGGTTTTTTTCACTTTAATTCAGCTCCGCTATCAAAAGGAGGAGAAGAGGCCACAATTTGATGGGATCCTTGTTATCCCCTCGTCCCACGCCTCCCAAAACCCCAAATCCACGCTGGCAGCACCTTCAGGAGCTGTGGCAGGAGGACACAGCCCCGTCCCCGTCCCTCCCAGTAGCTCCCAGTGCAGCCCCAGTTAATCCCTTAATGCTCTCCCGCCACGCTCCCATTTCCTGAGTGTTTTCTCCCCCGAGCTATTTTTATGAGGCCTTTTTGTTACTTCCTAATTGTCCAAACCACTTTTCCACATTTCTCCTGATAAAGGCAGATTTCTAAAAGCAGTTGGGCATCTCAGCCGTTTCAGCCTCATCATCTGCCTCATCCCTTTTATTGTTCAGCAAATGCCCTACTTTTGCTGGAGCATTTTCATTCCCCCCCATGAGAGGGTTGATCTCCCCCCTCCTGCTTTTTAACAGCTTTTTCTGCCTCTTAAATAATTCCCCTTGCATTGATTCCTCCTGCTTTATTTCACTGTTTTGTTCCCACCCATTCCTCTGCTGGGCCAACCTCCGTGGGCTCTGCCTCTCTCCCAGCGCTGAGACTTGGGTTTGTTTATTTTATTCTCTTTTCCTTGCAAATCTTTTGGGGTTTGGTGCATTTTTCAGAGGAGGGGAACTGCTGGTGCTGGGGTTTTGGCATCTCAGTGGCCAAACAGAGCCAGGTTGTTGAGGTTTTTGAATTTTCCAGCCTTTTTTTGGCCAAAAATTTCCTATATAATGGCTGTCCATGCATAGCTTCGACTCTTCTCTGGTGCTTCCAGCTGCTGGAGGAAAATCCCAACAGGCCCTTGGTCCCTCACCCCAGAACAGAGGGAATTTGGTCCCTAAATGGAGTTTTTGGAGCTGCCTGGGGACCACTCGAGCAAATTCTTTCCTCTCAGGGGGAAAGGAATAGAGAGGAGACAAAACACTGCTGCGGAAGGGTGTTGTTTCCAAATGTTGCATTAAGGGACGTGAAGGGAAAGGGAATCTTGGAGGCAAACAAAGCTTTTCCCTGCAGCTGGGGCAGGGGAGGAAAAAAATCCCTTTGGGAAAGGATCCTGGATGGTTTGTGCAGGACTCACTTTGCCTCCAACTCGACAGAATCAGGAGCTTTTCGCTGTTTTAGACCATTTCCTTACGAGGGAAACAAAAGATGTCAAGAAGATTGCAGTTTGGGTTTGTAACAAACCTTTCTGCAAACCTCCCGGGGATCCAAGGCGGCGTTTCCTCGGCTCTCCACGGCGACATTCCTGGGGAAAGGGGGGAAAAGGGGGGAAAAGGGGGGACATTTTAAGATGAAAGTGATGTACAGCCCTTCCCGGAGCTGAGTGGGAATGGCAGGACAAGAATACGGAGGTGGTAGGAAAAGTAGGGCAGAGCATCCTGAGGTGCCTTGGAGGAGGGTGGGGATGGAGGGAGGATCCAGCCAGGGAGGATCTGTGAGTTCCTTGGGTCTGGGGAAACTCCTTCTTCCCCCCATGAGTGTGGGACAGGGAGGAGGAAGATGGAGGGAAGGATCCATAAATTCTGTGGGGCTGCAGCTCCTTCTTTCCCCCATGAGTGTTGGACAGGAGGGAACAGGGAAGGTGAGGATGGAGAGAAGGATCCAGCCAGGGATGACTAGGTGTGTCCATGAATTCCTTGGGTCTGGTGAAGCTCCTTTTTCCTCCACTGGGTGTGGGACAGGGAGGATGAGGATGGAGGGAAGTATCCAGCCAGGGAGGATCCACGAATTCCATGGATCTGGCTGCAGATCCTTCTTCCTCCTGTGAGTGTGGGACAGGAAGGGTGAGGATGCAGCAACGGATCCAGCCAGGGAGGATTGGGTGTCTCCATGGGTTCCTCAGGTCTGGTGAAGCTCATTTTTCCTCCCCTGAGTGTGGAACAGGGAGGATGAGGATGGAGGGAAAGATCCATGAATTCTGTGGGGCTGCAGCTCCTTCTTCCCCCCATGAGTGAGGGACAGGAGGGAACAGGGAAGGTGAGGATGGAGGGAAGGATCCAGCCAGGGAGGATTGGGTGTCTCCATAGGTTCCTCAGGTTTGGTGAAACTCATTTTTCCTCCCCTGAGTGTGGGACAGGGAGGTTGAGGATGCAGCAAAGGATCCAGCCAGGGAAGGATCCATGAATTCCGTGGGTCTGGCTGCAGCTCTTTCTTCCCCCCATGAGTGTGGGACTGGAAGGAACAGGGAGGGTGTGCTAGGAAGCAAAGGGAACAGGAATTTTCCACCCAGGAGGCAAACAAAGCCTTCCCAGGTGCACAAGCATGGAACAGACACCCCAGAACCCTCCCAGCAATGGGGTCTCAAACAGGGAACATCCCTGCACCAGCACCATCCCCCAAACCCCAAAGCACCCCCAGCCAGCTGTGCTTTCCCTGCTGCTGCTGGATGAGGCTCAGGGAGTTTCCCCAGGGAGTGCTCCTAATTGCCTGGAGAGTCCCTGCTGCCTGCTGAGGACACACTCCCAGCACGGAAAGGACCATTAATTATGTCCTTCACTCCTCTGGCAGCTGGGGATCCTCACCAGGCCTGTCAGAACATAATTCTCCTCAGATTCCCATTATTGCTGTCAAATCCACTTCCAGTTGCTTCCTGAAGTCTCAGCCGAGGAGGGCAGACAGTCTCAGGCACAGGGAGGGAAATTCCATGAGCCTCTTTTCCTCGGGAAACCAGGCTAGCAGAAACCAAAATATTCGTCTTTTTTCTGCCTCTCTGGAGCTCAGCACATCCATCCTGGCACTGCTGAGGGGTTCAGCTCTCCAGCCCTCAGCAGAATTTGGGGATTGCTGGTTCCTCCAGGAGTTTTGGGGTGCTGCTGGGAAGCTGTCCCAGCTGATCCCCCAGGGAATGACATGTCCTGGAGCCACAGGAAAAATTCCTGAAGCAAACGCAGCCCTGGAGGCACCTGGGGAGCACCACAGTGGGGGAAATCTTGGGATTTCACCCTGGAATTTACATGGAGTTTAATATTGGCTATTTCCTTTTTTAATATGACCTAAAGTATTATATATATTAAAATATATAGCAATAAAATAAAATAAAGTAAAATAGAAATATATAGAATATATAACAAAATTATATCTAATAAAATACAGTAAAAATAGAAAATACATGTTATATATAAAATGTAACATATGAAATATATAGAATGTATAAGTTGTAAGGTATAATGTATAATATATAAGATATAATGTATAATATATAATATATAATGTATAAGGTATAATGAATATATAATATACTCATATATATCATATATCATATATATCATATATCATATATCATATATAAATATGTAATGTATAATGTATAATGTATAATATATAATATATAATATATAATATATAATATATTACATATTACATATTACATATTACATATTACATATTACATATTACATATTACATATTACATATTATATAATATATTGTAGATTGTAGATTGTAGATTATATTTTTAATATTTTTAAAATATTTTTTATATTTTTATATATTATATATATTATATATTATAAAAATATAATCCCTCAATAAAGAACTTAATAAGTGAAGTCATTCTCCCTCTGTTTTAATTCCCCCTCTTAAATGAGACTAGAGCTTAGTTTACAAAATATCTTTCAGAGAAAAGGCTTCATTCAACATTGGAGCCTCAAGTTCTGAGATGTTATAAACGAGTTCTTGGCCTTCAATGGTGGATGTTTGGTTTTCTCACTTCGCAGAATTTCAAAACTAAGTTAAATATTAGACTACAAAAATTAGGAGCATGTAAGGCTAAGGGTACAAAGAGCGTGTAAGTGGTACAAAAATAGGAAAAGGGTATAAAGTGGTAGAAAAAATAGGAAAAGGGTATAAAAATGTATTAAAAAGCATATAAAAGAAAAGAAAAAAAAAACCATCAGGCATCAGTAGCAATGTGTGACACCCGTGGTGGCTCTGTGGTGACTCTGTGAGGTCTGGCTTTGCTCCAACCCTGTGGAAAAGCATTTCTCTCCATCGACCATCCCAAGAAGCTGGCAAAGCTGGAAAAGCTGGGAAAGCTGGCAAAGCTGGAAAAGCTGGAAAAGCTGGCAAAGCTGGAAAAGCTGGAAAAGCTGGGAAAGCTGGCAAAGCTGGCAAAGCTGGGAAAGCTGGCAAAGCAAACCAAACAAAGCTGGCAAAGCTGGAAAAGCTGGAAAAGCTGGCAAAGCTGGAAAAGCTGGAAAAGCTGGGAAAGCTGGCAAAGCTGGCAAAGCTGGGAAAGCTGGCAAAGCTGGCAAAGCTGGCAAAGCTGGAAAAGCTGGCAAAGCTGGAAAAGCTGGGAAAGCTGGCAAAGCTGGGAAAGCTGGGAAAGCTGGGAAAGCTGGCAAAGCTGGAAAAGCTGGCAAAGCTGGAAAAGCTGGAAAAGCTGGGAAAGCTGGGAAAGCTGGCAAAGCTGGAAAAGCTGGCACGGTGCCTGGCAAGGAGCAGCAGCCCCGCAGTGAGCTCCCAGCAGATGTTGCTCCTCCTGCTGCACCAGCTCTGCCTGCTTCCCAGATGTCCCTGCCGAACGAGCAGCTCCTTCCCCTCCTGCCAGGGGTCATCCCGGGGCTGAGGGGTTTAAAAATATCCAGGGATGGATTAAAAATATCCAGGGATGGATTAAAAATATCCACGCAGCTCAGCGCAGGCAGAGTGCTCTGCTGGGTGTTGGGAAGTTCTGGTGAGTGAGCAGGAGGTGGATTTTGGGGAGAAAAGTCCTTTTGAAAGGTGGGGTGGAGCAGAAGTGTTGGTGCACCATGCATCTCTCACTTTTCCTGCAGGAAAATCCATGGGTGCTGCAGGATTCACAGGATTCATCCATTCATGAGGTGGCTGAGAGTTCCCAAATCATCCCATGAAGGACATCGTTTGAGAGCCCCAAATCATCCCATGAAGGAGCTGGAGGGAGAATTCCCAAATCATCCCATGAAGGAGGTGGAGGGAGATTTCCCAAATCATCCCATGCAGGAGGTCGATGGAATCCTAAATCATCTCATGCAGGAGGTGGTTCAGAACCCCAAATCATCCCATGCAGGAGGTCGATGGAATCCTAAATCATCCCATGCAGGAGGTGGCTGACAGTTCCCAAATCATCCCACGCAGGACATGGTTTGAGAGTTCCCAAACTCAGGATGCTCCATCGGATCTTTTCCGAGGGACTTCAGGAGCTCAGCTCTGCTGCCCTAATTAGAAACACCCCAATTAATCAGTGCCCTGCTTTCCCGTGGCAGCTCTGAGAAGAGCCTGTGTTGTTCTGCACTGACCTGAAAGGATTTGCCAGCGGTCACTTCAGCCGTGTCTGCTCCCATCACAGCTTGATCTCAGCTTGGGTTTCCTGGATTTTTAATTTTTTCCCAAAGAAAAAGGGGGTTTTGTTTGTGTTTCTCCTTCAGCAGCGGGAAATTTCCAAAGGAGTGGTCACTTTAAAAGTCTGTCCCTTCTGAACAGGCTGGGGATGTCTGGGGAGGTTTTCCCTGTTTTTTTTTAAATTCTCTGGGATGTGGCTTGGGAAAAGTGACCGGCAGCTCACTGGTTTAGGATTGACTCTGAAAAGCCTTCAGCACCTTTCCTGCTTGTAGCCTCTGTTTGCATTTTCATTTCTCAAGCACCTCCTAATCACGCTAATTAATGCACTCTGGGATGATTCTTCCTGGCTTCCATCAGATTGAAATCAGCTTTTATCAGCATAGCACCGTGGCTGAGGTGTTTGTTCAGGTCCAGCACAACCTTGGGGTTATCCTGTCACCGAAAATCGGGAAGAAAATAAAAACCCTCTAACTCCATATTTGAAGTGATGGAGTCCCATCCTGTGCCAGCAGCTCCTTCCCCAGTCACTTCCTTCTCCCTGAAGGTGACACCATGGGATGATGCTGGTTGGAATCACAATTTGCAGCCAAAAAAGATGATTTTGCCCTTTGATCCCATTCTCTTCCTGCCTCCCCTTCCCCTGTGCCAGCAGGGAATGTAAGGGAAATATGGGAAATAATATCCCTTCTGATAAGGGAGGCTGGGAATGAGTCAGGATACACACAGGTGGGTTTTCCTCCCCAAACCCATCTCTGGGAGCACACAGGAGCTCCCGAACCCTCTTGCTCCATCCTGGTGGGTCTGGGGGAGAGGGAAGGTCTTTGGTCTGTCAGGCACGGAATGGGAAGCTGAATCCCCCATCCCATCCCACTATCCCATCCCATCCCATCCCATCCCATCCCATCCCATTATCCCATCCCATTATCCCATCCCATCCCATCCATCCCATTATCCCATCCCATTATCCCATCCCATCCCATCCCACTATCCCATCCCATCCCATCCCATCCCATCCCATCCCATCCCATTATCCCATCCCATCCCATCCCATTATCCCATCCCGTTATCCCATCCCATCCCATCCCATCCCATCCATCCCATTATCCCATCCCATTATCCCATCCCATTATCCCATCCCATCCCATCCCCACACAGCAGGATGGATATTTAAAACCTCTGACAGCCAGATTTCTGCGGCTGGCGAGCTGAGGTTTGGGGGTTAGGATCACTTCAGATTTTGGCCATTATGTTTGGGGTCAAAACACCCCCTGCCCCATCCCCTTAACCAGCGCAGGGAAATCAGAGGCAGTAATGGAGGAGGTTTTAGGATCTTTTTGGCACGTTTACTGCTATTTCTCGGGGGAAATTCCTGCTGAAGAGCCAAGCCATCCCTCCCTCCCTGCTCTCGATGGCCGCGATCGATCCGCGGTACAGCCGGGGCAGGTCAGGGCCGGGCTGCGGGGGAAAGCCACCCCAATCAGCCTCACGGTCATTAATCTTAATTAGAGGTGCCAGGGCGGCTCGGAGCCCATCCAGCCCGGCTCATCGCGGGTGTCACACAGGTCCCGCCCGGCTGAACCCCTCAGTGGGCAAAAAGGATGGGAATTTGGGGACAGCAGGAGCATCCCTAAATTGAGACACCTGTTTTTTAAAGAACACAGATATCGCAGCGTGCTCTTCCTGTCACCCCATCCCTCCCCATCCCAATCTCCCCCATCCCCTTTCCCAGCCCCCAAAAGGACCAGCACCACACCAGGATCAACACTATCCCTATTTTCCTTTTTTCTTTTTTTTTTTTTTTTTTTTCCCGCAGCAATTCCGCGCATCGCAAATCTCAGAGACTTTTGCCTCCGGGCTAACACAGTCCCCCATCCCTGCACTTCTCCTGAAAGCATTCCCAAAATATCCCGGGCGGCGTTGCCCAGCTGTCTGGCCGTTTAAAAGGGCGAAAAATGATCAAATTCCAGCGGCTGCTCGGTGCGGGAGGCTTTGCCGCCGCATTAGCTGGATCGGCTCGGAAAATGTATCCTTCAATCGGTTTAAGCCCCTAGGCTTGATGTAATTTTGCCGCCGCCGTCTCTCTGAGGTGCTTTTACGGCTGCTATCTCGGAGTATTTACAGGCGGGGAGAGCAGCAAAGTGAGGAGACACTCGGCTGGGTTTGTCGCCGCCACCTCCAGGGTTGGCACGGAGGATTTTCCAGGGATTCGCGGTGGGATCCTGGCACGGGCAAGGAGCCTCTGGGTGGGAAAAAACCTCCAGGGTGGGCAGGAATTGGTCCTTAAATCTTCCTATTCTAAGTTTTCCTCCCGGGAGCTGAATTCTCCGGGGGTTCAGCTCCTCACCAGGCTGCTCTCGGAGTTTTGCCACCCGTTTGAAAGGAATGATAAGGAAAGAAAAGAGTGTCCTTACAAACAAACTGTGAGTCTGCTGATAGATAAAGCCGATACTGAGAGACAGAAGAAACAATGGGAAGGAATTCCATAGGAATTCCATAGGAATTGGCTTACCCAAGGCTGTGTTAAATACCTGGATTTGGCTAAAAAGAACAGAGACAAAGGGAAAAGAAGGAGGGAATGTACATTAGAAGGGGGAATGTATTAGGCGATTCGGGAATTCTGTACCTCTCGAGCATCTCAGCCAATGGGGAAAGAGAGAGGGAAATGGGAAATTAGGATAAAAGAGGCTGTGTCCTCTACCAGTTCGAGACACCCCATGGGAAATGCTCATGTCCTCTCCCTTTATTCATGAATAAAGTTCCAGGACTCCTCTGTCTCCCTTCTGGACATAAACCTCTGGTGTTTGTGGATTAATTTTCCTGACATCTTCTATCCAGGTTTCCAGGAGGAAAAGCCACCCTGGAGATGAGGAAAACTGGAAACAAACCGTGATGCTTGCAGAGAATTCCACACCGGGAATTCCATACTCCGGTTTGAAACCGGGAGCGGAGGAACAAGCGCCAGGGCTGGGCTTGAGCTCAATCCCAACTCCGCCGGACAAAAGGAAGCTTAAAAGTTCAGTTTAACCGCGCTGCGAGGTGCAGCCAAATCCCCCGAATGCAGCCCCGCGGCGAGAGTTTGAAACGGAGCTAATTGCGCTTTGTGTGCGGCGGGCGAAGCCTCGCCTCCAAAATCAGCACCGATTAATTGCCGGCGAGGTTCTGCAGCAGCTGCGCGATCTGCACCGGCGGTGCTTCCAGCTGGATCCGCGAGGGAACTGCGATTTTGCTCCCTGGATAAAATTAGGGGGTTTTAGAATTTTTTTTAGGAACCCGAGGCGTCTCCCCCGAGTGGGACGGCAGCCCAAAATTCACCGGGGAGCAGAGCAGGGAGAGGAGAAATGAGGGAAACCTGCAGTGCTCCCTGCTCGTCCTGCACCCTGAAAATGAGGGGGTTCAGCTTCATTTCTGCTTCCCTGGACCCTTCCCTGCATCCAGGGAATGCTGTTCAGGGCACAGCCTGGCATGGCCATCATCATCCCTCTCCTCTGGGCTTCTGTGGCTCCTGGGCTGCTCAGGGTGGCACCTCTGGTGTGCCTCATGTCCCACTGCTGTAGGGTCACCCGGGGATGTGGCACAGCCAGAGTGGTGACTCCTGGGGACATCTGTCACACTGAACCCCACAAAACAGCTGATCCCACATCCAACGGCCTTGAACTTCATCCAGCTTCCCTTCCCTTGGGTGAAACCCATCCTAAACCCATCCTAAACCCATCCTAAACCCACCCTGTACTCATACAAAACCCTGCAAATGTTTTTTATCCCCTATTTTTTTATCCCACCCTGCAGATAATTGAAATGAATTCACCCGCAAGATCACAGAATTGCCACAACCTTCTCCAGCACCTGCTCTGGGGTTTTGCCATGTTTCAGTCATTTTCAAATGGCCTGGGTGGATTGAAATGCTCCAGATTTGGGTGGCAGAGACACGAAATGACCACGGGGAGCAACAGAAAACTTGTCCTGTGATTTTTGGAGCTCTCCTTTCATCCCACCCATGGGAAGCACCACGAGGGATGTCCACCAAACTGCTCTGTTTCCTGGGAAAAATCCCATTTGTCCATCCCTCAGTCCATCCCTCCCTCCCCTGCATCTCAATTTAGCCAAGGCTGAGCCGTTTGTTGCCTTGACCAAGGCAAAGTTGTTAATGTGGTAAATGAAATCCATTAATCAAGGAGAAGAGAGAATCCTGAAGGGAAGATCTCTCATTCATCCTCTCCCTGCCACCTCTAGTGGGGCTTTTGTCTGCCTGCATCTTCATCTCATGGATGCAGGAATTCCAGGACTGAGCCAAGGCGGGAATTCCAGCAGGAGAAAAAGCAGAAATTCCAGGACTAAGTTGGGAATTCCAGCAGGAGGAAGAGCAAGAATTCCAGGATTGAGTTGGGAATTCCAGCAGGAGAAAAAGCAGAAATTCCAGGACTGAGTTGAGTTGGGAATTCCAGCAGGAGAAAAAGCAGAAATTCCAGGACTGAGCCAAGGTGGGAATTCCAGCAGGAGGAAGAGCAAAATCCCCTTCCCCACCTCCCCTTGCTTTTGTTTGCCTGCGTCTTCATCTCACCCATGCAGAAATTCCAGGACTGAGCCGAGCTGGGAATTCCAGCAGGAGAAAGACCAAAATCGCCCTTCCCCAGCTCCCTGTGCATCCTCCAGCCCGGGGAGGTTGCTAAGTGACAGAGTTTCTGCTCTCACCCGCTCACCGTGAGAACCTGAGCACTGGAAAGCAGGAAAATGGGGATTTAGGGATGTGATAACTCCTTGTTCTGGGAGGAATGGGGGGAATTCCACTCGGGAATTCGGAGGGAATGGCTGGGAATTCGGCCTCGGCTGCACCTTGCCTGCGGACAGAGCCAGAGTGTGCTGAGATCCAAGGGCATCCCAGGGGGGATTTCAGCCAAAGGGATGCTGTGCCTCAGTTTCCCTGCCCCTGAGGAAGCTCAGCTCTGTAGGGACAGCCCTGTGCCACACCTGAATGTCCAACCCTGTCCCAGGTGTGACTCTGTAGAGCCAATCCCGATTTTCCAAAGCATCAAGCAGACTCCGCTCTGCCCCTTCCAAGCAAATTCCCGAATGGGTTGGGCAATCCCGAGGCTCTGCAGCCACACCAACCAGCCCAGCCCAGCCCTTCCCCTCTCCCCGCCGCCGAGCAGCTCCATTTAATTATTTTTTTTTCTCCCGCAGTTGTTGGGATTGCTGCTCCGTGATCCCATTTAAAATCATTGATTTACCGCCGAGGCCTCAATAAGCAATTTGGAGCAATTGGAGCTGTTATCTCACACGGATCATGTGCTGCTGGGAGTGAGGGGGGAAAGGAGAGGGGAAAGAAAGGAGAAAAACCAGCTGGAACTCCCCAAATCCATCCCTCATCCCATTGCATGCCTCTGGAAGGTGGTGGGTTGGTGTGGGAGCAGGGAGAGGGACTTGGCTCCCTTTATTAGGATTTATCTCGGATTTGCCAGCACGAAGGGAGAGTCCAAGGGGCAGCCTGAGGGGCAGAATTTGGGGAATAAACTGGATTTTTCCACCACAGCCCCTACTTTCCCAGTGGGAAGTGCAGCACAGCCCCTACACCAGCGCTGGGATTTATTTTTCAGCTTGGTTTCAAAAGTTTCTCCTCTCTCTGCTGAGGTTTGAGGTCCTCAATGCCACCTTCCCGCCTGTGCCTTCTGCCAAATCCTTGGAAAAAACCAAATTTTTTAGGGAGTGGGGAAAGGAGAAGGAAATCCCAACCTGATTAGAAGGAAATCTCTGCATCAGCGAGCTCAGAAACAAAACCTTCCCCAGCTCCACCAGCCAAAACCCAATTTTTTCAACCACCAAGAGGAGAGGATAAAACACCCACAATGTCATTTTTAACAATAAATTTCCAGTACCTCCATAGCCAGCCTGGAAAGGAGTTCAGAGTTCAGGATGCCCCAAAAATAACCTGCAAGACAAACCCAAAATCCAAAATCTGGCCACGGAGAGAGAGAGAGAACCTGGCAAATGTGAGCACTGAGGGGATCGAAAACAGATCAGGAATGTTCTGAGAGCAGAGAGAAAATAAACCTGAGAGCTGTGCTGATGACAGCTTTAAAAACACCCTGATGAAGTGGGATTTTAAATTTTTTTAAAAATATTTTTTTAGTGGCTTTTTCTGATTTTTTTTTTTTAATTCAGCTGCTTTCCAGAGGGTTTGGGAGGTGTAAAAATCCTCAAATTCCCAGTTTTTCTGCGGGGAAGAGGAAGGTTTTTCCCTGATGAGTTGGAGCAGCAGGTTCTGAGCTGCTTCCCAGTGAGACCAAACCCTTAAAACTGACCCCAAAAGGGATAATTTCCATGCTGGAGAGCCCCAGGGATGCTGAATTCCACATCTCTGCAGCCCCCAGCTGTTTTTCCAGAGGCATTTTGGCATCTCCAGCTGTTGGGAGAGCTGAGCCAAGGCCATTCCTGCCAGACACCTCAA
Source organism: Lichenostomus cassidix (assembly GCF_008360975.1). NCBI lineage: Eukaryota > Metazoa > Chordata > Aves > Passeriformes > Meliphagidae > Lichenostomus > Lichenostomus cassidix. The sequence continues at coordinate 12,531 of NW_028147583.1, forward strand.
CAGATTTATTTGGGCTTTTTCTTCTCCCTGGTTCTGGAGTCGTTTAGGAGAGGAAAAAAAAATTTAAAAAAAAAAAATCACTTTCCAGAGATGTTGTCTGCACTCTGTCTCTGTTCCAGTCAAAATCAAAAGGGCTCAGGTTGATTTCCAGCTTTTTAAGGCCAAGAAAAAGAGAAATAAATGCAATCAAAGGACATGTCAGGGGGGAAGAAACTGCAGATCAAAAGGCTGAGGCTGCTCCTCCTGAGCCAAGAAAACATGTCAGGAGGAAATATTTTTATTCCTGAATGTGGGTTTTTTTTTTTTTCCCTCTCCTTTTTCACCCTGGAATTTCCAGCCACAGCCCAGCAGGTGAAGCAGGGATAAATCTGAGGGGTTTGGAGCAGCCTGGGGTGGTGGGAGGTGTTCAGGAGGGATGGGATGGGATAATGGGATGGAATAATGGGATGGGATGGGATGGGATGGGATAATGGATGGGATGGATAGGATGGGATGGGATAATGGGATGGGATGGGATATGGGATGGGATGGGATGGGATGGGATGGGATAATGGGATGGGATGGGATGGGATAATGGGATGGGATGGGATGGGATGGGATGGGATGGGATAATGGGATGGGATGGGATGGGATAATGGGATGGGATGGGATGGGGTGGGATGGGATGGAATGGGATAATGGGATGGGATGGAATGGGATGGGATGGGATGATGGGATGGGATGGGATGGGATGGGATGGGATGGGATGGGATGGATGGGATGGGATGGGATGGGATGGGATGGGATGGGATGGGATGGGATGGGATGGGATCCATGGGATAATGGGATGGGATAATGGGATGGGATGGGATGGGATGGGATGGGATTAGCTGATTTTTAAGGAATCTGGGGTGGGGACAGGGAGTTTGGGAATTCCCCATGGAGCTGTGTCAGAACCTCCTGGTCCCACGGGGGTTGGGATGGATCCGGAGGGTCCAAAATTTTGATTTTTGATTTTGGGTCACCAAAATGGGGGGGAAAAGGTGGGCACAGCCCTTTGTGCCATTAGGGAGTCACAGATGGACTCAGAGGAGCTCATGGACCTCAGTGCTTCTCCCAGCTCATGGTGATGCCTGATGGATTTTTGCCTTTCCTTTTATACATTTTTCCACCCTTTTCCTATTTTCTGTGCCCTTTTTACACTCTTTATACCCTTAGCCCCGCATGCTTGTAATTCTTTAATTTAGTTAATATTTTATATTTTAATTTAGTTAATATTTATTTCGCTTTATATATTGTAAGTTTGATATTCTAGCTTAGTTTTGGAGTTCTGCAGAGGAGAAAAACCAAACGTTCACAACAAAAGGCCAAGAGCTCTATGCTGCATCAAAACTTGAGGTTTTAACTTTGGTTGAAACTTTCTCTCTGGAATATATTTTGTAAACTGGGCTCTAGCCTCATTTGGGGGGTGGTAATTAGAGGGTGGTAATTAGAACAGGGGGACAATGACTTCATTTATTAAGTTTCTCATTGGGGGAATTTAGGTAGATATGCTAATTTGCAAAGTCCATAAAATTGTATACACTTTATATGAAGATCCTATAAAAACACCAAAACAAAACCCTTCAACCCCTTCATAGCTGTGTCTGTGTCATATTTCCACCAACCCAAAGGCAACCATTTCCCCTCTCTCCAGCTCCATAACTCCCTGCTCAGGTCACACCAACCCCAAAAAAACCCATTTCCCCTCTGCTCCATATCCAGCTCACAATCCTCTCCTTTCCCCCAAATGACCCACCTGAGAACAGACACTGCCAGCAATTATTCCTCATTTTTTCCCACCGGGAATGGTGTCATTCCCACATCCCCCCAGCCCCAAAGCAGCGTTTATCAACCTCCCCAGCAGGTAAAAACCCATTTCCCAGCGAGGATGGGCTGCGGGATGATCTCCATGGCATTGATCGGGGCAGAGCTGCTGCTGGCTCAGCACTTTGAGCCCCTGGCTTTCATCAGCAGAGTGCTCAGCCCTCGGCTAATTGGATTTGCCCGTCGTTAGGGTGATCTATGCCTCCTCCGAGTGCTCCGGGCACGGGATTTGAGCAGGGATGGGGAGCCAAAAAAGGGCTGAAGCCGCAAGGTCGGGAGGGAAAAAGCGTCCTGGAGTGTTGGGAGAGCAAATATTGGGATTTTACTCCTTGGTGGTGGTAGGGACAGAGCTGGAGCTGAGGGAGTTTGGGCTGAGGGAGGGTTTAATTTTAATTTTTTTAATTATTTTAATTATTTTAATTTTTTTTTTTTTTTTAATATTATTTTTATTTTTAGCTGGCTGAAACGGCACCTAGCAAAGGGTGGAATGAGACCCTGCAAATCCAGGCTCAGAGAGGGTGGGAAAACTGGCTGGGATTAATCACCAAGCAGGTTAATTACTTTTGTGTTCATTAGGCTGCATCCCAAACTGCAGCCCTGAGCCTAACACAGGCTGAGGACGTGGCAGTGACAAGGTAAACTGAGGCACAGATTGGTCACAGGACACCCGGGGGGCTTTGGGGGGCTCTGCACCCTGTCCCTGTCCTGCTGGATCGGGACAAAGATGCTCTTTCCACCCCCAGTTTGGGATTTTCAGCTGCAGCTCATTTAACCCATTTATCCCTCACTCTGGTTTCTCCCCACACTGTGGAGCAGTTCCTTAGATTTCCAATGAAGACAGAGATTGACACCAAAAAACGCTGCAAACCCAATAATTTGCAAGGAATAAGGATCCATGGATCTTTTTTCCTGGCCAAAAGGCTTTGTTTTCCCTGGGCTGGCACGAAAAAATACTCAATTTTGGCCCTAAGCGTGAGGAGAGCCCTGGAGCTCAGCTGTGCCTCAAAAATCAGATATTTGGGGGGGAAAAACCCCAGATATTTGTGTTTTCTCCCATGGGAAAAAGGAAGGGCTCCAGGCCTGGCCAGCCCTCCCAGCCTGGGTTTCAGTCATGTCCAGGAGGAGGGAATGCAGATGGATAATGGGGAGTTGTGTCACAGCAGGGCAGAGGAGCTGCTCTTCCCTGACCTTTAGATCCAGGAACTCACAAAACTGGGGCTTTTCTTCAGCCAGGCTGCAGGGACAGCATCTGCTGCCTGTGCCATGGATCCAGGAATGGCTGGATTTACCCCAAACCATCCCAAACCTTCCCTCTGCAGGGCGTGTGCTGATGCCTGAAGGATTTTTGGGTTCTATCCTTCATGTATCTGTAGCTTTGGTGTAGTTCTAGGCTTCAGAAAGTGGTAAAAACCTCTGTTCCCAGGATTTTTGGCAAAACAATTCCTCTCAGTTGGGAATCCAAGGACACTTCACTGCTTCAGAGCCCCAAAATATGTAAATAACAGTGAATTGTGGGGAGCAAACTTGGAGTAATTGACTTCATCACCTGAAGGTGTAATTGGAGGATTAAAGCTCAATATATTAATGGACAGAACTTAAAAAGCATGAAAAAGTCATGACTTGCTGTCCATTTTGGGTGTAGCCTCTGGAGTAGACTCTGTCTGCCCTAAAGGCACCTTAAAAGCCTTTAATAAATTAATCTGCTTTTTATTCTCCTAACTTTTTCTGGCCTCTGTTCCAGGTCAGCCTGTTTTAAGCAGCAGGGTGGGAGCAAACTCTGGGAAATGATTCCCAGCAGTGCTGAGTCCGTGGGATGGAAACAATTCTGTTCCTTTACAGGAACTCTGGGGAGCTCATGGAAAATGCAGCTGTGGCTGAAGGATCTGCCTCTCCTGAAGCCATCCTGGTGATCATCCCTTCCTGAATGAGACATTCCTTTCACTGGAATGAAAACCCAGAGAAGGTTTGGGGGAGCTGGCTGTCCCAAATCAGAGAATTCCTAAACTATTTGGGACCTAAAAGCTCATTTAATTCCCATTACATAAACAGGCACACCCCACCCCAGACCAAAGAAATCCCTGAAAGCCTCCAGAATTCCTGAAAAGCGGCAAAAGTTCCCAGCAATCCCTGAAAACCATCCCGGAAGGTCTCCAGTCCTTTGTGGAAGCTCCAGTCCTGCCATCCCTGGAAACGCTGGAGGATTCCTAGAAAACAGGGGGAGGAATCCACAGCAGGATCCGTGGTGCTCCTGGGGGATTTGGGAACCTGCAGCCGGAATATCCAGGCAGCACAGAAGGATCCACAGCTGGGAGGAGGAGGAGGAGGAGCCCCAAAATTCCCCAAAATCCTGATGGGTTTTTCCTATTCCCGTTCCCCGGAGCCGCTCGGGAAGCTCCAGCTGGTGTGGAGCCAGGAGCATCCATCGCTCCTCTGTCCCTGGGGAGGAATCCGCGCTGAGCCAGGCAGGAAAAGCAGCCGCCAGCCCCCAGAAATGATGGCGCAATTAGCGCAGTAATTAAAGCGCGGCGATTCCTGCCCCGGCAGTGTCAATAGCCGGGAAGGGACAGAGCTGGAAGTGCTTTAATTAAACTTCCCAGGACACTCGGACAGGGCTGTGGAGAGGCTCCTCATCCCGGGAAATGGATGGGGAATGTCCCTCCATCCCCAGGGCTGTGGGGCAGCTCCGCAGGTTTTGGGGTTTTGTCCCTGGGCAAGTCCCACTCTGGGATTTGGGATTGGGGAAACCAATCCCGTTCCAGGTTGGGAGAAAATCCAGGGGGTGAGGAAATGATGGAGGAAAAGGGAAAGGACCGATCTCAGCGGAGGATAATTCCTATTTTTCCCTCTCCTCTGATCCCTGCTCTCTCTGCTGCACGAAGACATTGATGCTCTGTGAGGTTTGTGGGGTTTTTTTAAGTTTCAAAGAATTTTAAGGCACAGCTGGGGAAACCGAGTGTCACTTTGGGGACATCAGGGAGCAGATCCCCTGCTCTGCCTCCTCCTCACAGGTGGCTCCTGCAGGCCGAATTAAAATGCAAATGTGTCCCTGCTGGGAACAGATAGTGAACCACTGAACATGGGGAAGGCAGCGGGAATAAACACCGGGAGCAGCGAGGGGAGCTGCGGGAGAGCTGCTTTTCCATTATTTCCCCTTTTTTTTTGTCTTTTTGTGACACTTGGCTGTTCGGTTGGGGATTATTTAATGGGATCTGAACCGATTAAGGGGGAAGGTGCTGGATTTAGGTGGGTTTGGGGTAGCACAGGTGGGTTTGGGGTGGCATAGGTGGGTTTGGGGTGGCACAGGTAGGTTTAGGCTTTGTCCCCATGGGTGCCACCAGCCCCAAGCTGCAGCCTCCATCTCCCCATCTCCAGCAGCTCTCTGGGGCCTCTTTTATATAATTATATATAATAAAAATAATCCAGTCCCAACTGGATCATTCCTATGGGAAAAAAAACCAAACTGGTAGGACTGAAGAGGACCTGACACCATCAAACACCACCAGAGCCTTCAGAGAGTTCCCATTTTCCTGAGGATTTTCCCTGGGCAGTTTGCATTTGCTGATGGACTTCCAGGGCACCAGGAGCCTGGAAAAATCAGTGAGGAGCTGCTTTCCTGGCGTTCCTAATTCCCTGGGATGGTGGGTGAGGCTCAGGGGTGTGTTTAGGGGTGTCTCTGAGGAAAATCCCATTGGCCCATACAGGGGGCAGGCACATAGAGCCTTTATATATCTCTAAATATATAGGCATATAAGTATATAAATATATAAATAAATATAGAAATATATAAGTATATAAGTATATAAGTATATAAGTATATAAATATATAAATATATAAATAAATATATATGCACAGACACATTATAGATGGATATATATGTATAAAGTCTAAATACATCCATATGTATGAAGTATAAATACCTACATCTGAGGATCCCAATAAGGAGATGGAGCTGCAGGGAAGGCTTTGCTCTCTTCACCCCGAGCTGGGCTCTTGTCCCTGACCCAGGAATGATGGGAATCAGGGATTTTGGGATGGTGGGAATGGCCTGGATTTTGGGATGGTGGGAATAGCCTGGATTTTGGGATGGGGGGAATGGTCTGGATTTTGGGATGGTGGGAATGGCCTGGAGGAGGCATGGGGATGCTGCAGGACACAAACCAGGGGCACAAGGCCATAAAAGCACCCTCAGACCCCACAAACACGGTGGGTGTTGCCTTCCCCAGGGCTCTGGGATGCTGAGCTGGAGCCATCAGCTGAATGGGAGGTGATGGGCTGGAAAACCTCTGCTGCTGCTCGGTGCCAGAGCTTGGCCTTGGCTCCAGCTGGGAGAGCAGCCAGCAGGAGTGGGAAAAGCTGGCACTGGGGACACCCCGTGCCCAGGCTGGCCAGGCTCCCTGATCCCTGGGGATCTGTCCCTGTTGTCTTCATCTTGCACCTCCACAGCCCCAGGACACTCTCACGGACTGGAGTCAGGTGCTGCCAGCTCTTATTACAATTGCAAAAGTTTATTCCACCCTTTTCTGACCTTTCCCCTCTGATTTTCTTCCCTTTTATTATTTTTTTAAATTTTTTTCCCCTACAAATATTCATTTATGTTAATTTTCCTGCTCAGAGCCACAGTCAGCTCCGTGGCTGGTTCAACCAGCCCTGGCTCCTCCAGATAAGGGGGCAGAGAAAAACCAACTCCCTGCCTGCCCTGCCTGCCCTCTGAGCACATCTCAGTCCTCCTGTATTTATATATTTTTATATATATGTATATATAAAACCAGCAGAGAGCTCTCAAGTAAATTTTAAGGCCACCCAGGGGAGAAACTTCCACAGCCCCAAAACTGATAAACTCCTTAAAGAGGTTTTTGAAACACCCCAAATCCCTGCTCACCTGCCAGGGAAACTGAGGCACAGGTGGGGCTGCAGCATCTCCTGCTCCCTGCCCACCCAGAGAGGATTTTGGACCTCAAATCCACGGCTTTGACCCCAAAATGCTCAGAGCAGACCCCAAACCCAGCAGGGCTCACCCCAAACCTCTGGGAGACCCCACAGCACAGAGACAGGGCCTGTGACAATGCTGCCACTTGGTTTAGGCTTTTTGCTTTGTTTTTTTCCTTTTTCTGGTCTTTTATTTAATAAAAATAAAACCAAAAAAAAAAAAGAAAAAGAGAAAAAAAAAGAGAGACACAGTGGTGGGTAACTTTCGATCCGGAAATAATCTGCTGCCAGCCTCTGCCAGGTGACACTGGGGACTCCCTGTCCCCACATGCTCGAGGGGGACAAGTGCACAGCCCAGGACCCCCAGCCTGCCAGCCCTGGCACCCAGGTGTCCCCACCGGGCTGGGACATGGGGTGGCCCTGGGGCTCTCTGGGGTGACCCAGAGGGGCTGAGAGGTGCCACCAGCACGGGGGGACCAGGAGGCATCGGGTAATGGCAGTCAGAAGGCACCACACAGGCTGAGCCTGGCCCCGGGCGTCCCTGCTGGGCTGGCACGGGGAGCTGGGCTGGCATGGGGACACACAGCTGTCCCACTGAGGGTGTCCCCGGGGCAGTGGGAAGCCCCCACACCACGTTCCCATCCCGGAGCCACATTCTGGCACTCAGAGGGGGCAGAAAGGTTGCCCTGGAGTCCCCAGCAGGGCTGTGGGGTGAGGTGGGGTGGTCAGCACTGGCCCCGTGGCTGGGAGCAGGGGACAAGCAGGGTGGGCAGCCGGTGTGATGTCACCCCCAAACCACCCCAGGCACACCGGGAATTTGGGGCTGGGACACAGCAGGGGACAGCAGTGACCCATGGCCGTGCTGCCCCCCACTCCTGCCTCCCCCAGCATCACCCAGCACCGGGAGGGACCCCCAACACTCCATTAGGGGTAACCCAGCCCTCACCCCCAAAATTGTGCAACTGAGCGCAGCAAAGGCTGGGGGAGACCCTCACCCACCACCTCCCCGCTGGGCTCTGGGGGGAATCGAGACCTCTCCCCTCTGCCAGCCCCTTCCCGGCAGCACCCCCAGCGTCCCCTGCCACGGGACACACACACCCCCCGAGCCGTGTCCCCATCCCCTCTGCTCGCCGTGGGGCCACGCGTGCGCTGCTGCCTCCGCTGGGCAAACCAGTGGGGAAAGGGCGAGAACAGAACAAAGCTCCCCGCGGGGGTGCCTTCGGACGGGGTGAGGGCGTGAGATGTGCGGAAGAAGGAGCCGGGCGGCCCCGGGGAAGCGTGGTGGCGCGGCGTGGCGCGGCGTGGCACAGCGTGGCAGCCCCTCCCTCCCGCCCCGTCCCCGCTGCCCCTGCGTTAAGCGATCTCCTTGATCCTGCGGATGTAGTTGTGGAGCTCCTCGGGGTCCTGCAGCCCCATGTCCTGGCACACCCACTCCAAGTCCTCCTCGTCGGCGATGGGGATGGAGTTGTAGGCCAGCTCGTCCGAGGGCATGGTGGCGAAGGTGGTGAACTTGACCCGCTTCCGTTTGGAGGTGGGCGAGTTGAGCGGGTCCTCGCTCTGGTCCCGCGTGGAGCCGCCCGACGAGCCGTCCCCGCGCCCGTGCACCTGGCTCTGCACGCTGGTCTGCGAGCTCCCGCTGCTGTGGTGGTCCCCGTGGCAGCAGGTCTGCACATTCTCCAGCGGGTTCCCCGGGCTCTCGGGCTGCGGGGAGAGGTCATTGTGAGCCCGCAAGGGCTGCCCGTTGCCCAGGAAGACCCAGTGGTGGGAATGGTCCATGTTGGTCTGGCCTTCCGGCGGGATGCGCTTGTGCCGGTATTTCAGCACGAAGACGATGCAGTTGATGAGGAAGACCAAGATGGCCAGGCAGAAGACGCCCAGCAGGGCGTACATCCCGATCTCCAGGTCCGTCAGCCCCCGCGTCACCTGCACGAAGCCGGTGGGGATGGTGGGGAAGTCCTCGGTGGGGTGAGACGCGCCGGACATGCGGCCGTCCTCGCTCGGGTCCGCTTTCCTGTCCACCTCTGCCCGCAGGGTGGTGCTCGCCCCCGCCTCGCCCAGCCCCGGCCTGCTGGACACGTGGTCGTAGTCGTAGGTGGGGTCCTCCTCGGAGCCGAAGTGGACGCGCACGGTGGCCAAGGCCGTGGAGAGGACGCTCTTGCGCTTGGTCTTCTGGCAGCTCTCGCAGATGACCAGCTCGGCCCGCAGCAGCTCCCCAGCGCCCTCGCTCTCCGCCACCACCAAGGGGAACGCCCGGTCCTGGGTCACCGTCACCACCTTCTCGTCCAGGCTGCTCACCACCAGGTTGTAGTCCTTGGGGTCGTAGAGGGACAGGGGCGCCGTGGTGCCGTCGCTGTAGGAAATCCACAGGCTCAGCAGCGCTTCCTGCGGGACCAACACAGGCACCGGTTGCCCAGCAGGAGGCCAGTCCCACCTTTGTCCATCTCCCCATCCACCTCTCCTCCCCTGAATCCTTCTCTCCGTCCAATTCACCCTTTATCCCTCTGTTATCCATCTTGTTCCAGACATTCCCTGTTTTTTCTCCTCAGCCTGCTCTTCCCTCCATGTTCCCCATGCTTGCCCGAGCTCAATCCAAATCCCAGCAGTGCCAGATGTGGCTACCAGAGCTGCCCAGGAGCTGTGTAGGATTCCATCCCTCCCACTCTGTCCCCAGGGTTGTGTCTTGTCCCTAGGCAGGGACCACAGGCCTCTGTGACAGTTTCTGGGGTGTTTTGGGGTCACCAGAGTGTCGGGAGGACAGCAGGTGCTGTGAGGGCAGGATTTGGGAGAAGGAGGTTGCAGATGGAGCTCTGACCCCACCCCAAGTTCCTCACCACCCCCAAACCTGGATGCCCCCCTGGCCTCACCTGCTTGAAGAAGCTCAGGGTTTGCTGCACAGATGTGCGGGCGATGATGGTGTGGCTGTTGCCGGGGCTGGGGTGGAGGGACAGCGAGAGGCTGGAGACCACCTGGGCCTTCAGGTCCGTGATGCTGACCTTCTCCTCCGCCACAGTCACCAGCGTCTCCCCCAGCACCGCCTCCACCAGCGGGGACACCACCTGCAGGGGACGAGGCGCCTGTCACCGCCTGCCACCCCCAGCCAGGCTGGCGGAGGTGGGGAAGGTGGCCAGGGGTACCTTGAAGAGGGTGGTGCCCGGCTCCCGCCCGGCCAGCGTGGAGCTGTCCACCATGTGGGCCACCCGCGGGTCATCCACGCGCATGAAGTCGCTGACCAGGTCGGTGACCTCCACCAGCCAGTCAGGCCCCAGCATGGTGACCACCTGGCCCGTGCCCTCGGCCGCCGTGGTGTGGAACTGGGTGAAGACCTGCAGCGTGGAGTGCTGGTACTGCAGGGCACAGCCCCGGCTCTGCTTCCGCTCCTCCTCATCCTCCTCGTGCTCGCTGTCCCGCACCGACCTGCGGGATGGAGGGATGGATGATGGATGGAAGGAAGGATGGATGGATGGATGATGGATGGATAGATGGATGATGGATGGGATGGAGGATGGGGCAGTGGGTGAGCAGTGCTGTCAAGCTCCCCAAGCCCTTCAGCCCTCTTCAGCCCTCCCAGGAAAGGTGGCCAAGCAAGGAAAACAGTGCTGTCACCAAAAAATGATGGCTCCTGGCGAAAAGATGTCCATTGTCCATGAGGGATTCAAGGGATGTAGCAGGACATGGTAACAACAGGGTCACCAGCACCTCTGCCCACTAAACAGCTGAGAGAATATGATACCTCTGGTTGGGATGGACAAAAAAGCTTTGGAGCTTGGCTGTTCCCATTTCCATCCAGGGAACTTCTGACCACTGCCAAGGAAGGATGTTCACCAACCTCACTGAAACTTCTCTCCTTCCCCATAACCTCTCACCTTTCCAGCAAGGACCCCTGAGACACCTCTGCCTCCATCAGCTTTCAAACCTCCTCATCAAGCAGCTGAGCAACGCAATCAACCCACAACCACCACCTCCAGGTGCTTCCTCCAGGCTGGCCACACCCCACACGCTGACTCCACAGCACCCACCTCCTGTCCGGCAGGATGGGCACCCTCCAGCCCTTGACCTGGCTCAGCCGGGCGTCCGAGAGCTCGATGTGCAGGGGCAGCTTGGGCACCCACACGGTCATCTCCAGCGGGGCCGACAGGTGCTCGTAGGTGAAGGTGACCCGGGCGCTCATGGAGCCCTGCGACTCCTTCCCGCTCACGAAGACATAGTCGCAGCTGCTGGAAACCTGTGGGACAGGAGAGGGTGGGAATGGTCCTGTAGACACTGCAGGGATCCTGGCAGGAGGCTGGAATTGCTGGAGGAGCTGAATGTCACCCGGCAGTGTCCAAGTAATGCTGGCCCAGGAGTGGGGATGTTCTCTCTTCCCAGAGATCCCTGCTCAGAGGTACAGATCCACAAATCCTTGTCCACCATTCAGTGTCCCCTGCCCCAGGTCCTCCTGCCAGCCCTCACTCACTCCCACCACCACCAGAACCTCCACTTGGTGCCTCAGTCTCTCTTTAGCCTCCACGCTCCATTGTACCTGAGCTAGAGGCACCCACGGGTGCTTCACAGAGGGTGCAAAAACTGGGCTGGAAATTTGCCCCAAAATCTCCTCCACTTCAGCCCAGAGGCAGACCAGCCACATGCCTGTCCCCACCTGTGCCTTGTCCCTGTCCCTCTGATCACCCCAGAGCCAGATTCCTGCGGTCTGAATGAATCCCCTCGTTCCTCTTCTCACTCTTCCTCTCTTAATTCCCATGTGTTCAAATGCCATGAGTGAAATTCGCTATAAAACAAATCCATCCTGTGGGGGGGTCACTCATTACTGCCCAATTAAGCCAATTAAGGAGCTCAGGGGACACCAGGGAAGCATCTCCTGGGGTTTGAGACAAGGTCACCAGAAGACAACCAGAAGGGGAATCCAACCTCTCCTCTGCAGTGGCCCCATGGCCCAACCCTCACAGTCCCTCTGTCAGTGGCTGAATCTGATTTGTTGGATGCTGGAGAAGAGCAGAGCTTGTTTGCTCAGCCAGCAGCACTGAGCACCTCAACAGCACAGAAGGGCTGATTTCCAGCAATCAGGAGTCCCTGATGGCTGGTCAGAGGTCGAGGCCATGCTGCAGGCGACTGACAGGGGAGGTGACAGCATCCCTGTCTCCCTTCCAACCTATTCCTTCTGCACCTGTGGGCAACCAGACACAGGGATTTTGCATTTCTGAGCCCGCAGCACGGTTTGACTTCTCCAACACCTCCAGCCCGATGCGAGGTGTCCATGGTCCCCTGGGGCTGGTGGGGGAGGCAGAGCCCAGCACTTGGGCTCCTGGGGACATCCCTGGGCACGGGAGGAGGGAAGGGCGATGCAGGAGGGTTTGTTCCTCATTCCCCTCAGAGGTACCAGCTCAGCAAGTCTGACAAGACAATCTCATCTGTGGCGAGGCAGCGCCTGAATAAAGATGAGCTCGCGGGTGAATCCTGCAGCAGAGATCTCTGGATATTGTGCCATTTGTCACAATAATCACCACGGGCTCTGCCTGCGCTACCTGGGCTAATAAACCCCCTGGCACCTCCTTCTGGGGACCACTTGCCTGGCAGCCCCGGGGAGGGGTTGAAACTGTGACAACAAAAACTCCCTGTGCACCAGGCCTGTTCTGAAGATGGAGTGACTGCAGCTTAGCTCAGAAATGAGGCTTGTTGGGGGAAACTTCCTGGATTTACGGCGAGGCGTCGGGAAGAGAGGCTGAGAGCTGCCTGGGCTCCTGGCCAAGGCACTTCTGCCTCTGCTGCTGGGGCCAGGAGATCCCAGCTTGGCATGGGAACAAGGGGACACATCTTCTCCAAGGGGTGGGAAGAGCCACCATGGTCCTGCTGGTGGCTGTGAGTGAGCAGAGTCCCTGAGGATCAACCCCTCTGAGCTCCTGGTGGGTTCTCCAGGGGGTGTGGAGTGTGGGATGCTCAGGTGAGGCTGAGCATATCCCACTGAGTATGGGACAGCAGAGGTGGCCCTTCCACTCCCTGTGTGTCCCTCAGCAGCCCCCCAAGGCCACCACATGTTTTAGGCAGTATAAAAATAGGGGTTATAAAAATGGGGGGTTATTTCCACACCACCCTGCGTGATGATGTCCTCCTGCCACCATCTGTCGCCACAGAAGGGGATGAGGGTGACAACTCCCACTCGTGCCGTCCCACCACACCCTTCAGAGCCACATCCACGCGAATCCCAGGACAAATCCCACATCCCACAAGAGAGCAACCACCAGGGAGCCCCACCGGAGCGGGGAGAGGCAGCTCCCGCCCTCACGTTGAATTATTTACAGTAACAGATCGCACATCCCACTCGGGGAGCTGTGATTTATGGAGCAGGTTTCCAGCCCTGACACCGCAATCATACTCCCCGATCTCAGCAGGTAACTGAGAGCTCCCTCGGAAATGAAGCTCCAACACAAACACCAAATAACTCAGCGAGAAATTGCGCCGGGCTCCGGGCGGGATGCGAGCCGGGGCCGGAGGGTTGCTCCCTGCATTATTCATCCCAGCTCCTGGGCGTGTGCCTGCTCCCCCCAGGGCTGGGGACAGAGTGTAAATAGATTTATGAGCAGAAAGGCAGCACATTAAACAGTTTAAGTGTCTTGGAGTCCATCCTGAAGTGTATTATTGCTCCAGTGTTTTATCACGCCGGGGAGGACTGGGCTCCATAAATTAGAGCCGGGGCTGTAAATCCCACCACGGGTGCGAGTTGGAGTCAGGAACTTGGGTGAGCACTTTGTGGCACTGGGTGTCCCAAGGACAGCAAATCCCAGCAGGGACAGGGCTCTGCCATCACCCCTGGCCCAGCTGGGGGAGCTGCCTGTGGCAAAGGGGAGAATCCCCTCGGAGAATCCAAACCCTTTCCCTGCCTCTGCCCACCCCAGCAGGAGCATGGAGAGGGAGAGCTGGCTGGGTGCATGCAGGGAGAGGGGTGGGAGGCATTCGGGAGAAGGGAATGATGTCTGGGGGCGGATGGATGGATGGAAATGGTGGCAGAGTGACACGGGCAGGTGGGCAGAGGGATATATTCAGGGATGGGAAAATGTATATGGATGAACAGGGCTGGTGATGGGAAAACTGGAGGGTTTGGGGACCAGGCAGCCTTTGCATCAACCCCATCAGCACCTTTCCCACCTGGATCTTCTCCCTCAGCCCCTCTTTTCCCTCCATCATTCCCACCTCCCTGGCTCTCCAGTCCCCAGCCTGGCATCTGCTCCTAATGGGAAATAAATGTCCCTCTGAGGCCCAAGGGCAGGCGCTGATGGGAACGTGCAGCTCGGCCCACGAGGTGACAACATTTCCCCTTATCAGCACTGAGTGTTGTGATAACCCACAGTCACTGCTGACAGGGTCAGAGCATCCTGTGGCCTCTCTGGGGACAGTGACAAAGTGTCTTGTCCTTCTCCCAACAGACCCCAGGGAGATGAATGCATGGACTGGAGCCACTGAGGGGATGTTGCTTGGTCTGGTGTCCTCCAGACAGCCCTTCCCAGGCCAATGGTCCAACCCACGCCGCTGTTAGGGTCAGCACCCCTGGGAGAAGCCCAGCCCCTCCTGAGGGTCACAAGAGCCACCTCCCCACACCCACCTTGATGATGTCCTCGTTGTTGGACTTGCACTCGACCATGGCCGAGACATCCACGATGACGCCGCTCAGCTCGATGGCGATGACCTTCACGGGAATGGCCACCGTGCGCCCCGTCAGGATGGCCGTGTTGATGATCTCCGTGTCCTGGGGGTGGCAAGGAAGGGGGACCATCATGTTAGAGGGCAGCGTGTCCCATCAGGGGCAGAGAAGGACCTGGGTGGGGGGATGGATGGATGGATGGATGGATGATCAATGGATGGATGGATGCATGGATGGATGAGTGGATGGATGGATGGACGTTATAGGGCAGATGGGACAGTGGGATATCCCTCAGGCAATCCCACCCCCTCAAAGCAGGTGACTAAGCTGAGGACAGGAACCTGCTCACCATGGCCAGAGGCACGATGGCCCTGATGTCCCTCTGGATGACCGTCAGCTCCGTGACCACCTTCTCCAGGTCGGGCGGGGGGTTGCGGCCGCGGTAGTCGATGTGCCACATGATGCGGCGTGTCACCGACTGGCTCGTGAAGTTCTCCATCTCAAAATCCAGCTGCATGATCTCCGAGGAGGAGTCCCCATCCCTGGGCAGGGGGACAGGAGGAGGGGACACCGTGAGCTGGGTGTCCCAGGTCCCACAGCCACCTCGGGATAAGAGCCAGGCCATCCCAGAGTCCCCAGCAGGGTGTCCCCAAGCCTGCCATGGTGACACCATGATGTCCCAAACCCAGCAGCCCTGACCCAACCTCTGCCAGGGGCTGCTCCCACAGGATCCTGCAGATTCCCATGGGAATCTCTCCAGTGGGAGAGAGAAATGTTTTTCTCTGCCTCTCCCAGCAGGAGAAAATCCTCATCAGCTCTGCCAGGGCTGCTGGCTGATGTCAGGGGTGAGCATGTGGCCATGGCCTTGGGGACAGTGGGTGGCTGCAGGTGCTGTCCTTGTGGCCCTGACTCTGTCTGCCCAGCAGTGGGGATGGATTTACTGCTCCTGTCTGCACCCTTGTGTCCCACAGGTCATATCCCAAATGTCCCATATGTCAGATCCCAAATGTCCCACATGTCGGATCCCAAGTGTCCCACTGGTCAGATCCCAAGTGTCCCACACCCTGAGCACTCAGGAATGACAAATAAGTGACAACACATAAGCCCAGCCCAAGCCGTTGACTTTACAGCTCCTTCCAAGGGGATCCTGTGGGGAAACTGAGGCACAGGGAAAGGTTCAAGCCCAGGCAGCAGATGGGACTTGGGGCAGGACTGTCCCCAAGGCTGTGGGGGACAGCAGGACATGGAGCTAAAGGACAGGGAGTGACCTCTGGGGTGTCCCTGAGGCAGGACAGGATGGAGAGGATGCCAAACCCAGCACATGGTGCCAGACTGAGGGGACAAGTTGGTGTCCATCTGCATCCCAGCCTGGACACAACCTTACAGCAGATAAATCACTCCTCATCTGAGCAAACCTCCCCAGACCTGATCCTGCACTCCAAGCTCTGCCTCTGCCCTGCAAATCCACCAGTAAAAGCCCCCCAGAGCCAGCAGGGTGGGGAGCAAAAGTGCAATTCCAGCAGAAGGGAAGGCAGGACTGGCTCCACTTCCATCTCAGAGTGCAGCAGCAGTTGAGAAGGTGCCATCGATCTGGGGATGCAGGACAGGCGAGTGTCTCTCTGATCAATATCTGATGAGTGAGAGGGAGCAGAGAGAGAGGAGAGCAAGAAGCTGGAGCTGCTCCAGGCCACGGCAAGCCCTGATCCCTGATCCCTGATCCCTGATCCCACAGCAGCCGGGATGGGCTTTGCAGTGGAGCTGATCCTCAGGGTCTTGCTGTGCCCCCAGGGCAGGTTTGGGATTCAAGGGGAATCACCAAAACCATGTGGTCTGAAAGGCAGATTTGGCTGCTGTTGCAATGCAGGGGTTTAAACACAGCTGGAAGAGGCAGGTCCAAAGGGAAAGCAGAGCTCCATGCCGGAGGGGTGGCACTGGGTGGCACTGGGTGGCACACACAGGTGGCACTGGGGCTCCTCGGGGTGTCCCCA
The DNA here is from genome assembly GCF_008360975.1 of Lichenostomus cassidix. Lineage (NCBI taxonomy): Eukaryota > Metazoa > Chordata > Aves > Passeriformes > Meliphagidae > Lichenostomus > Lichenostomus cassidix. The sequence goes on from NW_028147583.1 coordinate 28,921, forward strand.
GAGCCCTGCCAGGCTCAGCCACCACCCTCTGCCCTCCCCCAGCATCATCTGCTCCCAGCCACAGCAGAGACACCAGCCAGGCTGCCCACGCTGAGGGAATAATTCAGGCTGCAAAACACCCCAAACCGGCCATTCTCACCCCAAACCGGCCATTCTCACCCCAAAGCAGAGAGCTCTCCGCCCCTCCCTGCACAGTCAGCGCTGCCAAAAGCCCCCAGAGCCGCAGCAAAACAAATCCCTCTGTTTGCTCAGCCCGGAGGGCAACACGGCTCGGAGTCATTCATCCTCTCCACGCCGTTAATATTTGATGGAGTTGTTTGTCTAAAAGGTGATTGTAATCACTTGGAATTCCTCCCCCGTCTCTAACCTTTGCAGGCTGATTGGGAGCGGCGCTGGCAGCGGCAGAGGGGGAAGGGGGAGAGGATGCTGCTGCCGGCAGCTCTGCCCTCCGTGGGCTGTGGGGTGGGCGTGCAGGGGACAGGGGGCTCGTGGCCCTGGGGACAATCCAGGATCAGGGGGTTGGGATGCTGTGGGAGCGTTTTGGAAGCGTGTGGTGAAGGAAAATCCACACTCCTGGTAAGAAGGGGGTTCTGCAGAGAGCTTTGGAGGTGAAACCAGAGCAGGCAGAGCTGAGGATCTCCTTTTCCCAAGAGTCTTGCTCAGTTTTGGGGCAGAAATATGGGGAGATTTCCATGGCATTGTGCAGGAATGGCTTGAGTACATCAATTTGCTTTAACCCAGCTCCTGGAGACACTCGTGCCCCTTTTCCCAAAGGCACAGAGATGTCACTGTTGTTTTCCAGCATTTGCAAGTCTTTCCTGCTGGGGTTTTCCACCCTGTGCCCATCCCCTGCTGTGTCCCACCAGTCTCACATCTCCCCTTCTCCAGGCTGAGCAGCTTCTGGGGTCTCAACTCAGCTTTGTGGGTCTTTACTCCTTCAGATCATTCTTACTTCTATTTCCAGAGCTCTCCTCAACTGAGCTGAGCCTTTCCAGGAGCCCCAGGAATGTGTGAGCAGAGCAGAAATGCCCCTTTTGGGTGCTGACTTGGGTCCTGCTCCCCATCCAACACTTTTCCATCACTTTAGGGTTCAAATGGGACCTTGCCTTGCTAGGAAGGAAGGAAGGAAGGAAGGAAGGAAGGAAGGAAGGAAGGAAGGAAGGAAGGAAGGAAGGAAGGAAGGAAGGAAGGAAGGAAGGAAGGAAGGAAGGAAGGAAGGAAGGAAGGAAGGAAGGAAGGAAGGAAGGAAGGAAGGAAGGAAGGAAGGAAGGAAGGAAGGAAGGAAGGAAGGAAGGAAGGAAGGAATTCTTCCACCCCAAAATAAGGAATCCTCCATGGCTCCACATCCCAGTCCTAAAATCCTCCATTTCCCTGCCAGCACCCACATGGCACTGCAGCCACCCAGACCCCTGGGCAGGGGACAAAGGGACAACTGCTCCAGGCCTGATCCCAGCACTTCCCTGGCATTCCCAGAGGTGAATCCCCTTACCTGGGCCCAGCTCCATCCACCCTGGACACATCGACAGTGGCAGTGGAGTGTTTGCCACCCGTCAGCAGCTCTGAGGTCACCAGCCACTGCCCACTCCTGGACTTGGTGCTGAGCAGGTTCACACCTTTCTTGGCCTTCACCCTGCAGGGAGTGACAGTCAGGGTTGGATCCTCAGCCCCTGGATCCCCTTGGACACCCTGCCATGGTGAGGCCTGATGGGTTTATGCCTTTTCTTTTTGTACACCCTTTTATATATTTTAAACTTTTTATATATTTTCTGTACCCTTTAGACACTCTTTGTACCCTCAGCCTACATGCCTGTAACTCTTGTAGTTTGATATTTTAGCTGAGTTTTGGGGTTTCTGCAAGGCAGAAAGACCAAACATCCACAGCAGGAGGACAGAGAGCTCTGTGCTATCAAAACCTCAAGGTTTTAACCTTGGTTGAAACCTTCTCTCTGGAACATATTTTGTAAACTGGGCTCGAGCCCCATTTAGGGGGTGATTAGAATAGGAGGACAATTATTTCATTTATTTAGTTTCTTATTGGGTCATTTTAGACAAATATGCTAATTTGCGAGGTCCATAAAATTGTATACGAGATACACTGGGTGTGTGCACCTCAGCATGTTCCACCTTGGAAGAGCTGTGCACCTAAAATCCTATTAAAATACTGAAGTAAAGCCCTTTTACCCTTTTAACCGTGTCTGCATCATGATTCTACCAACCAAAAAGCAACAATGGCACAGCAGGAGTTCTGCCCCTGATCCATCAGGCTGTGGGAAGCATCAGCCAGGCTCCAGCCCCTCTTTTCCATGGCATTTTGTCCCTCCAGTTTGGGATTTTTGTCCCCCAGCCCCAGTGCTGACCCGGGGGGTGTCCCCTCACACACCCCATTCTGCTGCCACCCAGTTGTGGGGCAGGAAGAGGGGACAAGGGGACAGGGGCCCCATGGCCACACCCCACCTTGTCCCCAAAGTGGCTGGGGATAAACCCACAACTGGGAGCACTGGGAGAGCACAGGCTGCAGCACAGAGTGGTGGTGAAGAGATGTCCTGCATGGACAGCCCTTCCCCTGTGGGAGCTTCCACTGCAAAATTCCAGATATTCCTCTGCCCCTACCCCTTCCAGACCTGCTCCAGCCTCCAGCAGATCCCACAAACACCACATCCTCCCACCCCACAGCTGCTTTTTCACCCCCAAACCAACCATCCACTGGAAAAAGGAGTGGGGGCACTGATGCCAGAGGGATTTTAGCCTTTTTCCTTTTATATATTTGCAACCTTCCCAGTACTTTTCCCCACCCTTTTCCCCAGCTAAAAAGACCAAACACATCACAGAGCTCCAAGCCCTGGGGGACACAAGGCTCCTCTCCTATCTTAGTTCTTCCTGGGATCCAAAGCTGAGAACAAAATCTTCAAAACACATTTTCATCAATGAATGTGACTAGTGCCAATCGTGGGGAGCTCCAGAAAAGAAGCACAATGAAAAAGTTGAAAAAAATTGCATCACCACTTGTCCTACTAATTAGTACTTTGTATCAATGATGCTAATTTCCTAAAACCTATCAAACTGCATTCACCCCTGTGGGGTTGGCCTTTTGTGGATATCCTTCCACAATTGCCCCTGCAGCTCCAATAAAAACCTACTTTTATATTGCCTCCCGGACAAAAACTACCTCATTTCTAATCTGAAAAAGCCAACATGCCCTCACCTGAGGGTGAAGTGCTCCACGGTGGAGTTGGACGTCAGGTAGAGCAGGATGCTCAGCACCTCCCCGGGTTTCAGCGGCTTGTCCGGCAGGCGGATGAAGACATTCCCATCGAGGTGATGCTCCTGCAGGGCTGGGCCGGGCGGGGGCTGCAGCAGGCTGACGCTGCCGATGCGCAGCAGCGGGTGCTGCGTGGGTCCCTCTGTCCTCGTCCCTCCCGCCCCGCGGCGAGTGTCCCCAAGGCACTGCCCGGCACCATCGGGGGCGTGCAGCGTGTAGTACAGCTCGGCCTGCTGGCTCTCCCCAGGCACCACCTCCAGCCCCTCGGCGCTCTTCCTCCTGCCCAGCGGCACGGCCGAGGGGCCGAACCAGGCGTGGGGCAGCTCGGCCTGCACCAGGCACATGGCCAGGCTGCCCCGCAGGCGGCACGAGCTCTTCAGCTCGCGGGCGTCGCGGAAGGCGTGAAGCCGCACGCAGGGCAGACGGTCCGTCACGTCGAAGTCGTCCCAGTCCCGGCCTGCCACGTAGAAGAGCACTTGGACCACGGGCTGGCTGGCCACCAGCCGCGGCTGGACGATGAAGGCGCGCACCTTCCAGTTGACGGTGAGGCGGTCGGGCACCTCCAGGGTGCTGGAGGGCTGCAGGTGCTCCTTGGGCAGCACCAGCCCCGTGCTGAAGGGCCCCAGGGTGACGTTGAGGACGGGCAGCTCCTTGGTCTGGAAGACGACGAAGGGCTCGGAGCGCTGCAGAGGGGCGCTGCCGTTGCCCGCCGGGCTGGCTCCCAGCTCCTTGAGGAAGAAGGCCAGGCGGGTGTTGGACAGGCGGTAGCTGACGGGCAGCAGGATGGCCCCGGGGGGCTCGGCGGGGTCGGGGCTGGGGGCTGGAGCCTTGGCGTGGGCTGGAAAGGGGGTGGAGAGAGCAGGTGAGATGCCTTAGGATTTTAGTTTCTGGATTTTTCATGTATAAACTCCTGTTCCCAGCATTTTTAGACAAAATTCCCCTCTAAGCTCAAACCTCAAGGAGACCTTACTGTCTCAGAGCCCCAAGATACGTTAACAGTGAACTGAGGGAACAAACTTGGAGTAATTGGCTTTATCACCTGAAGGTGTAATTAGAGGATTAAACCTCAATATGCAAATGGACAAAACTTACAAAATATGAAAAACTTGTGACTCAGGGTCCATTTTGGGTGCAGCCCCTGGGTGGGCTCTGTCTGCCCTAAATGCACCTTGAAGGCCTTCAATAAATCTAACTGCTTTTAATTCTCTTAACTTTGCCTAACCTCAGTTTTAGGTGAGCCCATTTAGGCATCAGGTGAGTGAGAATTCCCTCCCCCTCTGGAGCAGCTGCCGGGCAGGGAACACAGATCCAGGCAGGAGGGGTGCAAGGAGGAGCTGCAGCCCCCAGACCTCTCCCTGTGTCAGCCACAGGGATCACTTCAGCCATGATCCAGGGAGAATCTTTATCCTGGCTTATCCCATGGACCTCCCGGGGCTATATCCCCACTTATGGGGGATGAGCACACGGGGAAAGCTCTGCAGAGGAGGGAGGGGAGGTTTGAGGTCACCCCAGGAGGGGTAAAAGCTCTCTGGATGTGGATGGGTGGCACTGTGGCTCGGGGATGGCAGCAAAAGCCTGGCTAGGTTTCTGTCCCACACACCAAAAATGCACAAGGATCCTGCAGGATTGTGAGCAGGATTGTGACTCCTGATGGTTGGCAGCAGCCTCACCAAACACACCCTCAGCATGGAGTGGATATTCAGGGTGTGGTGAAGCCACATCCAGCCTCATGTTGTCCCTGAGGAGCCCAAAGCACTTGTCACCCACCCCAGCACAGACCCTTCTACAGAAACAGGCCATGACTGGCTTCATCCGAGCTTCATCCCTGCTTCCCAATACAAATTTCCCAAGAAATGCTCTGAATTTCTCTGGGGGCTCATTACTAACAGGTCCAAGCTAATTTTTGGCTGGCAGATCCCACCATGTATTTATTTATCACCAAGGCTTTCCTTCTGCTTTCAGCTCCCAGATCACCCAGAGGAGGTGGCCAAGTCGCCCCCAGACCTGCTTTGTCCCCACAGGCTGCCTCAAGGGTGGTGGCACAGCTGGTTTGTCACCCACATTGTGCTGTCCCCATGGGGACAAAGCAAATTTTTCCAGACCTGGTGGAAAAGTGACACAGATGATGTTGGTGCCACTTTCTGCAAACCCCAACCACCCCCGGGACAGGTGGCCCTCGAGAAATCCCACTTCGTCCTTCATTTTGATCATTTTTCCCTTAAAAAACAACTCCAGCAGCAGCAGAGCACACAGCCCCAGCCAGCCGAGGCTCAGAAGGATCCGGTTACCCCACTGCCAGCGGAGCAAAACCCATGGAATCCTTCCTGGGAACCAATTCCAGCCCGCGGGAGCCTGGAAGACATCTCAAGGTCTTCGCCTTCTCCAGCGGCTGCCAGGAGCTCCCAGGAGGGCTGAATCCCCCCCGTCCCCGCCAGCCCCCCGCGTCCCCGCTGCCGGCGCTGATTGCAGTCGCTCCCGAGCGGCTGCCGAGCGGCAGATCCCAAATTATCGGTGTCAGACGGCGGGGAAAGGTGGGGATGTGGCGGCTGCGCTCCCGGCAATGACTCAGCCCCTTCCCCACGGGGCTTTGCCAGGACCTGGAGGTTTTTTCCAGCGCTGAAAGTGGTTTTAGTCGCTTTCTGCGGGGCTGAAGTTGATGCCTGATGTTTTTTTTACCTTTTCTTTTAAATACCCTTTTCCTATTTTTATACCCTTTTTCTTATTTTTTGGACCTTTTATACACTCTTTGTACCCTCAGCCTACGTGCTTGTAACTCCTGTAGTTTGATATTCCAGCTTAGTTTTAGGATCCTACAAGGCAGAAAGAACAAACATTCACAGCAGGAGGACAGAGAGCTCAATGCCATCAAAAACTCGAGGTTTCAACCTTGGTTGAAACTTTATCTCTGGAAGAGATTTTGTAAACTGGGCTTCAGCCTCATTTAGGGGGTAATTAGGAGGACAATGACTTCATTTATTAAGTTATTCATTGGGTTGATTTTAGGTAGATATGCTAATTTGCAAAGTCCATAAAATTTTACACACATTGTACAGAGTGTGCATCTCGGCGTGTTCCACCTTTGAAAACTGTGCGCCTAAAATCCTATTGAAATACTGAGATAAAACCCTTTTTTTAACTGACTCTGCGTCATATTTCCACCAGCTGAAAGGCAACAAAGTGACGCAGGAACCCCCAGCCCACCGGGGAAGCCTCTTCTGCAGGGTACAGGGCAGCTAAGCAGCTTAGAGCACTCCTAACAGGATTAGCAGTGGATACGGGATGGGCAGAATCCACATCCCGGGATGATAGCTGTCCTGGAGCCAGGTAGAGAATTCCCTGGGAATGCTGAGGACACACCGCCAGCCCATCCCACCTGCCCTGGCTGTTTTCCCATCTCCCAGAGAGCCGGGAGCTGCAGGAGAGGTGCTAAAGGAAAGCACCCATGGGTGCCCCTCTGCCCGGCAGTACCCAGCAGAGAGGGGCTCTCTGCTCCTGTGACTCATGGAAGTTGTTTCCTGCCGTGAAACGTGAAGGTTTGCATCCTCCTGCCATCCCCAACAAGTGGAAAAGGGGATTTTTCCCAAGGCATGGGGTGATTTGTGCAGAGGGATCCAGCAGCTGGAGCGACACGAGCTGGGCTGCTCGGGTGAGGTGCAGGGTTTGCTCAGCTCACTTTATCCCATCTAAATCTCCGGGGTTTGGAGCAGGATCAGGACATTTCACAGGGAAAACCCACCCAAAACCCACCCCAAACCCACCCAGCTCAATGCCCAGCACAGCCCTGAGCAAAACCTACCCTGAGGTGGTGCAAAATGCCTGGAGTCACCCTTGGGTGGGGGACAGGAGAACCTCTGTGCCACCCCGGCCAGGGGCACCCAGCATCACCCACTGCACCGGGAGGGCTGAAGCAGCCAGGTTTGGGGGCAATTCCACCCCCCAGCACCCAACTCCCTCCTCCTTCCAGGGGGATTCCCTGCTGGACAGTGCGGGTTGTGCGTTGGACGGGGAAAGCCCCTTTCAAACTGGACTTGGTGCCACCATGGGGACACCCAGGGTGGCCCTGTCACCGAGCTGTGCCCCCCGGCCGTGCCAGCTGCGGGCCGGGCTGGAGATTAATGGGGTGGCCGTGATTAGTTGAGAGCTGGAGGATTGGCGGCACCCGGGGAAGTGATTTCCTCCCCAGACAAAATGCATTTAAATGATGCTCTAATCTGGAGCCTGGAGGGGAGAGCAGCGGCGCCTTCCTTCCCCGGCCGGGAGCTAATTCTGCCGGGAGAGGGTGGAATCCAACCGCATCCAGCCTGGGATCGCCGCCAGAGGGGCAGGAGGGAAGGAGAAGGGAGGCGGGAGGTGCACGGAGCTGTGGATGCAGGTGCTGGGGAGGGAGAGAGGGAGAGAGGGGGAATGAGGATGGAAAAACCATCAGGGAGGTGGATGGATGGATGGATGGATGGATGGATGGATGGGTGGATGGATGGATGGATAAGAAATGGCTGGAGAGCAAGAGAAGAGCTCCAGGTTGAGGGAGAAGAGGTGGGGAAGGAGGGAAGGAAAGAAGGAAGGAGGGAGGGAGGGAGGGAGGGAGGGAGGGAGGGAGGGGAGGGAGGGAAGGAGAGGGAGGAAGGGAGGAAGGGAGGGAGGGAGGAAGGAAGGAAGGAAGGAAGGAAGGAAGGAAGGAAGGAAGGAAGGAAGGAAGGAAGGAAGGAAGGAAGGAAGGAAGGAAGGAAGGAAGGAAGGAAGGAAGGAAGGAAGGAAGGAAGGAAGGAAGGAAGAAGGAAGGAAGAAGGAAGGAAGAAGGAAGGAAGAAGGAAGAAGGAAGAAGGAAGAAGGAAGAAGGAAGAAGGAAGAAAGAAGAAAGAAGAAAGAAGAAGAAAGAAGAAAGAAGAAGGAAGGAAGGAAGGAAGGAAGGAAGGAAGGAAGGAAGGAAGGAAGGAAGGAAGGAAGGAAGGAAGGAAGGAAGGAAGGAAGGAAGGAAGGACACAGCTCAGGAGTTTCCTGTCCCACAGCACTGTCCCCAGCCCCTGTCCCAGTTTCTCCCCTCCCAGGAGGGGAGGTGGCCTCGAGTCCCCCCTCTGGCCAGGTTTGGGGCCCAGAATGGCTAAGCCCTGCTGGCTGTGCTCTGCAGCTGCTGCAGTTAGCAGGATTTGCAGCACCTGACCTGCATTCCGGGTTTATCAAACCACACAGAGGCCCATATGGCCCTTCCAGCCCAAACACAGCCCAGCCTGGCCACATCCCCACTGCCCCAGGGGCTTCCCAAAGCCCCCCAGCCCCACAGCGGGATGGGGTGTGACCCCTGTGTGTTCCTCGGGGTGTCCCTCAGCCCGGGCAGGGAGAGTCTGGAGATGTAAACACAGCCCTGCTGACCCCCTTGTGCAGCCCCCACATCTGCCCGGCCAGATGTGGCTGCAGACACAGGGCCAGATGGGCCGAGTGGCTCTGCCCACCCAGGAGGGCACGTGGGGACAGTGGCAGCACTGCAGCCCTGCCAAAAACCCACTCCGAGGACAAGGGGTCTCGCTGGGGGGAAAAAACAGCACTGAAAATCCTTGCACACCCCCCCAGCCCCACCATGGGGCTTTGGTCATCATCATTCCCCCTCCTGATTCACCTCCCTGCTCAGGGAACGCTGGGATGGGCTGGTGGACATGTGGGAAAGGAGGCTGGTGGTCAGACTGGATGGGGCTGGGTTCCATCACCTTCCACTGGTGCTCTGAATCCCCGGAAAACACGGCAGGGGCACAGTCTCCATCCCTCCTCCACCATCCCTGCTCCCACCAGCTCCATCACCTTCTCTTCGTGCCCCAAATCCCCAGAAAATGGGACACAGGCAGAGTCTCTCCCTCCCTCCTCCACCATCCCTGATCCCAGCAGCTCCATCACCTTCCCTTGCTGCCCCAAATCCCTGGAAAACAGGACAGGGGCAGAGTCTCCATCCCTCCTCCACCATCCCTGCTCCCACCTGGCACCCCGAGGCTGCAGAGCCTCCCTCCCCTTCCCCTGACCCAGAGCTGAGCTCCAGCTTAGCCCCAGCCCCAGCTGTCGGCCATGGGGATCACTGCAGCCCCGCTCCAGGGGGGATCTTTATCCTGGCTTATCCCGGGGGGCTCCGGGGCTATAGCCCCACTTATGGGGGGAAAGCACACAGGGAGAGGAGGGAGGGGAGGGCTGAGGCCACCCCAGGGGGGTTAAAACCTCTCTGGATGGCACTGGGGGCTCGGTGGATCCATGGATTGAGGGAATGTGGACGCGTGGAATGTGGGACAGCAATCCCAGCTCTCCCAGTTCCTGCCCCAGGGAATGTGGGACACCAATCCCAGCTCTCCCAGCTCCCACCAGGCTTCTGTGGTGGTTCCACCTCGGAGCAAGCCAGGAAAGATGTCCATAAAGCAGAAACTTGAGATGCCATAGGGTTTGTCACCCCGAATTCCCAGGGGGAATGGCAGGGAGTGTCACTGTCCCTCCCAGAGGGTTCCAGAGGGTTTTCTGTGCACACCAGTCCCATTCTGCCCAGATCCAGCCCCACCCCAGGGTGACAAGGTGACAATCCTGCCCCTGGATAGGGTGATGAGGGCAGGATGTGCCCAGAGGACTCAGTGGGGTGATGGATGCACCCCAAACCCAAAGAACCATGATCCCCCGAGGAGGAATCCCAGCCTGGCTGTTCCCCACTGGCCACCAGCATGGATCTCCCACTTGTGTTTGCTTCCACCCCATTCCCCTGAGCACCCTGGGCATCCAAAGCCCCAAAACCTGCTGGCTCAGGCTTTGCCACCCCATCCATCAGGACCAGGCACAAAGGGGTGGCTGCAGCCCCAAATCCTGGGGTGTGCCACATCTGGAGCTCCCACAGCTGGATGTTCCCACAGCTGGAGGTGGCCTCAGCTCCCAGGGAAGGGCCAGGCTCAGACATCTCCAGACCTGTCCTGGAAATCCTGGGAATCCTGGAAATCCTTCCCCTCCTCATCCCACAGCACCAATCCCTGCCATGCCAAACTCCCACCCCAGTGGGGTCAGCACCTCCAAACACCCCAAAAACCAACAAAAAAAAGCAAACAGAAGCCTCCAGACCTCCACCCAAAACTCAGCCAGCCTCACCAAGTGCCCCTCTCCACTCCACATTCCTGGGGGGAATAAAAACCTGGAAATAAATCCAAGCCAAGAGCAGCAAACACAGGGAAACCTCAGGGAAACCTCCAAAACGTTGCCTGGAAATTGTTTGTGGTGACACAAGTGACAACAAGCTCCCCCTTCCCCGCCATGCACCGGCAGCCTCCATCTCCAGCCCCAGCTAATTGGAACTCAATTAAGTGAATAATTGTTACAAATGGGGAATCACCTTCCCCTGGCGCGGCGGGGAGAGCGTGGGAAGGGATGGGATGGGATGGAGGGATGGAGGGATGGAGGGATGGAGGGATGGAGGGATGGAGGGATAATCCCAGATCTGCCCGTGGGGATGGGGGGACAGGGCTGGGAATTCCCATGGCAGGGCCTGGAGGCTTCCCAAAAATCAGAGTACAATGGGGTTGGAGCTGTGCAGGGTATGGAGTTGTGGGGTTGGATTTCTGGGATCGGCAGTGCCAAATTCAGGGGTGAATTCTTTAGGGTTGTGCCTGGTGGGTTCCTTTCTTTTAATTCCCTGAGATTTTTCCCTCTCCCAAAAGTCCAGCCTGGCTTCT
>NW_028147584.1:0-3959 GCF_008360975.1 Lichenostomus cassidix
ATCTCAAACCAAGATGTCCTAGGTTGCAATATTGATGTAGTTAAGTATTCTATTACCACCAGCTGTGGGCCATTAGCTGCTATCACCCACTCCGGATGACAGGCAATGGGCCATCCGTTAGCTATTATCACTTGCTAATGACCCACCCGCATGACAGGCAATGGGCCATCAGGGACCCACCGTGTGACTCATGGACTTATCTCATCCCATTGTGAGATGCTCTGCCGAGGAGGGAGGAGCCAGGTGTTCCCACCTGGATATAACCTGGCCTTGGAACTGCCTGAGCTAGCCCTGTCTACTGGGTTCCCAGAGGACCAGAGCTACTACTGGATCTTCAGCTGGAGACTAGACCTTCACAGGATCACCGCTTCAACTGGACTACTTCAGTTGGACTGCTACTACCACCCTAACAGGGTGCTAGGTTGTATCTGACTTTGTCAGTGCTTTTCCTTGTATTATTTCACTTATTTTTAATTTCAATCTTGACTTGTGATCTCCCATTGGTTTGTTTTCAAACCAAGACATATTTTGGCGCCCAACGTGGGGCTCGACCTGGGGAAACTCAGAAAATCATATCACCATGATGCTCAGCCTGTCTATGTGGGTAATGTATCTTACCCTTTATATTTTCCCTCAAATGGGAAACTATCTACCCGTTGCATTGCTCCTGTTGCGACCAGGGAATGGCATGAGAATTGCTGTATTGGTTTATTATGCCTATTGCATGGTAACCTGTGAGGCGATGAATACCATTCGGAATATATACTCGACTTTGTCTGCCTGGCCTAACCTGAGCTGCTTCGTCTGGGACCTACTCAGCAATCGCACCCACCCTCTGGGGCTAGGAGGAGAGAGTGGTTTCTTCCAGCATTTCAGGCCAGGCACAGCCATCTTTGATAACATTGAGTTCTCTCTGGATGCTAAGGATGGCATAATCTTCCTGTTAGTTCTGTTTTCTTTCTTCTCTGCGACCAGCACAGTGTACCTCATGCTGAGAAACAGAACAATACTTGGTGTTGTACAGCGTCTTCTCAAAGAGGAGGAGAAAAGAAACAAGTCAGCAGGCACCACATCCACGGAAACTGCCACCAAGAGGAAAGGAACCAAACGAGCAGTCAATGTGTCAACACAGACCATTGCCGAATCAGAACAGCCAAAGCCAGTAGCGGTTGCCCCCGTCCAGAAAAAGAAATCCAAGAGCAAGTCAGTCCGCACAGCGACTGATGAGGATGCAGCAGGACCATCTCACCCAGCAGAAGAGACAGAGCCAGAGATCATCACTCGCTCTCTATCCCTGGGGGAGCTGCGTGACCTACGGAGGGAACTCACCCGGCAGGCAAATGAGTCCATCTTGACCTGGCTGCTCCGTATCTGGGACGCTGCAGCTAACGACACTATTCTGGATGGAAGTGAGGCCAGACAACTGGGATCCCTGTCTCAGGATGTGGTCATTGACCAGGGGATTGGGAAAACCCAGGAAACTCTCAGCCTCTGGCGGCGATTGCTGCTGAGTGTACGGGACAGATACCTGTGCAAAGAAGACCTCCAGATGCACCAAAGGAAATGGAACACAATAGAACAAGGTATCCGATGCCTGAGGGAATTGGCCGTGCTAGAGATCATTTTCTCAGACAACGAGAGATTCCCCAAGAGCCCAGATAATGTCAGGTGCACTTCACAAATGTGGCTAAGATTCGCGCGGCTCGGACCAGAGATATACTCTCGCTACCTGGCAACATTGCAGTGGAGGGAAGGCGAAGACCAGGTGGGCGTGTTAGCAAACAAACTGAGAATTTATGAGGACACTGTCACCGCCCCACTACGCACCCAGGTCTCATCGGTAGAAACAAACCTGGCCGAGCAAGTCCGGAGCTTGATTGAAGAGAGCCTCCAGAAACTAAGGAAAGAGTTCAAAGAAGGATTTTTCCATGCCACACCAAAACCAACCCGAGTCTCTGCCATCAGGAGCAGACGTACCCCAGCCAGGGAAAGAAGACAAACCCCGCGACGTGACCTCTGGTTTTTCCTTCAAGAGCATGGGGAAGACATGAGAAAGTGGGACAGGAAACCCACCTCCACCTTAGCAGCCCGGGTACGTGAATTGAAAACAGAAACATCCACTTCAGGAGGCTCATCTAGGTACAACACTGCCCCAGTCTCTTGTGGACAGAACTCCAGACAGAATGGAAGTGATAATATGACTGATCCTCTTGAAGGGACCTCAGGAACACTTTTACAGGACAAGAACATCGTGCACCAAAAACAGGATTAGAGGAGCCCTGCCTCTAGCCAGGTAGAGGAAAGGGATAATCGGATCTATTGGACTGTGTGGATCCGATGGCCTGGCACGTCTGACCCACAAAGATACACGGCTTTGGTTGACACCGGCGCTCAGTGCACCCTGATGCCATCCAGGTATGTGGGGACCGAATCCATTTCTATTTCTGGGGTGACAGGAGGATCCCAGCAGCTGACTGTACTGGAAGCTGAAGTGAGTTTAACTGGGAACGAGTGGCAGAAACACCCCATTGTGACTGGTCCAGACGCCCCATGCATCCTCGGCATAGATTATCTCAGGAGTGGATATTTCAAAGACCCAAAGGGACATCGTTGGGCTTTTGGGATAGCAGCTGTAGAGACGGAAGACATAAGACAACTGAATACCCTGCCCGGTCTCTCAGATAACCCGTCTGCTGTAGGACTGCTGAGAATTGAAGAACAGCGGGTACCAATTGCTACAGCAACAGTGCACCGCCGGCAATACCGCACTGACAGAGACTCTGTGGCCCCCATCCATAAGATGATTCGGGATCTGGAGAGCCAAGGGGTGGTCAGCAAGGCTCACTCACCCTGTAACAGCCCTATATGGCCGGTGCGTAAGTCCAGTGAAGAATGGAGACTGACGGTGGATTACCGTGGCCTGAATGAAGTCACACCACCACTGAGTGCTGCTGTACCGGACATGCTGGAACTTCAGTACGAGCTGGAATCCAAGGCAGCAAAATGGTATGCGACCATTGATATTGCCAATGCCTTTTTCTCCATTCCTCTGGCAGCAGAGTGCAGGCCTCAGTTTGCTTTCACCTGGAGGGGTGTGCAGTACACATGGAACCTTCAAAAATTGGGAACTGAACTTAGCAAAGGCCACCTGGATGGTTAACACAAGGGGTTCTATCAATCGAGCCGGTCCTGCCGAGTCCGAACCTTTGCACACAGTGGATGGAGATAAAGTCCCTGTGATACACGTAAGAGGTTTCTTAGGAAAGACTGTTTGGATTAGTCCCACCTCAGGCAAAGGCAAACCCATCCGTGGAGTGGTTTTTGCCCAAGGACCTGGTTATACTTGGTGGGTGATGAAGGCAGATGGGGAAACCTGTTGTGTACCACAAGGAGACCTTATCTTAAGTGAGAACTGTGTAGATGGTAATAGAATAAGGGGTGGATAATGTCCTAGGTTGCAATATTGATGTAGTTAAGTATTCTATTACCACCAGCTGTGGGCCATTAGCTGCTATCACCCACTCCGGATGACAGGCAATGGGCCATCCGTTAGCTATTATCCCTTGCTAACGACCCACCCCGCATGACAGGCAATGGGCCATCAGGGACCCACCGTGTGACTCATGGACTTATCTCATCCCATTGTGAGATGCTCTGCCGAGGAGGGAGGAGCCAGGTGTTCCCACCTGGATATAACCTGGCCCTGGAACTGCCTGAGCTAGCCCTGTCTACTGGGTTCCCAGAGGACAAGAGCTACTACTGGATCTTCAGCTGGAGACTAGACCTTCACAGGATCACCGCTTCAACTGGACTACTTCAGTTGGACTGCTACTACCACCCTAACAGGGTGCTAGGTTGTATCTGACTTTGTCAGTGCTTTTCCTTGTATTATTTCACTTATTTTTAATTTCAATCTTGACTTGTGATCTCCCATTGGTTTGTTTTCAAACCAAGACACA
>NW_028147585.1:0-3991 GCF_008360975.1 Lichenostomus cassidix
CCCCGACAGAAGCTCTGTCTGGGTGGCTGCCTTCACTCATCCCAGGTGAGCCTGGCTAGATAGATGGGCTCCCAGGTGTTGCAGAGCACAGCCCTCGCCAGGTCTCTACCACCATGCTTCCAACAATCCCAAAAGCACTGCCTGATAAGCCCTTCTAATTCCCTGGAGACCTCAAGCTGCTGGTTAAGTTTGCACAGCCAACAGCTAGTTGGGGTGACCATTGGTGCTGCAGCCTAAGCCTGTGAGTGAGCAGAGCAGGCAGCAGCCTGACAACTGGTAGAGTGCACTGCCCTTCTCACACAAACTGCCGCAGTGACCCCAACTGACCAAAGGGATATTCCAAACCATATGATGTCATGCTCAGCAATAAAAGCTGGGGGAAGAAGGAGGAATGGGGGGACACTTGGAGTTATGGGATATAACTTTCCAAGTAACCGTTATGCATGATGGAGCCCTGCTTTCCTGGAAATGGCTGAACACCCACCTGCCCACGTGGAGCAGTGAGCGAATTCCTTATTTTGCTTTTTGCTTGCGTGCGCAGTTTTTGCTTTCCCCCTTAAACTGTCTTTACCTCAACCCATGAGTTTTCTCACTTTTACCCTTCCGATTCTCTCCTCCATCCCAACCGGGGGGAGGCAGTCCTGGATTGGCTGTGTGGTGCCTAGTTGCTGGCAGGTGTTAAACCATGACAGTAATGCTTAAGGATTTTTATTAGAATGTTGTGGTGGACTGTATCATAGGCCTTACAGAAGCCCAGGCAGATGATGTCTGTAGCTCTTCCCTTGTCCCTTGTCCACCAAAGCAGTCACCCCAGTGCAGAAGGGAATTGATAGTTCTTGTGCTCTAAGAAAATTGTCCCAGGGGGTTCCATCCACTAACTCCTTAAAAAACTCAAAGTTTCCTCTCGTAAAATTCAGCGACTTGACTTGCCTCTTTGCCCAGCCCATATCCCTCAAGACCATGAATTCCACCAGGGTCCCCAATTCTTGCTACTTTGTTCTCGAGCTTCAGTTATATAAATAACTACGCATACACATAGACATGCATATATATCAACTTGCTGATAGTAGTCTTCCTCTTCTTAAAGCAAGCCGTCTATAGAAGGGTAGCCAATTCTGAGCCTATTTTAAAGAAGTGGTAGAGATTATGTTGAAAATCATCGATTATTCAGAGTTCCCTGACACATAGTCTGGTGTCTTTTCCCAGCCTGGTGACAATTTACAATGAACATTGCGCCCGCTTCCAGGTTGTGACAGAGGGCAACCCCCTTCCCCGCTTTCTTTCTTTCCTTGCCTGTCCCTCCTCAACAGTTTATAGACATCGATTGCAATGTTTCATCCTGCGATTCATTCCCCCTCTCAGCAGAGATTCACCTTTTACTAGCCCTCACTGTTTCCCTTTGTTTTGCCTTTCTGTCTCTAATCACCTCCCTGTCTTCCATATGTTTCACAAAGTCAATACTAAAAAAGTAAAAACCAGTTCTTTTTAGATAAGATCAGGAAAAAACAAATAATGTAATTACTTAACTATAATATATACTATGCAATCATTATTAAAGAAAATTTTTAAATTATGTTTACCCTTTTTATTCCATAATGGTATAAGAGGCAATGCAGTTCCTACCCTGGATCTGAGTAGAAAATACCAGTGGTACTTTAAATTCAATTCCTATGATTAAAACATCTTGAGTTTGTAAAGATCACAGAATCACAGAATATTCTGTGTGGTAAGGGACCCACAAAGGTCATCGAGTCCAACTCTTAAGTGAATGGCCTGTACAGGGATCGAATCCACAACCTTGGCGTTATTAGCACCATGCTCTAACCAGCTGAGCTAATCACAAGATGCTTGTATTGAAGAGGTGTCATGGGGCAGAAATCTTGAGTCCGCTGTGCTTTAGGAGTTGCTGTTGAGTTCACTTAAGATACACGATTTTCTAGATTTACCTGAAATATGTCTATGTCTGTTCAACTTTGAAGCCAATATATCTTCTTTTAAATTATCCTCTCTGAGAGGAGGGCTGCATACAGGTGGAACTTTACCAATATACTGTTTTTTTCTTGACAGATGGAAGATGGACACACTTTATTTGACTACGATGTTGGACTAAATGACATAGTTCAGCTTTTGATATGCTCTGAATCTGAAGCTCCTACCACTTCTGTGATAAATCAGGATGGAGAGGTCAATCCCTGTGCTGTTTCCAACTGTCTAAACAAAGTCAAAAGAGCAGCAAGTAACAGACCACCAAATCAGCCATCTACATCAGCTCACTTGTTTCTTATCGATCCTGGCATTGGATTGTATAAGGTATGTCCAAGTTTTGAAAGCAAAGGCCTTATCTTGCATCTATCACTTTAATTTTATTACATATACAGGTCTGAATCGTGAAACAGTTTTCCTTCATAACCAGCTTTATGCCAGTGGGACTGAGAGGGTCAAGATTAGTTTGCACTGTGCAGATTAAAACAAACTGAGTTAACAAATCATTTAGTTAGAACCTAAAACTGGTCGAACACTGGAAAATGTTTCCCAGGGAGGTGGTAGAGTCTCCATCCTTGGAGATATTCAAAACCCTACTGGACAAGATCTTGAGCAACCTGTTTTAGCTGACCCTGCTTGAGCAGGGAGGTTGGACAAGGTGATCTCAAAAAGTCCCTTCCAACCTAAATGATTCTGTGAACAGAGGCAATTGGAATACATTATTAGCTAAGGCATTCTTCTTTCCAAACCTAGTATACAGGTGTGTAACATATTCAGAGACCCCAAGGACCTAGGGAGATATTTTGTTTAAAATTTTTCCAAGATAATTAAAACAGTGAGTATTTCATGACTGATCTATAATTTTCAACATAATCTCTACCACTTCTTTAAAATAGGCTCAGAATTGGCTACCCTTCTATAGACGGCTTGCTTTAAGAAGAGGAAGACTACTATCAGCAAGTTGATATATATGCATGTCTATGTGTATGCGTAGTTATTTATATAACTGAAGCTCGAGAACAAAGTAGCAAGAATTGGGGACCCTGGTGGAATTCATGGTCTTGAGGGATATGGGCTGGGCAAAGAGGCAAGTCAAGTCGCTGAATTTTACGAGAGGAAACTTTGAGTTTTTTAAGGAGTTAGTGGATGGAACCCCCTGGGACAATTTTCTTAGAGCACAAGAACTATCAATTCCCTTCTGCACTGGGGTGACTGCTTTGGTGGACAAGGGACAAGGGAAGAGCTACAGACATCATCTGCCTGGGCTTCTGTAAGGCCTATGATACAGTCCACCACAACATTCTAATAAAAATCCTTAAGCATTACTGTCATGGTTTAACACCTGCCAGCAACTAGGCACCACACAGCCAATCCAGGACTGCCTCCCCCCGGTTGGGATGGAGGAGAGAATCGGAAGGGTAAAAGTGAGAAAACTCATGGGTTGAGGTAAAGACAGTTTAAGGGGGAAAGCAAAAACTGCGCACGCAAGCAAAAAGCAAAATAAGGAATTCGCTCACTGCTCCACGTGGGCAGGTGGGTGTTCAGCCATTTCCAGGAAAGCAGGGCTCCATCATGCATAACGGTTACTTGGAAAGTTATATCCCATAACTCCAAGTGTCCCCCCATTCCTCCTTCTTCCCCCAGCTTTTATTGCTGAGCATGACATCATATGGTTTGGAATATCCCTTTGGTCAGTTGGGGTCACTGCGGCAGTTTGTGTGAGAAGGGCAGTGCACTCTACCAGTTGTCAGGCTGCTGCCTGCTCTGCTCACTCACAGGCTTAGGCTGCAGCACCAATGGTCACCCCAACTAGCTGTTGGCTGTGCAAACTTAACCAGCAGCTTGAGGTCTCCAGGGAATTAGAAGGGCTTATCAGGCAGTGCTTTTGGGATTGTTGGAAGCATGGTGGTAGAGACCTGGCGAGGGCTGTGCTCTGCAACACCTGGGAGCCCATCTATCTAGCCAGGCTCACCTGGGATGAGTGAAGGCAGCCACCCAGACAGAGCTT
>NW_028147586.1:0-39378 GCF_008360975.1 Lichenostomus cassidix
AAAACTGCTTTGTGTCGAAGCAGAATGCAAAATGTTAGAGCTTCATGCAAATAATTCACAGCTCTGCGAGTTTTCCAGAAAAAAGAGAATTAAAAAGCACGTGGAGAGTTTTTCCTGCTCAGAATTTTGTGCTCCAAGAGGCACAAATTCCTCCTGAGCTGCTAAATAAATGCAAATGATTGGTTTCATTCTTCTCTTTGGGGTTTTTTCCCTTTTCCTTTAAAGATTTCTTGGAGTGACTGAATGCTCTGATTTATCTCCATTAGAGCCAACAGGCAAAATGCTGTTTTCATTCAGGAATAGTTGGCTGGAAAACATCCAGAGCTGGAAATTTTGATGATGAGTGCATTCATTTCTCTTTTTCTTTTTTTTTCCTGTTTTATTCTGCTTTGTTTTCAACGCAGTTTAACTGAGGGTGAAAGAAAAAAAAAAATCAAAGTTGCAGTAAAAATCAGCATGAAAAGAACTTGTTGGTTTAACCAGCATGAGCATGAGAGCAAAGATTTCAAATGTTGAAATTCCAATTCTACCTTTCCAAAAAAATAATAATATATTTCAGAAAAACCTTTTATTTCCACCAAACA
This sequence comes from Lichenostomus cassidix, assembly GCF_008360975.1. Classification (NCBI taxonomy): domain Eukaryota; kingdom Metazoa; phylum Chordata; class Aves; order Passeriformes; family Meliphagidae; genus Lichenostomus; species Lichenostomus cassidix. Next base: position 585 of record NW_028147586.1, read on the forward strand.
GGTGGTTTTTAATGAGGTTACAGGAACTTCCTTGGGCTGAAACTCCTGAAGCTGAACTGGGATTGGTGAGGAGGAAATCAGGAATTTCCAGAGCTGCTGCAGATTTTGTGATCTCTGAATCAGATGTCAGCAGAGCCAAGGCAAAATCAGCAAATTTCCATTTATTTTTCCCACTTTTCTCCTCCTCTTCAGTGTTTTTACAACCAACACATTCGCTGTTGGTTGTAAATACATATATATAAAATATTCAATACATATATATATAATATTACAATATATACACATAACACTACAATAAATAATCTGCATTTTGATATTTTAGGCTTTTTTTTTTGATGTGGATTTGAACCCAAACATTGACTAAATATTTGAATATATGTTGAATATTAGGAACACAAAACATTTGATGCTCTAAGAATGAGATCCCATCAATCTGACAGTTACAAAGGAGTTACAAAGGAGTTACAATGGAGTAACAACGATGTCAATTATCAGCTCCAGGGGTGGAAATCAATTGAATTACTTCAGGCACGAGGATCAAGGGGGATCAAGTCCTGCAGCAGATGAATTGGGAGGTTATCCACCAGATCTGGGATTTTCCACCCTTGGGCATCACCTGTGCTCCCAAAAAAACCCCCAAAAAAAAATGATCAACCCCCCAAAAAAATGAGTTTCTCCACTGCCTGAGCGCAAAAAAAGGAGAGAAAAAAGCAAAATCACAGAGGAATTCCCGTCCCAGGCTGTGGCAGGGAACAAGGAGAAGCCCGGGGGGTGTTTTATTGAATTTTTCATCCCCTCACTTTGCATCCTCTGCTCGGAAGGAGTTTGCAAAGCGTGTGTTTGTGAGCTTCCTGCCTTAACTGGAGCTCCGTCTGCCGAGATCTCCAGTCGGTAATAAATAGATTCTCACCTCCCCTGCTTTCCAGAGCCACTCAGAGCCCACCTGGGCTACTGATGTTCCTGCTCAGGGTGGGGAACAGAGCAGGAGCTGAAGGGTTTGACACTGCCTGGGACAGACACTCCATCAATTGTGTTCTCTCTCAGTGATTCCAACCAGCTGGCCCAGGAAAAATGCAGGAGAGTTTAGCTGGGGAGGATGAAATGGAGATAAAATCAGAATAAATTCATTTTCTGCTCCCTCCTGCGGCTTCTCTCCCTTCCCCACCCCAAGGATGCAAAGCTGGTTTTCATAACTGCAGAGAGGAAAAAAATTAAAAAGTGGTGTTGGGGGGGAAAAATATCCAAGAATTACTACAAAAAGAGATCAGCCAAAGGCAGAGCTGTTCCAAAAAAACATGAAAACCATTTGAAAACTTTCCTTCTCTCCCAGAGAGCTGCAACTCCCAACCTTTGGCTGCTTAGCTTCAGAAACTCAGAGGGAGAGGAGGGGGAAGAAGAGAAAAAAAATTTTAAAAAGGGGGAAAAGGACAATTTAAAACCCAAGAACAAGATTTGCAGTCACGAGTAATGATTTTCAGAGTGAAAAGCAGCGAGAAACACCTGCCTGGCTGATCAGTGATTCCCTTTCAGAGAAGTCAAAGTGGACAAGCTTGGAACAGATTCACCTCCAGGCAGATTTTTCACGTTGGAAATCTAACTTAGCTCCCAGATTTTCCATTAAAATAACATCAATCTTGGGGGTTTTTTTTAATCCCCTAATGGAGTCTCAGAGTGTTTCAGAGGGGAAATTCAGTGTTTGGTTGAAGTTCAGCCCTGGGGTGAAACCACTGCAAGATTTCATGGAGCAGGTTGGGAATTCCAGCCGAGGGGAAAAGCAGGAAAAATCCCAAATCCTTTTTTTTCCAGCAGGACAGGTTTGTTGTCCTCACCAGGAAAAGGTTCAGAAATTCTCCAGAACTTTTTTTTTTTTGTTTTTCTGAATTACAGTGAGGCTGAATTTCAAGGGAGAAATTCCTCCCTGGGAGGGTGGGGAGATGGAATTCCCAGAGGAATCCCTGGAAGGATTAAATAAAATGATAAAATAAAATTATTTGGATTCAGACACTCCAAGGTTTGAATCCAGGCTGCTCCAAGGTCAGGTTGGAGCAGCCTGGGATGGTGGGAAATGTCAGGATGGAACTGGATGGGTTTTCATGGCTGGATCTCAGGAAATCAGGGAAAAATCCCAGGAAATCAGGGAAAAAATCCTGGGGAAAAAATCCCAGGAAATGAGGGAAAAAATCCCAGGAAATCAGGAAAAAAATCCCAGGAAATCAGGGAAAAAATCCTGGGAAATCAGGGAAAAAATCCCAGGAAAAAATCCCAGGAAATCAGGAGGAAAATCCTGGGAAATCAGGGAAAAAATCCCAGGAAAAAATCCCAGGAAATCAGGGAAAAAATCCCAGGATATCAGGGAAAAAATCCCGGGAAATCAGGGAAAAAAATCTCAGAAAATCAGGGAAAAACCGCCAGGAAATCAGGAAAAAAATCCTAGGAAATCAGGGAAAAAATCCTGGGAAATCAGGGGGAAAATCCCAGGAAAGCAGGAAAATATCCAAGGAAATCAGGAAATCTCTTGTATTTCTCTTGTATTTCTCTTGTATATTTTTCTTGTATTTTTCTTGTATTTTTCTTGTATTTTTCTTGTATTTTCCTTTTATTTTTCTTGTATTTTTCTTGTATTTTCCTTTTATTTTTCTTGTATATTTTTCTTGTATTTTTCTTGTATTATTTTTCTTGTACTTTTCTTGTATTTTTCTTGTATTTTTCATATTATTATTAATAATAATGATAAATTTTATGATCGTTATTTATTATTTAATTATTATTTTATTATTTTTATTATTATTATTATTATTATTATTATTATTGAAATATTCACCTTCCAAACCAGCAGCTAAAAACACATTTTAGGCTACAAACAACCCCCAAAAACCAACTCCACCATGCAAAGTATTCACTTTTTTCCAGGCAAAGCCTGGAGGATTTTCCCAACCTCAGCTTTCTGCCCAAGACTGAGAGGCAACGAGTTGTTTTTTCAGAGTGAAAAAGACGAAAAATCAAATTCCTGGAAGCTGCAGAGCTCCAGAAGCTCATTTGTCATGTGGCACAGGAGAAGTGACTTGAAGCAACGCAGGCGCTGGCTGGAAAAAAAGAGGAGAAAATCATCAATTTTGGGGTTTTTGTGCTCAGAGGTCACAAGGCTGAGGTTGAAAGTTGCTGGGAGAACTTTGACAAAGAGGAGAGTTTTTGGGGAGGGAAGAGGTTGAGCTCTTTGCAGGGAAAAATCCAGGATTTCGCGGAGAATTTGGCACATATTCAATAATTTAATCAAATTTTATCAGATTTTATCAAATATTTTGGATGTGGATCTCTCCAGGAAAGTTGTTTGGAAATGTTCAGAAGTCTCAAGCACACCTTGAAAACATCTCGTTCACAGGACATGAAATTTTGGAATTTTTTTGTGGTTATTTTTCCAAGAGCAGTCAAAATTTTGCGCCAAATCCTAGAGCTGAAGATGATGAACCAATTTTATTATTATGAAATCAAAAATTATTATGAAAATGAAAATTATGCACCAATTTCATTATTATGAAATTGAAAATTACTATGAAAATGAAAATTAGTCACCAAATCCTACAGCTGAAAACTATGAACTCATTATTATGAAATTGAAAATTATTATGAAAATTAAAATTATGCACCAAAACCTACAGCTGAAAATTACAAACCAATTATTATGAAATTGAAAATTATTACAAAAATTAAAATTGTGCGCCAAATCCTACAGCTGAAAATTATGAACAAATTTCATTATTATGAAATTGAAAATTGTTATGAAAATGAAAATTACTCACCAAATCCTACAGCTGAAAACTATGAACTCATTATTATGAAATTGAAAATTATTACAAAAATTAAAATTTTGCACCAAATCTTACAGCTGAAAATTATGAACCAATTTCATTATTATGAAATTGAAAATTACTATGAAAATGAAAATTACTCACCAAATCCTACAGCTGAAAATGATGAACCAATTTTATTATTATGAAATTGAAAATTATTATGAAAATGAAAAGTCTGCACCAAATCCTACAGCTGAAAATTATGAACCAATTTCATTATTATGAAATTGAAAATTACTATGAAAATGAAAATTCTGCACCAAATCCTCCAGCTGAAAATGATGAACCGATTATTATGAAATTTTTGAAAATGATTATGAAAATGAAAATTATACGCCAAATCCTCCAGCTGAAAATTACGAACCAATTTTATTATAATTAAATTGAAAATTGTTATGAAAATGAAAATTATGCGCCAAATCCTACAGCTGAAAATTATGAACCAATTTCATTATTATGAAATTGAAAATTGTTATGAAAATGAAAATTACTCACCAAATCCTGCAGCTGAAAACTATGAACTCATTATTATGAAATTGAAAATTATTATGAAAATTAAAATTAGTCACCAAATCCTACAGCTGAAAATTACAAACCAATTATTATGAAATTGAAAATTATTATGAAAATTAAAATTATGCACCAAATCCTCCAGCTGAAAATGATGAACCAATTTCATTATTATGAAATTGAAAATTACTATGAAAATGAAAATTACTCACCAAATCCTACAGCTGGAAATGATGAACCAATTTTATTATTATGAAATTGAAAATTATTATGAAAATGAAAATTCTGCACCAAATCCTCCAGCTGAAAATGATGAACCGATTATTATGAAATTTTTGAAAACGATTATGAAAATGAAAATTATACGCCAAATCCTGCAGCTGAAAATTACGAACCAATTTTATTATAATTAAATTGAAAATTATTATGAAAATTAAAATTATGCGCCAAATCTTACAGCTGGAAATTACAAACCAATTATGATGAGATTGAAAATTATTAGAAGAATGAAAATTACTCACCAAATCCTACAGCTGAAAATTACAAACCAATTATTATGAAATTGAAAATTATTACAAAAATTAAAATTATGTGCCAAATCTTACAGCTGAAAATTATGAACCAATTTCATTATTATGAAATTGAAAATTACTATGAAAATTAAAATTACTCACCAAATCCTACAGCTGAAAACTATGAACCAATTATTATGAGATTGAAAATGCCTATGAAAATTAAAATTACTCACCAAATCCTACAGCTGAAAACTATGAACTCATTATTATGAAATTGAAAATTATTATGAAAATTAAAGTTAGTCACCAAATCCTACAGCTGAAAATTATGAACTGATTTTATTATTATGAAATTGAAAATTATTACAAAAATTTAAATTACTCACCCAATCCTACAGCTGAAAGGAGCAGATCTGGGATGGAAATCCCTACTGGTCTAAAGGGAGGAAAATTCTGATTTTCACCATTTTTAAGCACATTTCACTGACTTATTAAAGCTGAAAGACATTCATAGGTTTATCCCAAATATTTTGTATTTTGTCAAATCCCAAAATTTTGTATTTTAAATACAAAAATCTAACTTTTCCCAGTGAATTCTCTCTCCATCCTCAAAAACTCCTCAAAGCTCCATCCCTGCTCCGGAAGGAGAATTCTGGATTTGAAATGAGAGAAAATTCTAATTTTTTTTAGGGATCTGAACGGAAGGTGAAGCTCCAGCTGGGAGAAAATTCCCACCGAAAACCATTTTTGGATGCAAACCAGAGGGTGAGGAAAAGGGGGAAATTCACAATATTTCCCTTTTTTTCCCAAACCTGCTGGGTTTTGGAATCCACGTGGGAAATTTCTTGGGAATGGAGGGAACTGAAATGATCCCAGAACAGCCTGGAACCTTCTGGAAGGAACAGGAATTCTCTCCCAAGGAATTTCAGGGAGGAATGGATGGGAGAGAGAGGCAGAGGATGTTCTGTGAGGTGGTGGTGGTGGAACGTTTTGGGATTCCTCAAAAAATTTTGGGATTCCTCAACAGTTAATTTTTGGGATTCCTCAACAACTTTTGGGATTCCTCAACAATCAATTTTTGGGATTCCTCAACAATTTTTGGGATTCCTCAACAATTAATTTTTGGAATTCCTCAATGATTAATTTTTGGGATTTCTCAACAATTTTTGGGATTCCTCAGCAATTAAATTTTGGGATTCCTCAGCAATTTTTGGGATTCCTCAACAATCAATTTTTGGGATTCCTCAATGATTAATTTTTGGAATTCCTCAATGATTAATTTTTGGGATTCCTCAGCAATTTTTGGGATTCCTCAACAATTAATTTTTGGGATTCCTCAAAAATTGATTTTTGGGATTCCTCAACAATTGATTTTTGGGATTCCTCAGCAATTTTTGGGATTCCTCAACACTTAATTTTTGGGACTCCTCAACAATAAATTTTTGGGATTCCTCGACGAATAATTTTTGGGATTCCTCAACAATTGATTTTTGGGATTCCTCAACAACTTTTGGGATTCCTCAACAATTTATTTTTGTGATTCCTCAGCAATTAATTTTTGGGATTCCTCAACAATTAATTTTTGGGATTCCTCAACAATTGATTTTTATGATTCCTCAGCAATTAATTTTTGGGATTCCTCAACAATTTTTGGGATTCCTCAACAATTAATTTTTGGGATTCCTCAGCAAATTTTTTTGTACCTCCTGGTCACTGGGAGTCGCAAAGAAGCAAAAGGAAAAGTTCCTCGACTTGCAGAAATAAACAAATAAATACGATAAATAAATAAATAAATGAATAAATAAATCCTTTCCCTCCTCCAAAAGAGGCAAACACAGAGAATCTCCCTGAGATTTTGGGATTTTGGGGTTTTGGGGTTAGGGTTTGGAAGGGAAGGCAGAGATTTTCCCCTCAGTCAAAGCAGCATTTTTCTGCAGAGCAACAGTTAAAAAGCAGAGTGGTTTTAATCAGATTCAGTTCCAATTCACCTGTCCCACAAGTAACACAAAATTTCAAAAAAACCAAAAAAAAAAGGTAGAAAATTCTCCAGCCAAGGCAGGCCGTTTATTCATTAAATAAAGCAGATCTTGCCAGAACACACATTTAAACTTTATATTAAAAAAAAATAAAATCGGAGCTCAGGGTCACCTTGGAATTGATCTTGTAGGAACAACTGGAGAGCAGGGAATGCTCAGGGGAGAGGCTGGACAGGTTTTCCTGCTCTGGATGCTCCAGGAAGGAATGAGACCACAAACCCTGCTGGTGTCCCCTGGTGCCAATCCAGCTCAGGAAAAAAAAAACCCTCGAGTTGCTCAAGAAACCCAAACGAGTATTTATAACTTCCTGACAGCCTGGATTGCAGGGAGCTTTGAGATCCCTGTGAAGTCTGTCTGCCCTCCTTTCTCTCGCTCTCTCCCGGTGATAAAATTTGTGTTTATTGGGGTGAGCTCAGAGCCAGAGTCATCCTTGTTTTTAAATCCACCTTCCAGAGTCATCCTCGTCTTTAAATCCACCTTCCAGAGTCATCCTTGTTTTTCAATCCACCTTCCAGAGTCATCCTCGTCTTTAAATCCACCTTCCAGAGTCATCCTCGCATTTAAATCCACCTTCCAGAGTCATCCTTGTTTTTCAATCCACCTTCCAGAGTCATCCTCGTCTTTAAATCCACCTTCCAGAGTCATCCTCGTCTTTAAATCCACCTTCCAGAGTCATCCTTGTTTTTAAATCCACCTTCCAGAGTCATCCTTGTTTTTCAATCCACCTTCCAGAGTCATCCTCGTCTTTAAATCCACCTTCCAGAGTCATCCTCATGTTTAAATCCACCTTCCAGAGTCATCCTCGTCTTTAAATCCACCTTCCAGAGTCATCCTTGCTTTTCAATCCACCTTCCAGAGTCATCCTTGTTTTTCAATCCACCTTCCAGAGTCATCCTCGTCTTTAAATCCACCTTCCAGAGTCATCCTTGTTTTTAAATCCACCTTCCAGAGTCATCCTTGTTTTTAAATCCACCTTCCAGAGTCATCCTCGTTTTTAAATCCACCTTCCAGAGTCATCCTCGCTTTTCAATCCACCTTCCAGCATCTCCAGCTGCCAAAGCTCCCTCCCTACCCCGTGAGCAGCCCAAGGCTCTGCTCCATCCACGAATATTTTATATATAGTCTATATTATCTATATTGTATTATATATTCTATAAATTCTATGCATTCTGTATAGAATACATGATATAAATTACATGTATATATTTATATGTATTATCTATATATTATGTATTCTAGATTTTCTATACATTCTATATAGAATATATGATATATATTACATGTTGCATATATTTATATGTATTATCTATATTATATATTCTAGATATTCTATACATTCTATATAGAATATATTCTATATGTTACATGTTGTATATATTTATATGTATTATCTATATTATATTATATTATATTATATTATATTATATTATATATTATATACATCTATATATTCTATATAGACTATGTGATATATATTACATGCTGTATATATTTATATGTATTATCTATATTATATTATATTATATATTCTATATATTCTATACATTCTATATAGAATACATTATATACATTACATGTTGTATATATTTATATGCATTATCTATATTATATATTCTAGATATTCTATACATTCTATATAGAATATATGATATATATTACATGTTGTATATATTTATATGTATTATCTATATTATATATTCTAGCTATTCTATACATTCTATACAGAATACATGATATATATTACATGTTGTATATATTTATATGTATTATCTATATTATATTATATATTCTAGATATTCTATACATTCTATATAGAATATATGATATATATTACATGTTGTATATATTTATATGTATTATCTATATTATATATTCTATATATTCTATACATTCTATATAGAATATATTCCATATATTACATGTTGTATATATTTATATGTATTATCTATATTATATATTCTATATATTCTATACATTCTATATAGAATATATTCCATATATTACATGTTGTATATATTTATATGTTCTTTATAATCTATATATTCTATATATTCTATCCATGAATGTTCCTTGAGCAGCTCCAATCTGGAAGATAACAAAGCACCAGAGGAAAACCTTCCAAGTGGCAGCTCTAGCTGACAGAACAAGCAGGAATCCTGGCAAAACCCACAGTGGGACTGCCAGGAAATTCTATATGATGCAGGTGCAAAGAGCTTTTTTGGTGGTTTTTTAATTTTTTTTTTTAATTCAGACCCATTAAAATACATATTTCGCAAACCGAATTAAATTAAAACATCTGGGAGGGAGGAGGAAAGGCAGGAGAGCAGCACAGCGCTGATCCACACACACACACACACACAAAATTACAGTTTCCAGCCCAAAAAAAAAGCAGATTTGAAGGCCCAGCACTTCACCCTAATTGTGGGAAAGTAACCTGAAGATGCCAAACAACAGGAAATTACCAGCAGAACCTGTCAGCGCAATCAGCTGCTATTTCCATTGTTCTCTGGCAGATTTCGACGCAGCCGGGAACACCTGGGTTGGCACCCAGCCCGGCCCTGACTAATTGCCAGGGGAGAGGAGCAGCCATTTGTCTTCGGCGGGCTTTTCCTACGCTCTCCCCTCCAAACATGTGGTTTCACTTTTCCCCTCTCTCGGCAGGAAATGGCAGGACAGTGAAACGCAGAATAAATGAGCTCGATTCCAAGAGGTTGCCTCCTCAGAGGCCACTCCAAAAATAACTGTCTTGCGAGAGGCTGTTAATAACCGCGATCCGCTGCGCCGTCTGCGGCGAGCTGCGTGTTTCAAAGCCGCGGGGCTGCTCGGCTCCCCCGGCCCTGCGCGCTGTCAAAACACCGCGGGGGGAAGAGGAGGAAGGGAGGGAGAGTTGGGAATCCAGCGTGGTTTTGGGGGGAATTCATGGTCTCGCCTCAGAGGAGGTGATGGGTTTTCCTCCAGCCCGGCTTTGTTCCAGGAATCAGCGAGGAGCTCCTTGGTGGCTCCTTGGTTCTCCTTGGAGAACCTGGAATGTCTCATCTCAGTGGGATAATAGACATTCACAACAGATAATTCCTTTCTCTTCCTGAGAAATCCAGTCCCAGTCCCACCACCAGGGTCCCTTGATCCCCTCAGCCTCGAGGAATATCCCAAACTCACAGAAGGTCCCTGGCTTTTCCTCCAGCCCAGCTTTGTTCCAGGAATCAATGAGAATTCATTGAGCAGCTTCATGGTGGCTCCTCAAGGATGTTTCTCTCCATGCCCTTGGAGAACCTGGAATATCTGATCTCGGTGGGATCATTCAAAACAGACAATTCCCTTTCCCAAAAAATCCAGGTCCCAGTCCCACCACCAGGGTCCTTTAATGCCCTCAGTCTTGAGGAATATCCCAAACCCAAAGGAAGTGCTGGGTTTTCCTCCAGCCCAGCTTTGTTCCAGGACTCAATGAGGAGATCCTTGGTGGCTCCTTGGTTCTCCTTGGAGAACTTGGAATGTCTCATCTCAGTGGGATAATAGACACAACAGATAATTCCTTTCCTTTCCCAAGAAATCCAGTCCCAGTCCCACCACCAGGTTCCTCTGATCCCCTCAACTTTGAGGAATATCCCAAACTCAAAGAAGGTCCCTGTGTTTTCCTCCAGCCCAGCTTTGGGCTCAACAAGGTTCATTGAGCAGCTCCATGGTGGCTCCTTGAGGATGTTTCTCTCCATGCCCTTGGAGAACCTGGAATATCTCAGTGGGATCACAGCCATTCACAAGAGACAATTCCCTTTCCCTTCCCAAGAAATCCAGTCCCAGTCCCACCACCAGGTTCCTTTGATCCCCTCAACCTCGAGGGACATCCCAAACTCAAAGAAGGTCCCTGGGTTTTCCTCCAGCCCAGCTTTGGGCTCAATGAGGATTTGTTGAGCAGCTCCTTGTGGCTCCTTGAGGATGTTTCTCTCTCTCCATGCCCTTGGAGGACCTGGAATATCTGATCTCGGTGGGATCACAGCCAGTCACAACAGACAATTCCCTTTCCCTTTCCCAAAAAATCCAGTCCCAGTCCCACCACCAGGTTCCTTTGATCCCCTCAACCTCGAGGAATATCCCAAACTCAAAGAAGGTCCCTGGGTTGTCCTCCAGCCCAGCTTTGTTCCGGGACTCAACAAGAATTTGTTGAGCAGCTCTATGGTGGCTCCATGAATGTTTCTCTCTCTCCATCCCAAACCTCCATGCCCTTGGAGAAACCAGAATATCTGATCTCAGTGGGATCACAGCCATTCACAACAGACAATTCCCTCTTCTTTCTCTTTCACTTTCCCCTTTCCCTTCCTGAGAAATCCAGTCCCAGTCCCACCACCAGGGTCCTTTGATCCCCTCAGCCTCGAGGGACATCCCAAACTCAAAGAAGGTCTCTGGGTTTTCCTCCAGCCCAGCTTTGTTCCAGGACTCAACGAGGAGCTCCATGGTGGCTCCTCGAGGATGTTTCTCTCTGTCCATCCACACCTCCATGCCCTTGGAGAACCTGGAATATCTCATCTCAGTGAGATCACAGCCATTCACAACAGACAATTCCTTCCCCCTTCTCTTTCTTTTCCCTTGCCCAGAAATCCAGTCCCAGTCCCACCACCAGGGTCCTTTAATCCCCTCAACCTTGAAGAATATCCCAAACCCAAAGGAGGTGTTGGGTTTTCCTCCAGCCCAGCTTTGTTCCAGGACTCAATGAGGAGCTCTTTGGTGGCTCCTTGGTTCTCCTTGGAGAACCTGGAATATCTCATCTCAGTGAGATCACAGCCATTCACAACAGACAATTCCTTCCCCTTGCCTTTCCCCTTCCCCTTCCTGAGAAATCCAGTCCCAATCCCACCACCAGGGTCCTTTAATCCCCTCAGCCTCAAGGGACATCCCAAACTCAAAGAAGGTCTCTGGGTTTTCCTCCAGCCCAGCTTTGTTCCAGGACACAATGAGGAGCTCCTTGGTGGCTCCTTGGTTCTCCTTGGAGAAGCTGGAATATCTGACCTCGGTGGGATCACAGCCATTCACAACAGACAATTCCTTCCCCTTTCTCTTTCTTTTCCCTTCCCTTGAAATCCAGTCCCAGTCCCACCACCATTGTCCTTCGATCCCCTCAACCTCCAGGAATATCCCAAACTGTGTAAAAGCCCTGGTTTCTGCGCCCTGCATTTCCAGGGTTCATTCCCATCTGAATCAGGTATTTTCCACATGTGTCTTCTATTAAAAAAAAAACCCCAAATGCAGGTTTGAAGGGGTTTGAAAGCCCTGTGACAGACACCAGAAGAGTCCCAGCGCTCACCTGTGTTACAGCTTTATCTCTGCCCAGCCTCTTGACATGCTGAAGTGCACTTTAAAAGATCACCTCTTTACAAGAACCACCTGTCCAGAGCGACAGCTTTTTCCTTTAACCTCGCAACAGATTTTTAAGGTTAGCATACCACTTAAAAAATAAAAAAAAAAAAAATGCTCCCTCCTCCCATTACCAGCAATTCTCAGCAAATCCAGGCTGTGATGTCCCCGCAGTGCAGAAAAAATATGTTTGGTGTGTTTGGTGGGTTTCTGTTTCAAACCTGGGGTGCTTTTTATTTAAAATCGCGCTGTATTTACCGTTTGGGATTGTCCCAGAAGCAACATGTTTTATATTGATGTTCGTGTCCACAGTTGGGATATTTTCACCTGCGTCTTGTCCGAACCCTAGGATGATTTAGCATCTTGGCACTCTGACAGCAAAGAATCACTCAAACAAAAAAAAAAAAAAAAAGAGAAAAAAAAACCCCAACCCAAACACTAAAATCCATTTAAAACAGAGCAGATGATCATTAGGGTGGGTGAAGGAGCTGAAGGAACATTTGGGTTTCATTTGGCTTCACTTGCAGCCTCCCAAACGGGGCAGAATTCACCACAATTCTCAATTCCACCAACTTTTCCTCCCTTTCCCCCCCAAAAAAAAGGTGGAAAACCCGCAGGAGCGTTTCCCACCAGGCGGCACATCGGTTCCGCTGCGGCGCTGCGAGGCCTCAGGCTTGGCTTATTTTCCCTAGGACTGAGATGTTTTGACATGTTTATTTGTTTAATTTGTTTATTTTGACTAGCTCTGATTATAATTGGCAGCAGCGAGCAGCATTAACATTAGGCAGTGTCTTAGACTTGTCGGTTACAATAATGCAAAAGGCAGCTGAAGCCAAATCCTCCCAAGGACTGACAAGTTGGGTTGGGCAGGAAGCTGGGAGAGCAAACTGGGCTGGAATTGCAGCTTCCCACTGGTGCAGGAGCAGCCCTTAAATGAAATTTAAAATTAGTGTTGGGATTGAAATGGTAAAATCTCTAAGTTCTTGATCATTGGGTTTTGAATCAGAACCGTATATATTCTATATATTCTATATATTCCATATATTCTATATATTCTGTATATTGTCTGTATTCTATATTCTATATTCTATAGTCTATATTCTACATTAGAATATATCTATAATATGTTATAGATATTTATTTATTCTTTATAGTCTTTATAGTCTATATATGATACATTATATATATTCTCTATATTATATCATATATATTACATGTTCTATACATTCTATATATTTTATATAGTCTCTATTATGTATATTATGTATATTCTCCATATTCTATATATTCTCCATATTCTACATATTCTATATTATTCTATATATATTCTATATATATTCTATATATGTACATTTTATATATTCTTTATAATCTATATATTCTATATATTCTATATTATATGTATTCTCTACATTATACTATATATTATATATTCTATACATTCTATACATTCTATATGTTCCATGTAGTCTATATTATGTATATGATCTATATTATATTCTATATATTATATATCCTCTATAGTCTATATATTCTATGCATTATTTATATTATAAATATAGATAAATACAGATAATAATAAAAAATAAATTTTAAAAAGCAAAGTGTTTTTGCCCTCAGTTGCATCCTCTGGTGCCATGGCCAGAGCACAAAACACTCATCATCCCTCAAAAACTTCATTTATTCCTTGGAGTTCATTCAGCCAACCAAGACCCTCATTGACTTCCTTTCCCCAAAACCTTCATCTATTTCCTCACACTGCAGTCCTCCTTTAGACCAACAAACTTTTCCGGGTTTCTCTTGGGGCTTTTTGGGGTTTTTTTCCTTTTTTATTCTTCTCTGCAGCCTCAGAAACACAACTCACATTATTGTTGGGGGAGGAATCTCTTCAAGCCACGCACCGCAGAACATTTATATATATATATATTTTTTAATTTTTTTTTCTTGCAATCCAAATGTTTTGCCTCCAACAGCGTGTGTTTAAGCTGACAAAAAAGCCAGGGCTGCTTTCTGAGCCGCCGCCTCCCTCGCCCAGGCGCTGCGGCGGGATTTTGCAGCCCATATGTTCCACCAGCTCACACCTCCCGCCGCTACCTGCGCCACGCCAGCAGGTCCGTCTGTGCCTGGAGAGCCAGCAGGGAGGGGGAGAAATCTGCACCCCGAGCTTCCTTCCCGCACCTCGGGGGGCTCTGGACCCTCTATCAATAAATAAATGAAAAAACAAATTAATTAATTAATAAAATATAACTTTATTCCCTGTTTTTGCCCTGCTTTATTCCGTTTTTGTCCTGCTTTGTTCCCTGGTTTTGCTCTGCTCCCCACCCCAAAACACCATCCCAAGCCTCAAATCGTGGCCATGTTTGATCATCATCATGTTTTTAAATTTAAACTCTGCCAGAATATTGCTTTTCTCCCATTATGGAGCAAATCAAACACCCTCGAGTGGCTGAACCTCAAAATATCATCCTTAAACTCCACCAGCTCCAGTCCAAAACCAAATATTCGCTCCAGACCTTTCCCAGGAGTCTGAAAAATTCCCCTGGCAGAGTCCAAATTCTACTGCACAGTTCTGCCAGCCTGGCAGCTTCAATTCAGGATCCAAACAATCGGAATTCAGGATCCAAACATCTTCACAGAACTATGGAGATGTCAACGGTTTCCTCCTTTCCAGAAGGAACATTCAGATTATCCAAAATACATCTTGGATTCTTCACCTGCAAATCCAAGAGAACTTTGAAGGAAAAAGGAAATCAAACAATGACAGGTTTTCAAGATGAGAATTTGAGGCACAAAGGAAAAACTGTGATGTCAAACGTAAGAAAGGAGCAGACAATTTACCTGTTCATTTTTATGATTATTTTTCTTTTCCTGGTGATTATTTAAAAGGGATGGAGTGACAGGACGAGGAGGGATGGCTTTAAACTGAAAGAGTGTGGGTTTAGGTGGGATTTTGGGAAGAAAGTCCTCCCTGTGAGGGTGGGAGGATGGATGGATGGATGGATGGATGGATGGATGGATGGATGGATGATGGATGGATGGATGGATGGATGGATGGATGGATGATGGATGGATGGAGAGATGGATGGATGATGGATGATGGATGGATGGAGGGATGGATGATGGATGGATGGATGGAGGGATGGAGAGATGGATGGATGATGGATGGATGATGGAGGGATGGATGGATGGATGGATGGATGATGGATGATGGATGGATGGAGAGATGGATGGATGATGGATGGATGGATGGATGGATGGATGATGGATGGATGGAGAGATGGATGGATGATGGATGATGGATGGATGGAGGGATGGATGATGGATGGATGGATGGAGGGATGGATGATGGATGGATGGATGGAGGGATGGAGAGATGGATGGATGATGGATGGATGATGGAGGGATGGATGGATGGATGGATGGATGATGGATGATGGATGGATGGAGAGATGGATGGATGATGGATGATGGATGGATGGATGGATGGATGATGGATGATGGATGGATGGAGGGATGGATGGATGGATGGATGGATGATGGATGGATGGAGGGATGGATGGATGGATGGATGATGGATGGATGATGGATGGATGGAGCGATGGATGGATGATGGATGATGGATGGATGGATGGATGGATGGATGGATGGATGGAGAGATGGATGGATGATGGATGATGGATGGATGGATGGATGGATGGATGATGGATGGAGAGATGGATGGATGATGGATGATGGATGGATGGATGGATGGATGGAGCGATGGATGGATGATGGATGGATGGAGCGATGGATGGATGATGGATGATGGATGGATGGATGGATGGATGGATGATGGATGGATGGATTTATGGATGGAGGGATGGATGGATGGATGATGGATGGATGGATTTATGGATGGAGGGATGGATGGATGGATGATGGATGGAGGGATGGATGGGTGGATGATGGATGGATGGATTTATGGATGGAGGGATGGATGGATGGATGATGGATGGATGGAGGGATGGATGGATGATGGATGGATGGATTTATGGATGATGGATGGATGGATGGATCCTGGTGGATGGATGGATAGATGATGGATGGATGGATGGATGGATGATGGATGATGGATGGATGGAGAGATGGATGGATGGATGGATGGATGGATGGATGATGGATGGATGATGGATGGATGGATGATGGATGGATGGAGAGATGGATGGATGGATGGATGGATGGATGGATGGATGATGGATGATGGATGGATGGATGATGGATGGATGATGGATGGATGGATGATGGATAGATGGATGGAGGGATGGATGGAGGGATGGATGGATGGATCCTGGTGGATGGATGGATGATGGATGATGGATGGGTGGATGGTGGATGGATGGATGGATAGATGGATGGATGGATGGATGGATGATGGATGGATGGATGGATGGATGGATGGATGGAATTCCCAGAGAAGCTGTGGATCCCTGGAAGTCTCCAAAACCAGGCTGGAGCACCCTGGGATGGTGGGAAGATGTTCCTCCTCGTGTTGTTCACCCCAAACCCTGCAGAGCTCACCCCAAAAATGACTTGGTTTGATTTATTACCAATTTGATTTGATTTGATTTGATTTATTTGATTTATTTGATTTATTTATTCTCCTCAACCAAAGCCACCACCTCGGACACGACTCAGACATTTCTCCAAGAGCCCAAAGCTGCAGAAACCACTCTGCCCTGAATCCTCCCAGGAAGATCCCGAGAGGAAGGTGAGAAACCCAAATCGGCTCTGTCGGTGGCTGGTTGTTGCCATCTCGTGGATAAAATAAATATAAACCCAAATCCCAGCTCTGAGAAAATCCCCTTCTCACCAAACTCAGCATCCTTCCCTCGGATTATCCCTGAACTCGAATTCCTCTGTGTTATCAGCTGCTGCTTGTTTGCTTTGCAGATAAAGAGATTTTTTTTTTGATCCTGTTGGCTGAAAAATCCAGCGAAAGGACAGCCTGGGTCAAGTCTAAGTTCTTTAATTAATTGGACGAGCTGGGAGATGAAAGAGAAGGGGAAAAGCAGATGGAATTTGTGCCAAACGGCAAACAAAGGGTTTGCTCTGCAATTTCGTGGATTTAGCAGTGGTCAGGGGGTGAAAACTGAATTTTGCAGGACACTAAATCAACTAAACTCGTTAGGAAAGGGAAAAGTTTTCTTTAGTCACGAGCAGTGTGATCCACACTCCCTCCTCATTCCTCTCCCAGTTTAGCCAGGGAGGGAAGTGTTTCATGTCATTTTTGCAGTGGGAAATTGGAAAATTCCCATTGGTTCTGAGAAATGTGATTTTTGCTATTCTGTGCAATGTGGTTTTGTGGCTTTTTTTGAGTCTCCAGGTCACAGCACAGACACAGGAGCTGTGTCTGGAGGAGTTGTTATTCCCAGTCCTAGCCCTGCAGATTGATGGATTTTGGGTTAAATTGTGGATTGGTTCAGTGTTTGCCAATAAAAACAGCTCAGCTATTTGTGTCACCTGCCAGGTGACCCCAAAAAGCTGCCTGCCTCAGTTTCCCTATAGAAAAATTCACAATTCATCCTTGGACCTTTTATTTATTTTATTTTATTTTTATTTTATTTTATTTTATTTTATTTTATTTTATTATTTTATTTTATTTTATTTTATTTTATTATTATATTTACATTTATATAATTCTATTTATTATTTTTATTCTCTATTAACTCCCTTGAACTTCCCAAGCAGAGACTCCCAGAAGTTAACTATTATTAAAGTGCTATTTAAAAAAAAAAATCTTCTAAATTTTTTTGCCGGCAAAAAGACAAAAAGATCCCAAAATCAATAACATCCACATGAAAAAAAAAATGAGGATTGAGGAAGATATAAAGATGCCATGAGTCAAACCCTGATAGGAATTCTAACAGAGAGATTAATTTCTATTTAGTCAATCAAAGCAGGGAGACTCTCAAAGCCATAGGAAAAAAAATCTACATTTAAAGAAAAAGAAATTAAAGTTAAAAAAAAAAATTAAAGCAAAAAGCATTTGAAGAAATGAACATTTAAAGAAAAAAGAGTTGAAGGAAAAACATTTGAAGAGAGAAATATTCAAGGAAGAAAGGTTTAAAGAGGAAAATATTTAAAGAAAAAAAAAGATGCTGTTATTTGACAGCAAAGCCAGTCAGAAATGGTTCTGATAAATGGATAAAAGTCATCAAATTGGTTCTGATAAATTGATAAAAGTGATTAAATGGATTCTGATAACAAAGTGATCAATTTGGTTTTTCATAAATGGATAAAAGTGATCAAATTGGTTCTGATAAACTGATAAAAGTGATCAAATTGGTTCCCATAAATTGATAAAAATGGTCAAATTTGTTCTGATAAACTGATAAAAGTGATAAAATAAATTCTGATAAACTGATAAAAGTGATCAAATGGATTCTGATAAACTGATAAAAGTGATCAAATTGGTTTTTCATAAATGGATAGAAGTGATCAAATTTGTTCTGATAAAGAGATAAAAGTGATAAATTCTGATAAACTGATAAAAGTGATCAATTTGGTTTTGATAAATGGATAGAAGTGATCAAATTTGTTCTGATAAATTGATAAAATGGATCAAATTGGTTCTGATAAATTGATAAAAGTGATCAAGTAAATTCTGATAAACTGATAAAAGTGAACAATTTGGTGTTGATAAATGGATAGAAGTGATCAAATTTGTTCTGATAAACTGATAAAACTGATCAAATTTGTTCTGATAAATGGATAAAAGTGATCAATTTGGTTTTGATAAAGGGAGAAAATGATTCCTGGCATGCTGAGTTCCACAGGATGGAAGGGTTTGGGAACATTTTCAGCTGGAAAATCAGCAAAATTTTCCCAATTCCCCCTGAGCTCAGGGAGTTCTGAGAGCTTCATCCCCACAGGGGCAGAGCTCACCTGCATGGAGCCCCATGGGGATGGGGCAGGAGACTGAAAATCCCATGGGAATGGGGCAGAAGAGCTGAAAATCCCATGGGAATGGGGCAGAAGAGCTGAAAATCCCATGGGAATGGGGCAGAAGGGCTGAAAATCCCAAGGGAATGGGGCAGAAGGGCTGAAAATCCCATGGGAATGGGGCAGGGAGGCTGAAAATCCCATGGGAATGGGGCAGAAGGGCTGAAAATCCCAAGGGAATGGGGCAGAAGGGCTGAAAATCCCATGGGAATGGGGCAGGGAGGCTGAAAATCCCATGGGAATGGGGCAGGAGGTTGAAAATACCATGGGAATGGGGCAGGGAGGCTGAAAATCCCATGGGAATGGGGCAGGGAGGCTGAAAATCCCATGGGAATGGGGCAGGGAGGCTGAAAATCCCATGGGAATGGGGCAGAAGGGCTGAAAATCCCATGGGAATGGGGCAGGGAGGCTGAAAATCCCATGGGAATGGGGCAGGGAGGCTGAAAATCCCATGGGAATGGGGCAGGGAGGCTGAAAATCCCATGGGAATGGGGCAGGGAGGCTGAAAATCCCATGGGAATGGGGCAGGGAGGCTGAAAATCCCATGGGAATGGGGCAGAAGAGCTGAAAATCCCATTGGGAATGGGGAAGGGAGGCTGAAAATCCCATTGAGAATGGGGCAGAAGGGCTGAAAATCCCATGGAAAATGGGATTTGGTGACCCCAGAGAGTTCCTCGGGGATGATGCACCAGGATCTGGGAATTTAGGGGCAAATGCACCTCTGGAGCCACAGGGATGAAGTGGAATTTCTCATTTTTGGGGAGAAATGAGGTGGTGGAAATCCATTTCCACCTCTGACCTTTCAGCTCATCCCAAACTGCACTTTGGGGTTGATGGGGCACTGAACCCCACCAGGGGGATTTCCCACTGGAAATCCAAGAAATAAATCCAAGGAAATCCATGAAATAAACAACCAAAAAGGGCAAAACCCCCTCATTCAGTCCCTGCAGATGTCCTGATAAATATCCCAAACTCTCAGGCAACTCTCCAGACTTGAATTACAAACCTTCCCCCGTTTTCAACCTTCAAAAATTCCATCCAGTTTGGGACCACGAGGGACTCGAGGTGATTTTTTTAAAAAAAAAAAAGCACAGAGTGACTGAACAGAACCCAAAAAAGTCACCAACCCACCCTGCCCCGTTCCCTCTGCTTTCCATCACTCCAAAAAAACATCACAAAAAGGCTAAACCAGCCTCTCTCTCTCTTTTTTCATATTTTTCCCCTTTTTTTTTCCAAACGCACTGTAATTTCTCAGGCAAACTCCTTGTGAAAAGTCAGCAATACATCCTGCTGGAAGCCCAGCTTTCCCCCCTCCACGCACCACATCTGTGCCCTTGCCTGGAGGTCATCTCTGCCGCCGCGTTTCTCTTTGCTTCCCGAGACGTTTCAGGCCGTTTTTCATCCCCAGCTCGTGACAGGCTGCTGTTTATTGTATCCCAAAGCCACCAGAGCTCCGGCCAGCCCGAGGAAACGGCGATTAGCTGGGGAGTGTAGATCTTCCTGACGAGAGGGGAGGGTGGAAATGGGAGAAGGGAGGAGAAGATGGAGTCTCCTGCACTGACAAGAGGAGAAATTCAAATTTCGGGGTTGCTCAGACTGATTGAGGTTTGAATTTTGGGTTGGGGTTTCCATCAAGGCACACAGCTCATCTTCCACCCAACATGATGCCAAAATCACCATTTTTGAGGTCCTTCAGGTAGCCATTTCAGCCACCACACTCCAAATTTCAGCTCAAATCTTTTTTTTCATGGGGAAAGAGTGGAAGAAAGTGTCAAGAAAGTGTCAAGGACAATTTGGGGCAGAATAAAAGCCATTCCTGATCGAGGCTTGCATTTTGGGTTGGGGTTTCCATCAAGGCACACAGCTCATCTTCCACTCAACATGCTGCTAAAATTGCAATTTTGAGGTCCTTCATGTAGCCATTTCAGCCACCACACTTCAAATTTCAGCTTAATTTTTTTTTTCATGGGGAAAGAGTGGAAGAAAGTGTCAAGGACAATTTGGGGCAGAATAAAAACCATTCCTGATCGAGGCTCACATTTTGGGTTGGGGTTTCCATCAAGGCACACAGCTCATCTTCCACTCAAAATGCTGCTAAAATTGCAATTTTGAGGTCCTTCAGGTAGCCATTTCAGCCACCACACTTCAAATTGCAGCTCCTGCACCATCAAACCTTTTTTCCTTGGGGAAAGAGTAGAAGAAAGTATCCAGAACAATTTGGGGTAGAATAAAAGCCATTCCTGATCGAGTCTCACATTTTGGGTTGGCGTTTCCATCAGGGCACACAGCTCATCTTCCACTCAAACTGCTGCCAAAATCACCATTTTTGAGGTCCCTCCCATAGCCATTTCAGCCATCATACTTGAAATTTCAGCTCCTGCACCATCTAATCTTTTTTTTCACAAGGAAGGAGTGGAAGAAAGTGTTAAGAACAATTTGGGGCAGAATAAAAGCCATTCCTGATCAAGGTTGGCATTTTGGGTTGGGGTTTCCATCAAGGCACACAGCTCATCTTCCACTCAAAGTGCTGCCAAAATCACAATTTTTGAGGTCCTCTATTTCAGCCACCACACTTGAAATTTCAGCTCAAATTTTTTTTTTCATGGGGAAAGGGTGGAAGAAAGTGTCAAGAACGTGTCAAGGACAGTTTGCGGCAGAATAAAAGCCATTCCTGATCGAGGCTGGCATTTTAGTTTGGAGTTTCCATCGAGGCACACAGCTCATCTTCCACTCAAAGTGCTGCTAAAATCACAATTTTTGAGGTCCTTCATGTAGCCATTTCAGCCACCACACTCCAAATTTCAGCTCCTGCACCATCAAACCTGTTTTTTTCATGGGGAAAGAGTGGAAGAAAGTGTCAAGGACAATTTGGGGCAGATTAAAAAGTCATTCCCAGTGCCCTTTCCATCTCCTTTTCACCTCTCTAATTGCAAATTTCTCCTGGCTTTTTCTGGCGCTGCTGGGATGCTCTGGGTTGGCACCAGGCTGTGAGAGTGGCATCTCCTAAATCAGAATTTTCCAAGATCCCAAACCCTCCTGCTCCCCGGATTTCCCCTGGCTCTCCTCGCTAGAGCGACCTCGGCGTGTCCTGGCCGAATTCCAGCTCTGGTAATTACATCCCACATTCCCAAATTCCTCTCTTCCCCCTGCAGCATTTCCAATTGAACGTGGAATTATTCCATTATCTGACTCAAACTGTTCTCACAGCCCCTGCTGAGCCCTGGGCACTGCAGAGCTCCCAAAATCCTTCCCAGAATCAGTGCTGGAACTGGGACTGACTGGGCAAACTGGGGGGCAGAGGGCAGGCTGAAAGGCAATGAATTGGGTTAGAAAAGGAGAGGAATGAAGGTGAAGAAAGGAAGGAAAATGAGAGCTCTGCTGGGGTTGGTTCTGCAGGTTTTGGGTGCTTTTTGGGGTTTGTGGTTTTGGGGTTTGGGTGTTTTTTGGGCTTTTTTTGGGTTTTGGTTTTTTAATCGGTGAAAGAAAAATCCAAAAGTGCTCAGGGAATATCATGGGGTTGATAAAAAGGATAAAAAGGAGAGAAAGGGTCTTGCAATAAGGAAAAAGAGGGAGAGGGACCAGCCTGAAAGGCAATAAATTGGGTTAGAAAAGGAGTGGAATGAAGGTGAAGAAAGGAAGGAAAAGGAGAGCTCTGCTGGGGTTGGCTCTGCAGGTTTTGGGTGTTTTTTGGGGGTTTGTTGTTCTGGTTTTTGGGTTTTTAATTGGAAAAACAAAAAACTCAAATGGCTCAGGTAATATCATGGGGTTCAGAAAAACGATAAAAAGGAGAGAAAGGGATTTTCAACATGGAAAGAGAGGGAGAGAGAACAGTCTGAAAAACAATAAATTGGGTTAAAAAAAGGGGTGGAAGGAAAGAGAAGAAAGGAAGCAAAAGGAGAGCTCTGCTGGGGCTGGCTCTGTGGGGTTTAGATGCTTTTTTGGAGTTTTTTGGGGTTTTGGGTTTTTAATCTGCACAACAAATATCCAAAAGTGCCCTGGAAAGAGAGGGAGAGGGACCAGGCTGAAAGGCAATGAATTGGGTTAGAAAAGGAGTGGAATGAAGGTGAAGAGAGGAAGGAAAAGGAGAGCTCTGGTGGGGTTGGTTCTTGGGGTTTTGGGTGCTTTTTGAGGTTGTGGTTTTGGGTCTTTTTGGGGTTTTTTTGGGTTTTGGTTTTTTAATCACTGAAACAAAAATCCAAAACTGCCCAGGGAATATCGTGGGGTTGATAAAAAGGATAAAAAGGGACTTTCAATATGGAAAGAGAGGCAGAGGGACCAGGTTGAAATGAGTTAAAAAAAAGGAGTGGAATGAAGGTGAAGAAAGGAAGGAAGAGGAGAGCTCTGATGGAGTTGGTTCCTCTGGTTTTGGATGCTTTTTGAGGTTTGTTGTTTTGGTTTTTCATTTTTTTTAATCGGTGAAACAAAAAACCAAAACTGCTCAGGGAATATTTTGGGGTTGATTAAAAGGAAAGAAAGGGATTTTCAATATGGAAAGAGAGGGAGAGAGAACAGTCTGAAAAACAATAAATTGGGTTAAAAAAAGGAGTGGAAGGAAAGAGAAGAAAGGAAGCAAAAGGAGAGCTCTGCTGGGGTTGGCTCTGTGGGGTTTGGATGCTTTTTGGAGTTTTTTTGGGTTTTGGGTTTTTAATCTGCACAACAAAAATCCAAAAGTGCCCTGGAAAGAGAGGGAGAGGGACCAGGCTGAAAGGCAATGAATTGGGTTAGAAAAGGAGTGGAATGAAGGTGAAGAGAGGAAGGAAAGGGAGAGCTCTGGTGGGGTTGGTTCCGTGGGTTTTAGGCGCTTTTTGGGGGTTTTTGGGGGTTTTTTTGGGTTATTCGGGGGGTTTTTGGTTTTTTTTAGTCAGTGAAACAAAAATCCAAAAGTGCTCAGGGAATATCATGGGGTTGATAAAAAGGATAAAAAGGGACTTTCAATATGGAAAGAGAGGGAGAGGGACCAGGTTGAAATGAGTTAAAAAAAAGGAGTGGAAGGAAGGTGAAGAAAGGAAGGAAGAGGAGAGCTCTGATGGAGTTGGTTCCTCAGTTTTTGGATGCTTTTTGAGGTTTGTTGTTTTGGTTTTTCATTTTTTTAATCGGTGAAACAAAAAACCAAAACTGCTCAGGGAATATTTTGGGGTTGATTAAAAGGAAAGAAAGGGATTTTCAATATGGAAAGAGAGGCAGAGGGCAGGCTGAAAGGCAATGAATTGGGTTAGAAAAGGAGTGGAATGAAGGTGAAGAGAGGAAGGAAAAGGAGAGCTCTGGTGGGGTTGGTTCTTCGGGTTTTGGATGCTTTTTGGGGTTTGTGGTTTTGGGGTTTGGGTGTTTTTTGGGCTTTTTTTGGGTTTTGGTTTTTTAATCGGTGAAACAAAAATCCAAAGTGCTCAGGGAATATCATGGGGTTGATAAAAAGGATAAAAAGGAGAGAAAGGGTCTTGCAATAAGGAAAGAGAGGGAGAGGGACCAGCCTGAAAGGCAATAAATTGGGTTAAAAAAAGAGGTGGAATGAAGGTGAAGAGAGGAAGGAAAAGGAGAGCTCTGGTGGGGTTGGTTCTGCAGGTTTTGGATGCTTTTTGGGGTTTGGGTGTTTTTTGGGGTTTTTTTGGGTTTTGGTTTTTTAATCGGTGAAACAAAAATCCAAAACTGCTCAGGGAATATCATGGGGTTGATAAAATGGATAAAAAGGGACTTGCAATAAGGAAAGAGAGGCAGAGGGACCAGGCTGAAAGGCAATGAATTGGGTTAGAAAAAGAGTGGAATGAAGGTGAAGAGAGGAAGGAAAAGGAGAGCTCTGCTGGGGCTGGTTCTGCAGGTTTTGGGTGCTTTTTTGGGGTTTCAGGTTTTGGGTCTTTTTGGGGTTTTTTGGGGTTTTGGTTTTTTAATCAGTGAAACAAAAATCCAAAATTGCCCAGGGAATATCATGGGGTTGATAAAAAGGATAAAAAGGGACTTTCAACATGGAAAGAGAGGCAGAGGACAGGCTGAAAGGCAATGAATTGGGTTAGAAAAGGAGAGGAATGAAGGTGAAGAAAGGAAGGAAAAGGAGACCTCTGCTGGGGTTGGTTC
The DNA here is from genome assembly GCF_008360975.1 of Lichenostomus cassidix. Taxonomy (NCBI): domain Eukaryota; kingdom Metazoa; phylum Chordata; class Aves; order Passeriformes; family Meliphagidae; genus Lichenostomus; species Lichenostomus cassidix. The sequence continues at coordinate 25,884 of NW_028147586.1, forward strand.
TGCAGGTTTTGGGTGCTTTTTGGGGTTTGTGGTTTTGGGGTTTGGGTGTTTTTTGGGTTTTTTTGGGTTTTGGGTTTTTAGTCAGTGAAACAAAAATCCAAAACTGCCCAGGGAACATCGTGGGGTTGAGAAAAACTATAAAAAGGAGAGAAAGGGATTTTCAATATGGAAAGAGAGGGAGAGAATGAGAGGAACAGTTTTAACCTGGCAGAGGGAAGAGTTAGATGGGAAATTGGGGAGGAATTCCTCTCTGTGAGGGGCTGGGATTCTGGGAATTCTCTGGAATTCTCCTCTGGGAATTCTCTGGAATTCTTCTCTGGAATTCTTCTCTGGAACTTTCTGGAATTCCCAGAGAAGCCTCTCCATGCCTGGAAGTGTCCAAGGCCAGGCTGGACAGGGTTTGGAGCAGCCTGGGACAGGGAGAAGTGTCCTTCTTTCCTGTTCTGTGCCCAGATAAAGCCAGGGAGATGAAACTGAGGAGTGTTGGATGAAATGGAATTATTTATTTATTATTATTTATTATTATTTATTTCCATCAGGAATTCTTCCTCACCGTTTGGGGGAAGAATCCTCGAGGTGTTGAACACCAAACTGACCACAGAGCATTCACTGCCCACAAATGGCATCCCAGTGCCCAGCAATCAAACACCAGGGGAAAATAAAATAAAATAAATAAAATTAAATAAAAATAAAATAAAAATAAAATAAAAATAATAAAATAAAATAAAAATAATAAAATAAATAAAATAAAATAAAATAAAATAAAATAAAATAAAACAAAACAAAATAGATTAGACTAGACTAGAATAACATAAAAATAAAATAAAATAAAATAAAATAAAAATAAAAAAATAAAATAAAATACTATAAAATAAAGGCATAAAATGAAGAAAAAACCTCATTGCCTCTTTTGAAACGTTTGTGGTTCGTTGTCATTAATTGGGAAAAAAGGGATTTGTGGTTCTCTGGGGGGAAGGTTTCTTTGATCCCTTTTTTCTGCCATCCATCCTAAATCTGTATTTGGATAACAGATATGAGGATATTTCCGTTTTGGTTGCTGTTGTACTTTTAAGCTCAGTTTTTGATGATTTTCCTCACGATGTTACCATTTAAATCACCATTTTTTAAGTGGAAAAAGCAGCAGGATGCACCAGCAGATGCTGAGCAGTCCACAGAGGGCAATTGTTCATTTCCCAGGGGACACCTTTCCTCGTGGTGACTGCCACTGCAGGGGCTGTTTGCTATTTTTATTATTATAATATTATTATTTCCATTGTTATTTCATTTATTCTATTATTATTTTTATTATTATTATTTATATTATTATTTTATTATTGCTATTATTTTATTTATTGTATTGTTATTGTTATTATTATATCTATTATTATATTATTATTTCCATCATTGTTTTATTTATTGTATTATTATTTTTATTATTATATCTATTATTATATTATTATTGCCATTATTATTTTATTTATTGTATTATTATTTTTATTATATCTATTATATTATTATTGCTATTATTATTTTATTTGTTGTATTATTATTATATTTATTATTTTTATTATTATTGCTGGTTTTATTTTATTCATTGTATTATTATTATTATTATTATTATTATTATTATTATATTTATTATTTTTATTGTTATTGCTGTTTTTATTTCAGGCATTCTCGATGTTTGTATCCCAACACTCCTGCAGTGCCAGGAATTCCTGGGATTCCTGGGATTTCTGGGTTTCCTGGGATTCCTGGGATTCCTGGGATTCCTGGGTTTATTTCCAAAATGCACCTTGATTTTCCCCTAAAAGCACAAACCATCAGCCAAAGGGGAGGGAGAAATTCCACACCTGCTGCAGGCTGGGAGAGAGGGAAAAGGGGAAAGGGAAAAGGAGAAAGGAAAAGGGAAAAGGGAAAAGGAGAAAGGAAAAGGGAAAAGGAAAAGGAAAAGGAAAAGGAAAAGGAAAAGGAAAAGGAAAAGGAAAAGGAAAAGGAAAAGGAAAAGGAAAAGGAAAAGGAAAAGGAGAAAGAAAAATCGAAAAAGGAAAAAAGGAAAAGAAAAAAAGGAAAAGGGAAAAGAAAACATGAAAAGGAGAAAGGAGAAAGGAAAAAGTAGAAAGGAAAAGAAAGGAGAAAGGAGAAAGAAAAAGGAGAAAGGAGAAAGGAAAAAGGAAAAAGGGAAAGGGAAAGGAGAAAGGAAAAAGGAAAATGAAAAAAGGAAAATGGAAAAAGGAAAAAGGAAAAGGAGAAAGAAAATAGGAAAAAGGAAAAGGAAAAAGAAAAAAGGAGAAAGGAAGAAGGAAGAAGGAAGAAGGAAAAAGGAAAAAGGAAAAGGAAAAAGGACAAAGGAAAAGGAAAAGGAAAATGAAAAGGAAAAGGAAAAAGGAAAAAGGAAAAAGGAAAAAGGAAAAAGGAAAAAGGAAAAGAATAAAGCTGCTCTTGAAAGAGAAACTCCAAAAGGAGATCCAAGCTCAAACACACATTGCCAAAACAGGGATAAATTTTTAAAAAACCCAGAGGTTTCACCAATTCCTCAACATGGAAATTCTCTCCCAGCTCTGATCTTACAGATAGCAGCCAAAGAATTGGTGGGAATAAATATTTCCTTCTCCTAATCCTTGGAAAACTCTTCATTACTTCAAAAAAACCCCCAAATCTGAGTCATTTCCAAGCAGCCTCTCGCCACACTCGAGGCTGAAGTAGTTACTGCAGAAAGATCAAGGGTTAAGCTGCGAGACTTTAACAGAAATAATAACAATAAAATTTTAAAAAAATAAAAAAAAAACCTCATCCAATTTTTTTTTCCCCCCAATTAAATCAAGACCATTCCTAATTAGTTTTTTCCACCGGAGACATCTAGTGGGAAATGACAGAACTGAACGAGCCACGAGCTGCCTTCACCCTCTCATTAAGATTTTTTTTCCCAAAAGCAAGGCAGACAAATCCAGCTCGCAGCTGGAGACCAGCAGCTCCAAAACGGATGGATTGCTTTCTGCCAGCCTTGCTGCCACCCAGCTTGGAGAATCACTCCCAGGGCTTTTTCCCTGCTGGATTCAGAGTTTTGCAGGAGAATGAGAGGAAAAGTTGGGGCTCCTTGAGAGCTCTCCTGCTTTTAATAGCTTTTTTTTTGACTCTACACCCTCAGAAATCCTTTTTATTTTGGTGGTTGGAGGAGCTGGATGGTGCTGGCTCTGCTTTGGGAGGGTTTGGCTTCTTCCAGGCACACAGAAAAAGCAAAACTGTGGTATTTAAAGCTCAAATTCCCATTTAAAATCCATTCAGAGCCCAAAATCATGTGTAGTTCGTGGTCTGGATGACCAAACACCCCAATCCCACCCTGTCTTAATTTCCTAATTCCATTTTGGCAGCTGGAGGAGCTGCATGGTGCTGGCTCTGCTTTGGGTGGGTTTGGCTCCATCCAGGCACACAGAAAAAGCAAAACAATGCCTTTTAAAGCTCAAATTCCCATTTAAAATCCATTCAGAGCCCAAAATTACACGTGGTTCACGGTCTGGATGACCAAACACCCCAATCCCACCCTGTCCTAATTGTTTAATTCCATTCTGGCAGCTGGAGGAGCTGCATGGTGTTAATTCTGGGCGAGTTTGGCTTCATCCAGGAACACAGAAAAAGAAAAACTGTGGTATTTAAAGCTCAAACTCCCATCTAAAATCCACTCAGAGCCCAAAATCACGTGTGGTTCACAGCCAGGATGACCAAACACCCCAATCCCACCACATCCTAATTACCTAATTCCATTTTGGCAGCTGGAGGAGCTGCATGGTGTTAACTCTGGGTGGGTTTGGCTCCATCCAGGCACACAGAAAAAGCAAAACTGTGGTATTTAAAGCTCAAATTCCCCTTTAAAATCCACTCAGAGCCCAAAATCATGTGTAGTTCATGGCCAGGATGACCAAACAACCCAATCCCATCACATCTTAATGGTTTAATTCCATTCTGGCAGCTGGAGGAGCTGCATGGTGCTAACTCTGGGTGGGTTTGGCTCCATCCAGGAACACAGAAAAAGCAAAATAATGTCCTCTAAAGCCCAAATTCCCATTTAAAATCCACTCAAAGCCTGAATTCATGCGTGGTTTACAGCCAGGATGACCAAACACCCCAATCCCACCACATCCTAATTGCCTAATTCCATTCTGGCAGCTGCAGGAGCTGCATGGTGCTAACTCTGGGTGGGTTTGGCTCCATCCAGGCACAGAGAAAAAGCAAAATAATGCCTTTTAAAGCTCAAATTCCCATTTAAAATCCACTCAAAGCCTGAATTCATGTGTAGTTCATGGCCAGGATGACCAAACAACCCAATTCCACCACATCTTAATTGCCTAATTCCATTCTGGCAGCTGGAGGAGCTGCATGGTGTTAAACTCGGGGTGGGTTTGGCTCCATCTAGGCACTGAGAAAAAGCAAAACAATGCCTTTTAAAGCTCAAATTCCCATTTAAAATCCATTCAGAGCCCAAAATTACACATGGTTCATGGTCTGGATGACCAAACACCCCAATCCCACAACATCCTAATTGCCTAATTCCATTTTGGCAGCTGGAGGAGCTGCATGGTGTTAACTCTGGGTGAGTTTGGCTCCATCCAGGCACTGAGAAAAAGCAAAACTGTGGTATTTAAAGCCCAAACTCCCATCTAAAATCCACTCAGAGCCCAAAATCACATGTAGTTCATGGCCTGGATGACCAAATCCCCCAATCCCACCACATCCTAACTGCAGCAGGAGGAAGGAGAGCTCAGGCTGGACTTTGGGAGGATCTGAACGAGGCTTTGGTGGCTTTGGAAGAAAACCAATGTCCTTTTCCCCAATATTTCACCTTCCAGAAGGTTCTGCCTGCAGGGGTTTGCAGGTGGATTTTGGGCTGCAATTCCCCCAGGAATGGCCCAGCCTGGGAACCCCTGGGATTTTAAATTTTATCTTTATTTATTCTTTCACTTTCCTCCAGCCCATTCCGTTATTGGGAAGGGAAAAAAGGGAAAAAAGGGAAAAAAGGGAAAAAAGGGAAAAAAGGGAAAAAAGGGAAAAAAAGGAAAAAAGGGAAAAAATTAAAAAAAGGGAAAAAAGGGGGGGAAAAAGGGGGAAAAGGGAAAAAAGGGAAAAAAGGGAAAAAAGGGAAAAAAGGGAAAAAAGGGGAAAAAGGGAAAACCCGTCCTGTCCTGGAATGAGGAGCTCCAGGATATCTGAAACACTCCTAAAAACCAAACCAAAAAAACTTACATTTGCCACTCCTCTGGAGAGATGAAATCCTGCCAGATAAAGGGAAAACCTGAAGAGGGAGAAGCTCCACGGAGGGAACACTGAAATGTGGATTTTAGGCAGGCAGGCAGCTCTGCTCCACCTGCTGAAGAGAGGAAATTCAATTAAATCCTCTTTGTTTTATTTCTTTCCTCACTCCACAGCTCTCAGCTTCCCTCTCCTCACCTGCCCAGAGCAAAACTCACCCATTTTCCAGGCTGGATGGTGGAGAAAAGGTGTAAAATGAAAACTCCCTTGTGGGGATGGGGAAAAAAGGGAATTTTTGGGAAGGTGGAGCTGCTCAGCCCCAGCTGCAGGTGAGAGGACAAGGATGTGGCACCAGCTGGCCGCAGGGACAGCAGCCCTGGGGACAGCAGGAAATTGCCTTTTTGCTATTTATAAACTGCCAGAGGGAAAGAACAGGGAAAATCTGGGCTTGCCTCACCCCAGCCTCATCTGGAGGGGTTTGAGTCTCTCAAAACCCCAATAATTTGGGTTTCTCAGCTCCCACAAAGGCACTTTGCTCCTCCCAGCGCATTTCACTGTGATGCCAGCTTGGCTAAAGGATTTTAATTTTAATTTTGGGGCACAGCTCAGAAATTCTTCTCCTTATTTCAAGTTTTTTAGAAGAATGGAAGTGCAATTTATCTGCACTGACTTTGTCCCAGAGCCCTGACAAGTCCTTTACGGGTTTATTTTGGGGGAATTATTCCCACTTTGGACCTTCTTGTGTGCAAAATGAACTGAGAAGAGCAAAGCAAAGGTGAAGCCAGGATTGATCCCAAATTAATTCAGTTTGTACAGAGCCTAATGCAGAAATACCTCAGGAAAATAATTCACCTGATATGGAAATAAAAAGGAAAAAAGAAGTTGTTTTCAGGACAACTGAGCTAAAGGCTGATAACCAAAATCCCTTCGTGCAGCAAACAAACATCAAACTTAGGTCTGTTTGATGGCAAAATGGATAAAAAGAGATTTTCTGCCCTGCAAAGCACAGGTTCAAGTTGCAAGCAAGGCCCTTTTATGGTGCAATAATTCCTTTATTTCTGCTCCTTGCCATCTCCCAGCTGAGGCACCTGGGAGAGTTCCCCAAACTCACCCCAGTGGGTTTTTCCAGCAGATTATGGTTTGGAATATTTCCCCCAGCAGAGCTTTTTTTTAACAGGAGATGCTGGTGCTGCACTCACCAGCTGGGGAAAAAAAATCCAGTTTCGAGCAGAGAGTGTGAAGTTCAGCTTTTCAGGGAATCCCCAGCGGGATGGGGAAAGCTCCAGCTGATGAGCACATCCATAAAAATAATAAATGATAAAAATCCGTAAAAATAATGAAAGAGGAGCTGGTGGTTGTGCCGAGATAACGACAGGAAATAAAAAGATTCCTTGCGCTGAACGCTCGGGAATATTTAATCAAAATGCTGCTGCAAAGGGGTGAGGAGGGAGGGAGTTTTGGGGCTGCAGGATGGGATCTCTGTGGGGTTATGGGATGTCCTGGATGGAAGGAGCCACAGGGATCAGACTGCAGCTCCTGACACCCCAAAATCCCAAAATGCTGGAGCTGTGGGAGATTTGGGAATGTCACATTCCCTGGGGAGGCTGCTGAGTGCCCCAGCACCCTCTGGGGGAAGAATCTTTCCCTAAAATCCAACCTTTTGTCTAAAATCCACCCTAAACCTGCCCTGGTGCAGCTCCAGCCCTTCCCTGGGTCCTGTCACACCTGGGGAAATCTCAAATCTTTTTGATTTCCAAAATCTTAGATTTTTTCCTTGTCTAGGTGACTCCTGAAGACTCCCATCCACCGAGGAGCTGGAAAAGGGACTCTGCAGGGTCAGGGGGATGCTAACAGTGTTTCTTTCCCAACCCTGGATAACTGGATCCCACAAAAAGTGCAGTTGGGGTTGGGAAAGAAGCGCAGAGGCTGCTGGAGATTGAATGATTCGTGAGCTGAGCTCAGGGTTTGTAAGTGGAGCGAGGTGGGAGAAAGGGCTGAGGGAAAGGAGGTCTGGAAAGGAATCTCGTGGCACAAAAAGGGTGAGGAAAAAACTCTGCAGGGCTGAAAATCCTGTCCTGAGAGAGCCCAGGACAGAGCCACAGCAACTCCTGACACCCCAAAATCCCAAAATGCTGGAGCTGTGGGAGATTTGGGAATGGCACATTCCCTGGGGAGGCTGGGCAGTGCCCAGCACCCTCTGGGGGAAGAATCTTTCCCTAAAATCCAACCTTTTATCTAAAATCCACCCTAAACCTGCCCTGGTGCAGCTCCAGCCCTTCCCTGGGTGTTGTCACACCTGGGGAAACCTCAAATCTTTTTGATTTCTCAAATCTTAGTTTTTAGATCTTTTAGATCCTCAAATCTTAGTTTTTAGATCTTTTAGATTCTCAAACCTAGGTGACTCCTGAAGGTTGCCATCCGCCGAGGAGCTGGAAAAGGGACTCTGCAGGGTCAGGGGATGCTAACCAGAGTTTCTTTCCCAACCCTGGATAACTGGATCCCACAAAAAGTGCAGTTGGGGATGGGAAAGAAGCACAGAGGCTGCTGGAGATTGAATGATTTGTGAGCTGAGCTCAGGGTTTGTAAGTGGAGCGAGATGGGAGAAAGGGCTGAGGGAAAGGAGGTCTGGAAAGGAATCTCGTGGCACAAAAAGGGTGAGGAAAAAACTCTGTAGGGCTGAAAATTCTGTCCTGAGAGAGCCCAGAGTCCCCTGAGCTGCTGAGTTCCTCACCTGCCCTCAGTCCTTTCATTCAGGATAAATTCCACTGAGAGAAATTCAAATATTCCTACAGTTTCTCCCTGTTGGAAAGGTGTAAATCGCTCCGGATTGGATTGTGGGGAGAAATTCCTCCCTGGAGGGTGGGGAGGGATGGGATGGAATTCCCAGAGGAGCTGTGGATCCCTGGAAGTGTCCCTGGTGTCACCTGGGACAGTGAAGATGTCCCTGGAGGTGACACTGGATGGGATTTAATGTCCCTTCCAACCAACCCATTGCACAGAACAAACTGGCAGCACCCAGTGCTGCATTTAAAAGCCGTTTAGCTGTAAAATAGCTAATGTAAAATAGAAAAAAAAAAGAGTCAGCTAATGTAAAACAGAAAAGAAAAAAATAAAAAGAAAAAAAAAAGAAAAAACCAAAAAGAAAAAAAAAGGAAAAAAAAGGAAAAAAAAGGAAAAAAGAAAAAGAAAAAAGAAAAAAAGGAAAAAAGAAAAAAAGAAAAAAGAAAAAGAAAAAAAGAAAAACAAAAGAAAAAAAACAAGAAAAAACCAAAAAGAATAAAACAAAAAAAAAACAAAAAGAAAAAAACAAAAAGAAAAATACAAAAAGAAAAAAACAAAATGAAAAAAACAAAATGAAAAAAACCGAAAAGAACAAAAAGAAAAGAACAAAAAGAAAAAAAACAAAAAGAAAAAAAAAGAAAAAACAAAAAGGAAAAAAAAAGAAAAAACAAAAAGGAAAAAAAGAAAAAAACAAAAAGAAAAAAAGTACAAGAAAAAAACAAAAGAAAAAACAAAAAAAAAACTTGTAGAAAAAACCTTCCTTGGCAGGCTCCAGACCATGCTGGCCTCTCCTCCAGAGGGCTTAGCCCAGAGTCCAGCAATCAACCATCCCCTCCCTTCCCCAAACCATCAATCCCTCGCTAATAAACTGTCCCAGCATTGAGTTTCAAGCCCGATATTTCCAGGGCTCCACGGCTTATTTCCAAGCCCCGCCATCAACACGAGCGAACGCAGGAAAAAGGATGAAATAAAACACATCCTATCGGAGGAAATGAGAGCTCCTTAAGCAAGAAAAACACCCAGAGGAAAGAGGTGGGCATATCAGGATACAAATGGGCCGCCGGGGAGCCGCAGATTCCACAGGCATGATGTTGTTGGAGTGTTTGATAGCGGAGCGAGCACCTGCGGAGATGAATTACATCCTTGTCGGGAGCGCCAGCAGCGCGGCCCTGACAGCTCAGGAAGCGCTGATGGTATATTTCAAATCCCCGCCAGCCGCACAGAGCGGGGAAATTCATCACAGGGCTGGAAGGGATTAGCTGCAGGGGTTTGGGGGAAGGTTGGTCCTCCAAAAAGCACTGAGATTTTGATTTTTTTTTCGGTGTGGTTGCACCTGAACGGCGGCGAGAGGAGGGTTGGGAGTGAAGCACTGGGCCCAGAGAGGGAAACGGCACGGGAAGGGTTAAAAAAATGGGAATAAAGGAAGTTTTTTGCAGGTTGGATGGTAATGTCTGCTGCTTTCAAGGGGGGAAACCTCATTTTGCACACATAAAATCGCACTTTACACACGTAGAATCGCATTTTACACACATGGAATCACGTTTTACACACATGAAATCACATTTTACACACACAGAATCACATTTCATACACATAAAATCACACTTTACACACACACAATCACATTTTACACACATAAAATCACATTTTACACACATAAAATCACATTTTACACACACAGAATCACATTTTACACACACACAATCACACTTTGCACACACAGGATCACACTTTACACACACACAATCACACTTTACACACATAAAATCACCTGCGGAGATGAATTACATCCTTGTTGGGAGCGCCAGCAGCGCGGCCCTGACAGCTCAGGAAGCGCTGATGGTATATTTCAAATCCCCGCCAGCCGCACAGAGCGGGGAAATTCATCACAGGGCTGGAAGGGATTAGCTGGAGGGGTTTGGGGGAAGGTTGGTCCTCCAAAAAGCACTGAAATTTTGATTTTTTTTCGCCGTGGTTGCACCTGAACGGCAGCGAGAGGAGGGTTGGGAGTGAAGCGCTGGGCCCAGAGAGGGAAACGGCACGGGAAGGGTTAAAAAATGGGACTAAAGGAAGTTTTTTGCAGGTTGGATGGTAATGTCTGCTGCTTTCAAGGGGGGAAACCTCGTTTTACACACGTAAAATCTCACTTTACACACGTAGAATCGCACTTTACACACACAAAATCACATTTTACACACACAGAATCACATTTTATACACACAAAATCACACTTTACACACATAAAATCACACTTTACACACACAGAATCACATTTTACACACACAAAATCACACTTTACACGCACAAAATCACACTTTACACACATAAAATCACATTTTACACACACAGAATCACACTTTACACACACAAAATCACACTTAACACACATAAAATCACACTTTACACACACAGAATCACACTTTACACACACAGAATCACATTTTACACACACAAAATCACACTTTACACGCACAAAATCACACTTTACACACATAAAATCACATTTTACACACACAGAATCACACTTTACACACACAAAATCACACTTAACACACATAAAATCACACTTTACACACACAAAATCACACTTTACACACGTAGAATCACACTTTACACACATAAAATCACATTTTACACACATGAAATCACACTTTGCACACATAAAATCACACTTTACACACACAGAATCACATTTTACACACATAGAATCACATTTTACACACACAAAATCACACTTTACACACACGAAATCACATTTTACACACACAGAATCACACTTTACACACACAGAATCACATTTTACACACATAGAATCACATTTTACACACACAAAATCACACTTTACACACACAAAATCACATTTTACACACACAGAATCACACTTTACACACACAGAATCACATTTTACACACACACAATCACATTTTACACACACAGAATCACATTTTACACACACAGAATCACACTTTACACACACAGAATCACATTTTACACACACACAATCACATTTTACACACACAGAATCACACTTTACACACACACAATCACACTTTACACACATAAAATCACCTGCGGAGATGAATTACATCCTTGTTGGGAGCGCCAGCAGCGCGGCCCTGACAGCTCAGGAAGCGCTGATGGTATATTTCAAATCCCCGCCAGCCGCACAGAGCGGGGAAATTCATCACAGGGCTGGAAGGGATTAGCTGGAGGGGTTTGGGGGAAGGTTGGTCCTCCAAAAAGCACTGAAATTTTGATTTTTTTTCGCCGTGGTTGCACCTGAACGGCAGCGAGAGGAGGGTTGGGAGTGAAGCGCTGGGCCCAGAGAGGGAAACGGCACGGGAAGGGTTAAAAAATGGGACTAAAGGAAGTTTTTTGCAGGTTGGATGGTAATGTCTGCTGCTTTCAAGGGGGGAAACCTCGTTTTACACACGTAAAATCTCACTTTACACACGTAGAATCGCACTTTACACACACAAAATCACATTTTACACACACAGAATCACATTTTATACACACAAAATCACACTTTACACACATAAAATCACACTTTACACACACAGAATCACATTTTACACACACAAAATCACACTTTACACGCACAAAATCACACTTTACACACATAAAATCACATTTTACACACACAGAATCACACTTTACACACACAAAATCACACTTAACACACATAAAATCACACTTTACACACACAGAATCACACTTTACACACACAGAATCACATTTTACACACACAAAATCACACTTTACACGCACAAAATCACACTTTACACACATAAAATCACATTTTACACACACAGAATCACACTTTACACACACAAAATCACACTTAACACACATAAAATCACACTTTACACACATAAAATCACACTTTACACACGTAGAATCACACTTTACACACATAAAATCACATTTTACACACATGAAATCACACTTTGCACACATAAAATCACACTTTACACACACAGAATCACATTTTACACACATAGAATCACATTTTACACACACAAAATCACACTTTACACACACAAAATCACATTTTACACACACAGAATCACACTTTGCACACACAGAATCACATTTTACACACATAAAATCACACTTTGCACACACAGGATCACACTTTGCACACACAGAATCACATTTTACACACACAAAATCACCTGCAGAGATGAATTACATCCTTGTTGGGAGCGCCAGCAGCGCGGCCCTGACAGCTCAGGAAGCGCTGATGGTATATTTCAAATCCCCGCCAGCCGCACAGAGCGGGGAAATTCATCACAGGGCTGGAAGGGATTAGCTGGAGGGGTTTGGGGAAGGTTGTTGCTCCAAAAAGCACTGAAATTTTGATTTTTTTTCGGTGTGGTTGCACCTGAACGGCAGCGAGAGGAGGGTTGGGAGTGAAGCACTGGGCCCAGAGAGGGAAACGGCACGGGAAGGGTTAAAAAAATGGGGATAAAGGAAGTTTTGTGCAGGTTGGATGGTAATGTCTGCTGCTTTCAAGGGGGGAAACCTGTTTTGCACACGTAGAATCACACTTTACACACGTAGAATCACATTTTACACACATAGAATCACATTTTACACACATAAAATCACATTATACACACAGAATCACATTTTACACACACAGAATCACACTTTACACACACACAATCACATTTTACACACATCAAATCACATTTTACACACATCAAATCACACTTTACACACACATGAAATCGCATTTTACACACATAAAATCACATTTTACACACATAAAATCACACTTTGCACACACAGGATCACACTTTACACACAAAATCACATTTTACACACACAGAATCACATTTTACACACATAAAATCACACTTTACACACACAGAATCACACTTTACACACATAAAATCACATTTTACACACACAAAATCACACTTTACACACATAAAATCACACTTTACACACATAAAATCAGACTTTACACACATAGAATCACATTTTACACACACAGAATCACACTTTACACACATAGAATCACTTTTTACACACATGAAATCACACTTTACACACATAAAATCACATTTTACACACATAAAATCACACTTTACACACACAGAATCACATTTTACACACATAAAATCACATTTTACACACATAAAATCACTTTTTACACACATAGAATCACATTTTACACACACAAAATCACATTTTACACACACAAAATCACACTTTACACACATAAAATCACACTTTACACACATAGAATCACATTTTACACACACAAAATCACATTTTACACACATAAAATCACATTTTACACACACAAAATCACAAAATTACTTACAAAAAATTACTTACGCAAAATTCCTTACAAAATATTAATTACAAAAAGTGAGGCACCAAACCACGAAGGTGTTTGTGAGAAGCCCAAGAGGGTTCCGAACGATGTGAGCAGAACCAGGGGAATTTAATTCCT
>NW_028147587.1:0-39937 GCF_008360975.1 Lichenostomus cassidix
CCTTGCTCTGTCACATGGACTTTTGGTTCCATGAGGTTCTGTACTCTCAGCAATGGTCTCCTTAGTTCCAAAGTGTCACCATGGACCCTTGGTTCCATGGAGCTCTGCTGTGTAACAAGGCTCTCCTGGATTCCATGAGGAATACAAAAGCTTTGCATAAACAATGAGCAAGACCATGGCCTCCTTGATCTGCACTGTCACAATGGACAGTTGGTTCCATGAGGTCCCATACTGTCACAATGGATATTTGGTTCCACAGGGTGCCACAGTGTCACCATGGTCTCCTTGGTTCCACAAGGCCCTGCAGTGTCACAGTGGCTCCCAGGTTCCATGAGGCTCCACAGTGTCACAAGGGTTTCCTTGGATCCATGTGCCCCAAAGTGCCACAGTGGTCTCCCTCCTGCAGCAACCAGCAGCCAAACCCACTACCAGGGCCAAATGCCTGGGAAGAAGGAGAAAGGGAGGCACTTTTGGAGTGATGTTTTTTGTCTTGCCAGGTCACAGTGACATGGGATGTGGCCCTGCTGTCCTGGAGATGGCTGAACACAGCCTGCCCATGGGAAGGGGGAAAAGACAACAACCTCTGTCCATGGAACTACAGCAGCAGAGAGGTCAGGCCCCAGAAGGCTGGGTTGAAAAGACTGTCACCAGCACAGGAAACACCAATGTAGGACATTTTCTTGAAAGCTGACATTTTAGGGCATTCTTTTATACACGGATGCAGCACTAAATACCAAGATTGACAGTTTCAGCTTTCTTTGTTACCTGAGAACAGCTGGAGTCTTTTCAGCAGTGTGTGCTGTTCCATCCCTTGCTTAGGGTGAGGATGTTGGATCTCTCAGCAGGCTCTGCTCTCCTGGGGGCTGATCTTCCCAGGCAGGCTCTAAAAGCAGAATAAAACAGCAGCGCAAGGCACAGCACAAAGGAAGCACCGGGCTGATCCCATTAAAAGTGCCCTGCAGGGACATTTCACGGCTGACCCTCAGCAGCCCGGGCTGCAAACAAAGCCCGCTCGGGCCAAGCACAAGATCCCCACAGAGCCCTGAGCAACAGCTGGAGCCCAGCAGGGCCTTGGAGGAGGCAGGGCGAGCCCCGGGCCGGGTTCCAAAGGGGCTGCGGGGCTGGGGGCGATGGCGCCGAGTGCCCTGCCCGTGTGTGGCCTGGGCTCTGCGGCGCCACGGGGACACAGCCCGGGGCCGGGGCTCGGTCCTGCTGCCCCCAGGGCGCTGCCGAGGGCTCCCCGCCCGCCGGGGCCGGGGCGGCGCTGAGGGAGCGGCGCCGCCATTGCTGCCGCCATTGCTCAGGGGCGCTGAGGGGAGCGCGGCTCCCGCCAGCCCTGCTCGGCTGTGAGGGGAGAGAGAGAATAAGGAGAGAGGGAATGGAGAGAGAAAACAGACAGCGAGAGTAAAGATAGAGAGAGTAAAGACAGAGAGAATAAAGACAGAACGAGTGAAGACAGAGGGAAGAGAGAGAGAGAATAGAGGGAGAATAAAGACTGAGAGAGTAAAGAGAAAAACACAGAGGGGATAAAGAGAGCATAAAGACAGAGAGAATGAAAACAGAATAAAGGCAGGATATAGACAGAATAAAGACAGAGGGACTAAAGAATGAGGGAATAGAGAGAGACTAGAGAGAGAGAGAGAGAGAAAAGACAGAGAGGATAAAGGCTGAGAGAGTAAAGACAGACAGAAAAAAGAGGGGATAAAGACAGAGAGAATCAAGACAGGCATTGCTGCTATAGAAGGTCCGTGCAGTTCCCAATGCCTTCGGACATCTGCCCGAATGGCCGTCCTAAGGGTGTCACCATCACCACTTGGCTGACCCAGGGCCAACATCCCCTGTGGAGATACTGGGACCAAAGTTATGTGAGGTGTGATGCCAAACACAAGGGGTTTAGTCTCTTTGGGATGAAGAAACAAGTTTTTCTGTCCATTTGAGATAGAAAACAACTTTTGATTGCATCAATCTGTTGTATATGGCATTCAAAAGGCATCACAGATACTAAAAAGAAATGATGATAAATATCTGTGGTTTAAAAAACATAAAGAGGTAGTTAGAAGCAACATACATACTGACCAAAGATTAAATAAAAGAAAAACTATTGTGTTAAAAAATCTTATGCAGTTTTGTCAGTGATTGTTCTTGGTTTATAAAACTCTTAAATTTGTTTCCTCTGATCTGCATTTTTGTCTTGCACACATGAAGGTCTGTTGTCCATTCCAAGAACAACTTTTGATTGCATCAATCTGTTGTACATGGCATTCAAAAGGCATCACAAATACTAAAAAGAAATGATGCTAAATATCTGTGGTTTAAAAAACATAAAGAGGTAGTTAGAAGCAACATACATACTGACCAATGATTAAATAAAAGAAAAACTACTGTGTTAAAAAATCTTATGCAGTTTTGTCAGTGATTGTTCTTGGTTTTTAAAACTTTTAAATTTGTTTCCTCTGATCTGCATTTTTGTCTTGCACACATGAAGGTCTGTTGTCCATTCCAAGAGAAAGGCATCCATTATTTGAAAAACGAGTTTCACTCTCCTGTTGAAATTTAAAAGTTTAATAAAGGACAATAGGGGATGTTATAAATTGGGTCTCAAAAACCAATCAGAGACGTAGAGCCAATTAAAGAATTTATTAATTGAGCAAGCAGATTGCAGCCAATTTACAGCGCTGGGCGGGCGCGGCGAGCCTCCCTGCTACGCCTGCAGCACCGCGCCTAAAGATTACAAGCCATCAATTTTTATAGCCCTTTTTACCCCCTCCCTTGAGTCCCCTCGTGGGTCTTGACTGGCGTTCTTTTGGGTGTCTCGATTGGCCGCAGAATCGTCGTTCTCTGCGTTGGTTGGTTGTGGTTTGGGGTACGCGACTCTCGGGGACGTTTCTTTCTTGCCAGCAGTTAGACTGTGTCCCGTGGGAATCACACAAGGCTTGCTGAGCGGCCTTGCGAAAAGAGTTACAATTGTTGCAAACCTGCAGCAGAAAGGTTTGGCTCTAAAACAGGAACTCTTTCTGTTAAAGCAAACCTAAAAAGCAGAGTTTAGCAAAAGTAAAGAATTAAAACTTATTGATTTTCTAAACGACTTCGTGAACTATACCTTCTGTAATTTATCACATACACCATACAGGTGACATTTGTTTTGCAGTTTGAATATGCAATGTTCATACACAATGCTTATACAAGCATAAATAGCAGCTTTAAATCCTAATTCCTTCTTCACACAAGGATGTGTAATCCATCAGAAATAGTTAACAAGGAGCCATATTAGCTTTGGGCTTGATAGTATGGGTTGTTTAAAGTGTGTGATGAGTAATGGGAGCTCGAACAAATACCACTCTTTCTAATTCGGGTTTGTTCTTTATCAGCCCTGCTGCATAGAAATCTCTTCTTTACAGCAGAGACAAAATGAAATTCCTTAATACAGATGAGAATTGTGTAATTCAGGCGGATTAAAGGGGAAGTTCTCTGTTATTGTGAAAAGATAAACTAAATGACCTGTTTGATGTACATCCTGGGAGAGGCTTTGAAGTGAAGAGTGAAAAAGAAAAAATATTTTCCTTACGAAGTATCTTGAAAGAGTTGTTTTGGTTTATCAGAAGCAGCTGCACTGATCATGACCTCCACAATTATAAATGTACAACAACGACTTACTTGATTTAATCTGGCCACAATTCAGAGCTGCAATTCCCAAATCTCATCAAATAGGTTGTTATGCTATAATAACGAATGAGAGCAGAAATAGCAACATTTCTCATCATGGTTTTGGGTTGGAAAGGCCATTTAATTTATGCTCCCTCAGCTGCCAGCCTAAAGTCTGCTGTGCAAACCTTAGGTGTACATTGGGACTTTATGTATTTCTTTAGCATCAACTTAGGTGCAAACCTGGTGTAAAACCCTCCACACATCACCCTGATTTCCAGTGACAGAACTTCTCTGTTCCAGCACAAAACTGACTTTTCCTGCTCCAGCAGGGAACAGCCCCCATCCCCCTGTGCCACCCCATCCCTCTTCTCCTCAGCAGACACCAGCCCAAGCTGTCGGCAGTGTCCTGCCTCAGGTCTGAGCACAACTTTTCTGTCAACAAAAGATCTCCTGGACCCTGTGCAGACTTGGCTGTGCAGCAGGATGGAGACCATCTACAGGGAGCAGTGGTGGCTGGCAGAGATCTCACAGAGCTGCATCCTGCACACTCTCTGTATGTATGGGCCAGACCAGGAGATCATGACCCAGAGCCTGCAGGACATCCTGGAGGAACACACAGTGCCACTGGTCCAGGGCACCACTGACATCATTGTGAGGCAGTGCAGAGAGGAGGCCCAGAGGCTTCTGTGCTCCCACACTGCTGTGGGTGAGGATGACAGCCCAGCAGCCAGCAGCAGCTCCAGCAGCTCCAGCAGCTCCAGCAGCTCCTTGCCTTGGATGGGGACTCCAGCCAGCAGCCCTGCAGTCTCAAGGGAGGAGGAAGAAGCTGCCACAACATAGGCTGCCCACCCCAGGGGTCACAGGCACCCCCAAATTGTGGCTGTGTCTGCAGGGTTGGACCAGTCCCAGGAGGAGCCAGAACAGGAGTGGGGATGGTGGTAGGTCCCTCTGCCCAGAGCAACAGGCCCACACCCTCTGGATCAGTATCATGTTGTCTATAATTTGTTTGTGGATTTGTTGGGTTTTTTGTTGTTGATCAGAAGGTTTATATATATATGTCTCAAAGAGCAGATAAGGTTCAAACTAAAAGATTGCGGGACATTGTAGATAAACGCTAAAAAAGATTTGGAATAATATCAGTTATATTGGAATAAGTGGTAGACAACTCAAATATCTGTGCAAACATGGGAATAGATATTACTTCACTTCATTTGGGAGTGCTTTCTATAATTATGGTATAGGCTCAAAAATTATTGCCAACTCCTACTTCAGTACACTTATATTAAAATGTCTAAATCAAATAAATCACCATCAAACCCTTTAAATTCATTAATTTCAAATTTGCAAAACCTTCCTATGTGTGATGGTATTGCAGCCTCCTGAGTTCCTGAAGCCCTCACTCACCTCAGCTCAGTTTGGGCAGGAAGGGGATGGTTCTGTTTGTGAGATGTGGGGACAGGAGGAGGGAAGACTTTGCAAACGCTGTCACCAGGCAGGGCTGTTTTCATTCATGGTAACAAGTGGGAGTACTTGAGCTTTTTATTTACTGAGAGGGAGGTGCTGAAGGGCAAAACTTCTCAGGAAGAAGGACATGCTGCACTTCCAAAGCAGGGTGAGTGAAGGGGAAAAGTGTCATTCGTCTTTCATGGAAGGTGTTTCATTTTTAACAAATTATTTTTGCTGAAGATGTACCTAGACAGCACTGATTTAGAGCATTTTATCAGACTCCCAGAGTATCCTCACATCTGTTTTGCCACATTTTCTCTCTGTATTTCATTGTGAATGATTTCTCCTCCCCGGGTGGCTCCTGCTTGCAGCTCTCTGCTCAGTGGAGTCCCGTTTGCTCAGCAGCCTTTGCAGCGAGTTATTCCCCAGCGTGTGGCTCTGCTGCCATCCCAAATCTGCGGTTTCACTGCCAGCCTGACTGAGACTGGGGAGCTGCTGGGCATGGCTGGAGAATTTCCCCCAGTCCCCTTCACTCACTGCCAAAACCCTCCAGCAATACTATGTTTACATTTGCTTATTGCTTGGAAAAACACAACTTCATGCTTATTTCAGTTTAAAAATTAAATTTATTGAAGATTGTTACACTTGCACTTCTGATATGTAAGTACACAAAAATCAACATAAGTTAAAAAATCAGATTTATTACAAATTGCTGCAACCACACTAAGAATTAATATACAAATATCAATTTAAGTTTAACAAAAATAATTTATTACATCATATATATATTATATTATATTATGAAAATCTAGCACAAACATAAAAATAAAACCAGATGTAAATAAATAGAAATAGAAATCTAACTATACAAACATCAATCTACCTATCTAAATATCCATATATAATTATATAAATCTATAAATATATCCTTAAGGCATTTCAGAAGCCCCATCTTCACACGTTCTCCCTCTGTCTCTTCCTCCCGTGCAGCACAGCCCTCCTGGACAGGGACAGCAGATGGGACATCTGGGAAGCAAAGGGAACACTGAGTCAATATCGGGACATTTCCCTGGGCAGCAGCTGCACTTGTGTGAGGGAAGAGAAAATCTCAGAGCCTCCCCAGCAGGGTGAGAAAGAAAAAGCAGGCTGAGCCTCAGCCCCAGCCTGCCTCACCGGCCTTGTGGCCTCACCCAGGCTTTCAGGGGGCAGCAGCAGCAGCTCCCTGTCCACTGCTCTTGCTGGTGCCCTTCAGCTTCTCCCTGATGGCTCTTGTCACTCTCTGGATGTTCTCAGGGACTTTCAGGGCAGCTGTGGAAAAAGCGGAGGCTCTGGAATTGGTTCCAAGGCCTGGCAGAGCCACAGTCCTGGACCCCTCTGTGCTCCCTGCTGGCTCTCTCCATCCCCTCAGCCCTGCCATCCCCTCAGCAAACCCACAGCCCCCCCCAGTTCCTTCAGACCCCCACAGTCCATTCTGACACATCGAGTCCCCTTAGACCTGCCACCCCCCTCAGCCTGTGCCACTTCCCTGTCCCCTCAGCCCCCACCATCCCCTGCAGCTCACCCTGAACCCACAGCTCCACCATTCCCCTTTCCTCCCCCACACCCCTCAGCCCCACAGTCCCCTCAGCCCCACCAGCACCTCAAGCTCACAGTCCCTTCAGTGTCACCTCTCCTCAGCCCCCTCAGCCCCTCAGTCTCACCGTCCTTCAGCAGCTCCTCAGGGGACACCAGCTGCTCTCACTGCTCTAGGGACACCTGGGGACACCTGGAACTGCTGCTCCGCCCGGGCCAGCCGCCAGCTCGGACCCAGCACGGGAAGAGGGGACACAGGGGACATGGGGGGAAAGCAAAAGATGAAATAGAAAGCAGAGCAGGGAAAGAGGTTAAAAGTAAGCCTATGCCTACACAAATATCAATTCAGGTACCTAAATATTAATAAAACTCCAACTATATACATTCCTTAATTTAACTATATGCATATAAAACTTACTCTAATTACATATAAATGTATCTATGAAAATCTATAAATGTAACTACAGATATATAAATTCAATCACAGCTATAACTATATTTATGTAAATGGATCTAAATCAAACTATACAGATTTTTAACTGTAAGCACATATAAACACAACTTTATAATTCTAGAAATAAATCTACATAGGTATAAAAATGTAATTGTAAAAATCTAGAAACATAATATATACAGAGGGATCCCACCTGTCTGATCTTCACAGGCTCTCCCTTGGTCTCCGTGTCCTACGCAGGGCAGCCCTCCTGGCGAGGTAGATCAGATGGATGTCTGGGAAACAAAGAGAACACTGAGTCAATATCTGGCCTTCATGAATGTTTCCCTTTGGAAGGAATTGTAGTTCTGTCAAAGATTGTAAAAGATTGCCTGAAAGGCAAACTCTCACATGGGAATTTGAGGCCTCCTCTTTACAGAAGAGGGATCCTTCCAAGTTTTCTAAACTTCACAAGTATCCCAATAAAGACAGCACCCGCAGTGAAAATGGCACCCAGGAGAGCTTGAAACACACACAGTCCCAGCTCACACAAAGAACCCAGCCTTGGTCTTTCTCTGTGCTCACAGAGACACCTCGGTCCTCACTGAAATGGCTGAAGCTGAAGGGTGATGTGAGCTGAGTTACAAACCAGCACTGGTCCCTGGCATCTAAAAAGTGCTCTCTGCAGTGAGCAACAGCTCCTCCAACTCGACCTGCAGCTCTGGGATGAAGAGCTGGCAGAGAAAGAGCTCCCTACGAGGCCTGCAGGCTGCACCAGCTTTGCTCGAGAATGCAGATCCAAAGTGCTCTCTCTCTCTTATTAGTTCTCGCTAATCTGAGGAAATTAAATTTTGCTTTTAGCTACTGCATTTGTGTTCTGTGATTTGTTTGGCCTCAGAGGTTCTACCACTTGTATTTTTAATGTGTCTCACTATAGCCATCAGCAGACCTGTACTACACAGATTTAATGCTTTCAGACACAAAGCTCAGCCTTCTACTCTGACTTTTTCTGGCATTTTACACAGTTGCTTCAAGAGTCACTCAGCACTGCCTCCAGAGCACTGCCACCCTGCAGCAAACCTATCCACGGACTTCAGCTGAAAACTGGGACACCCAGCTTGGTGACACAAGTGCCAGAAGGTCAGCTTTGTTCACTGCTCTCTTGCCACACCACAGGACTCAGGGTCAGTGCCACCAGAGAAGCGTGGAGGGCAGGGCTCCACCGGGGAGGCTGTGCCAGTGCCCTGCTGGAACTCAAGGCACCAGGAAGCACCAAGCCTGCAGACAAGAACTCAACTCCTCTGATCTCCCTTCCTGCCACAGGCAGGCTCACAGCAGCCATCTCAGACCTCTCTCAACCAATGTGGGCTCTCTCCTTACCAAGCTCCTCGGGCTCCAGGGAACTGTTCCCATGGCTCACGGTGCCAGGCAAAGCTCTCTCTGCTGCAGCCATGTTCTCAGGCTCCCCTCCTGAAGGCTCAGGGGCGACACCAGTGTTCCCCTTAAAAGAAAACCAGAAAGAAAGAAAACCCAAAGATCACTCACTGTTTTCTGCAGGGACACAGTAGTTCAGAACCTGCCATATTTCCTTCTCTTGAGGAAGAAAATGCTTCTGAGGACTGGTATGTGTGAGTTTACAGAAGACAAAATGTCATCACACTTGGCAATACAATATTGATAATTCCAAAAAATCCCATTCTCTGCCTTGAATCTGCCTCTCCTCAACAGTAAACCTAGAGGAGGCAATGGGTCTGCATATTATATGAAAAAGAGTGTTGTAACGTGTGTCCTTCTTGTCCCTGACCCCGCCCCCCTGACCCCTTCTGACTGGATGTGAGTCAGGACCGCCCCCCATCCCTAGAGATAAAATCCCCAGCAAGATCCGGAACAGCCTCTTTGGTTCTGGGCTCATATGGAACCTGCACCCTCCCTTGCCTTCCCTTCCCCCTCCCCAGTCTCCCCACTCCTCCCCTGTTTTCCTCAATAAAAACACCATGCAGACCAGGAACCAAACAGCTGCCTTTCTAAACCTGCAACGCTTCTACAAGAACCGCGTCTGACCAGCCCCACAGCTCGTGGCCATGGAATGACCATCCTGCGTGTTCCGGTTCTAGGGCAGCCCTCCCCCGCAGCAGGGGAGAGCTGCCCTCAGGTTTTGCACTGCTGCAAGTGGTGGAGAATGCGGGCAGCGGTAAGAACTTGCCTAGACACGCCGGGGAGCAGCGGAGCCCGCGGGAGCTGGGGGGCGGCGGGAGCCGGCGGTGCTCGGGGAACGGCGGGGCCGGCGGTGCGGCCGCGCCGGGCCGGGCCGGCCCGAAGGGCTGAGCCGGGCCGGCGGCGCGGCCGCGCCAGGCCGGACCAAGCTGGCCGCCGGCCCACGCCTCCCCGCCGGCCCGCGCGGGGCTGCGGCGGAGCGGCGAACGCACGGCGGGGAGCCGCCGACGCGGCGGGACGCTGCCTGCGCTGCAGACGGAGACCACCCTGGCCGCGTGGCCCGCACATGGGCGCCGCCATCTTGTGAGCCGCCATTTTGTGTCGCGGGCGCCCCTCCCCCGGCGAGACCAACTCTGCACAGCCAAACACCATCTCTGCTGTGCAGCACACGCGTTGGCCGCGAGCTGTGAGACTCTTTAAAGACACAGGCGAGTCCCAAGAAAAGGACCCTGAAGGGACTTGTAGAAAACTTGTGAAGTCTGTATTGAGTTGCTGAGGATAAAACAGTGACGAAGAGGACTGCAAGGGACCGGAAAGCGGTGACCAGTCTTGTCAGTCGGCAAAAGTCTATCAAGAGTAAGAGAGACTCTTGTGGTGAGCCGATAGCGCCTACAGTGCCTATTCAGGGAAATTTTCCGACCCTGGACCTCTGCTAAAGGTGTAGTTTGCAGCAGAGGAGGAGTGAATGTTTGTATGAATGTGATTTGGAGGCACCCCCCAGGGGAGGGGGTGGGAAACGTGTGAATGGCTAAAGGCACCCCCCAGGGGAGGGGGTGCAAAAGTGTGAATGGTTGAGTCATAGAACACGGCAGGGTGTAGGGCTCTGTTTTAAAACCCAGCTAATTCTTTTTTATTTTAACCTTAGACAGATTAACAAGTGTTGCATTTTGAGAATTGGGCTAGAGAGGGCTTCCGGAAAAGGCCCTCTCCACCCAATCCTCAAAAAAGAAAGGTATTTTCTTTAGTTAAAACCCTTTTTCGAGTTACAGTATGTTTTGTTTACCCCTATTAATACCTTTCCTCCTTCCCATGTCCCTTCTTCCCTCCCATTCTGATAAGGAGGTAACTAGCAAGGCTGCATCCCGTCAAAAAAGACGCTGAGTTGCTACCGATACTCTCAGGCGCCTTGCCAGTCCCCCCCTTGTACCATCACCCTTAAAAAATCACTCCTCACCCCCTTTTTTTCTACCCTCTTCTTCCCCAAATAGCCCCTCTACCATGCTCTCTAAAAATTTGCTTTTCCAAAAATCCCTGTGTCTTTCCAGCTGTGTGTAAGCTCTGCCCCTCTCCCTGCATGTCAAAGCTGGGGGGGGCACTGCAGACAGCACAGCCCCGTCGTGCAGCAGAGCAGCAAGATATACCTGACCTCAGCCAAGCAGCTTCAACTCCAGCCCTACTGAAGAAATTTCTACCAGCTCCAAAAGACTCTGAACTAGAAAATTTTTTTTTCCTTTTGTATAAGAGAAAAAGTGGATTTGTTGTAACGTGTGTCCTTCCTGTCCCTGACCCCGCCCCCCTGACCCCTTCTGACTGGATGTGAGTCAGGACCGCCCCCCATCCCTAGAGATAAAATCCCCAGCAAGATCCGGAACAGCCTCTTTGGTTCTGGGCTCATATGGAACCTGCACCCTCCCTTGCCTTCCCTTCCCCCTCCCCAGTCTCCCCACTCCTCCCCTGTTTTCCTCAATAAAAACACCATGCAGACCAGGAACCAAACAGCTGCCTTTCTAAACCTGCAACGCTTCTACAAGAACCGCGTCTGACCAGCCCCACAGCTCGTGGCCA
Organism: Lichenostomus cassidix; assembly: GCF_008360975.1. Lineage (NCBI taxonomy): Eukaryota > Metazoa > Chordata > Aves > Passeriformes > Meliphagidae > Lichenostomus > Lichenostomus cassidix. The sequence continues at coordinate 11,096 of NW_028147587.1, forward strand.
TGGAATGACCATCCTGCGTGTTCCGGTCCTAGGGCAGCCCTCCCCCGCAGCAGGGGGGGGCTGCCCTCAGGTTTTGCACTGCTGCAAAAGAGGAATTCTTTGGCAAAGCTGTATAACAATATGCAAAAATGCCTGTGCCAATACAGACACTGAACACTTCAGGCAAGTCTGGAAAGAGGCAAGAGTTAAGAGAAAGTGGATTCCTAAGTCAAAGAGGGAATCTGTCAAACACAAGGACTAATGGTCCCTGATTGAACTGCACTTCAACACAGAAGAAGCCCCTGGGCTTCAAGGAGTCCTTAACCATTCCATGTGCAGCACCAACATTGTCCTTCCCTCCAATTCACAACTCACAGGGCCTCAGAACCAACATATCTGCTCCCTAAAGGCTCCAGGGCTCACTCACTTTCATCTCTTGCTCCTAACAAGGAGGTCTGGCCCCCAAAGGCAGTGGAGAAGATAGACTTCTCAAACCCAGTCCAGAAGCTGCCAAAGCTGACAAGGTTGAACGTGGGGGTGACACTGAACACATGATGTGGGCACTAAGGAAGAAGTCCTGCCAGCTCCTGGCACAGGGATGTGCTCCTCCCTCCACAGCCCTGAGCACAACAGCCTCATCCAGGCTGCAGCTTTGCCAGGACTGGATAGAAACACACATCTCTTCCCACAGAGATGTCCAAGAGGAACATGACAAAGCTCTGGAACATGGAGAGCAAGACTGGCCAGTTTGCCCAGCTGAGGATTTCCCAGATACACACTTGACTGGAGGCTACAGAGAGGACCAGAAAGCTGCAGCTGCAGCACATCCCCTCACATGGCTCTGGCAGTGCCTACACACACAGCAGGGCTCACACAGCAGCAGCAGCTGCAGCCCAGCCCTTGCTCTGCCTTGGCCTTCCAACCAAAAGGAGGCAGAGCCCACAGCTGGTGCTCTAACAGAGGCTCCTCTCACATGCCCCTCCCTGGGTGGGACACTTTGCCTTCAGGGGCAATTCTCCAAACACTCTTCTCCTGTTTCACATCAAGCTAAGCTTGTTAGAACCTACAAAGCATCACCAGGAATGATGCCCCTGCACTAGGGATTCTTCCCAGGAAAAGGAGAAAGGAGCACCTAAACTTGGCCAACACCTCTCATCCTCACTAAGGATGAGCCCCCTTTTCCTTCCCTCTTCCTTTGCAAATCTTGCTTTACCAAGCAAATCCTTCCCTGGCCATTCACAGCTCAATTCAAGAAGCCTTTCCTTCTCAGCCATGCAACAACTTTCAAAAGCTCTCAGTCCAGCCCTTTTCATCCCTTTCCAATGCAGTTACCTGAGCAAAGGGAGACCTTTCAGGTGGGGAGCGGGAAATCATCTCCTCCAGCGTCTCAAGCACCAGGTCCAGAGTCAGTGGTGGCAATTCCTCTTCCCCAGGCTCATTCCATGGCCAGCTGGAGGCTGTCCATGCTGCACAACCAGCACTGCCAGTCGGAGCATCGGGGGCTGAACTGCCCACTGTGGCTGCAAGAATCCAAACACTTGGGTCAGGCTCCAGAACAGAGCTTGGCACACAGAGCTCTACTGCTGCCTTGGATCAAACACCACAGGAAGCAGACAGACACCTCAGTGCCAGAAATGTATTCCAACTTCCCAGGGGATTGGAAGACTGATTTCTTCCTCTTAAAAAGTATTTGTTCTAATTGATGGGTATGTCTGGTAAAGTATGGACTGTAAAACTGATCTACACACACACACACTAATACTTTGTAATCACAGCCTTTTCCATCTCCCCATCAGCTTGAGGATTTGGCTGCTTTGGAGTTTTGCTGAACAAAGAAAGTAGATCCCGCTTGGAAGAGCCCAGATCTGCAGACATGCAGGCTAAAATTAAACTGGGATTGTACTGCAGAAAAGCAACCTTGTGGCTGTGGCCGTATTCTGCAGTTGCAACTGTTCTGCTGACACACAGAGCTCACTGAAATGTAATCAACTTCTTTGCAGGAGAGACAATCTTGAAACTCTGCACTATCCTATCAGCGTCCAAGTTTGGCTTCATTCAAGAAAACAGGGGAGCTCACCAGACACTGAGCAGTTGTGGGCAAATGTTTTTCACCTCAGTCTTTCATCCATACAGAAAAACTGCCTGGAAAACCCCCAGAAAATCCTCCAAATCTGGAGGAAGGACAGGAAAACCAGACAGAGATTGGTTTTGTTCTCAAGGTCCCCCTTCCTGGTCGACTTGACAATTTCCATCTGATTCTCACTTGACATCTACCCATGAAAGAGCATTGCTGAAAAATACTTCAAATGGTCTGTTGGCAGGAGCTGTTGGAAAAGCAAGGCTGGAAGTTCTTTCCCTACCTGATGGGCTGTAGGCTGGCAAGTGCTGCTCTGAAGATGTGCAGCTGCTGCCCTCTGGAAGGGCATACATAGCCCCATACAAGGCCAGATGTGGCCTTGTCTGGATTATTCTGAATGTGGAAAGGTAAATACCTGTTCCAGTAGTGAGTAGATACATAGATCATAATGGTATTAATGTTTGGTTAATGAGCAGATATATATATATATATCAATCATTCTGTAAACTCACACATGCCAGTTCTCAGAAGCATTTTCTTCCTCAGAGAAAGAAATATTGCAGGCTCTGAACTATTGTGTCCCTGTGGAAAATAGTGAGTGATCTTTGGGGTTTTTTCCTTCTGGTTTTCTTTCAAGGTGTCAAGGTTTGAGATTTTGGTCAGATCATTGGTTTCCTAAATTGTATTATTCTGCCTAGCTTATAGGTACCTTTCTTAACTTGCATTTTAGCTATTTTTATAGTTTTTGCAAGCATTTACCCCATAATTGCATTTTAGCTGTTATAGTTTTGCAATTATGCCTTTTTTTGTGTGTGTATGTCAATCTGTTCTAGGTTTGTATGTTCATTATTTTCTGCATCTAATAAATGGTATTTTAAATCATATTAGACTAATCGGCCAAATATCAAAGAACCTTGCGAACAGGACCGAGTCTTGGGGTGCTGCTACCCTGATCTGCTGCCAGTACCTGGCAGTCCATGATTTCCCAAGATTTGGCCAATCCAGGATTTCCCATGATTACTGATGATATGACCAATCCACAATTTTCCATGATTTGGCCAATCCATGATTTCCCATGATTTGACCAATCTGTAATTTCCCATGATTTGTTCAATCCATGATTTGCCATTATTTTTTCAATCCCATGATTTCCCACGATTTGGGATTCAGTTGTATTTAACTGTATACATTTAACTTGTGTTAGTTTAAATTTAAGTGGCATTAAATATTGTTTAATTGCATTAACTTTACATTGTATGAATTTAAATGATTCAGATTGCATTCATTTGTCTTTACTTGTATTAGTTTTAAATGGTGTGATTTTAAACTTGTATTGTGTTAAACTGTATTTTATTGTATGAATTCGAGTTGCATTAGTTTAAATGGTATTGTCAAAAAATTAGTTACAATTAGTTAAAATTAGTTCAAATTATTGTCAAAAAATTAGTTCCATTAGTTTAAATGGAACAGCCAAAAATTCCCGGGAGAAACAAGAAAATTTCAAAGGAAACCAAATTTCCAGGAGAAAAAAACAAATTTGCAAGAGAAAAACCCAAATTTCCACAAGAAAAAATCCAAATTCCCTCGGGAATGCCGCCGTGCATCCTCTGGAGTTTCGTGTCCATCCCTTGGGTTTATCGAAATCAGCCGAAATCGGCTTTTTCCGGGCGTTTCCAGGTGTTTTCCAGATGTTTTCCCTTCCCGAACACCCCGCTGACAGAGCCCGCCACACCGCCGTAAAGCGCGGCGCCGCCGCGTCGCAACCCCTCCCGCCACACCGCCGTAAAGCACAGCGGCGGCGCCATTCCCGGCATTCCCCGCGCCGCCCTCAGCCGCCGCCGCTCCGGTGAGTCCCGGGATTGGGAGGGGCGGGGGGATCGCAGCGGGACCGGGATGGGCCGGGAGAGCCCCGGGAGAGCCCCGGGAGAGCCCCGGGAGGGGCCGGGATCGCCCTGAGCCGCCGTGCCGCCCGCAGGTCCCGGATCGCCCCGCGCCCGGCAGAGGAAATGGTGAGGGAATGGCTGCTCCCCCCCATCGGCGGGAATGGAACAGGCCGGGCCTGGGACATCCCCCCCACCTCCCAGTGCTCCCAGTGCATCCCAGTGAGCTCCCAGTGCATCCCAGTGACCTCCCAGTGCATCCCAGTGACCTCCCAGTGCATCCCAGTTACCTCCTAGTGCTCCCAGTGCATCCCAGTTACCTCCCAGTGCATCCCAGTTACCTCCCAGTGCATCCCAGTGACCTCCCAGTGCATCCCAGTGACCTCCCAGTGCATCCCAGTGACCTCCCAGTGCATCCCAGTGACCTCCCAGTGCATCCCAGTGACCTCCCAGTGACCTCCAGTGCATCCCAGTGACCTCCCAGTGCATCCCAGTTACCACCCAGTCACCTCCCAGTGCTCCCAGTTACCTCCCAGTTCATCCCAGTTATCTCCCAGTGCATCCCAGTTCATCCCAGTGACCTCCCAGTGCATCCCAGTGACCTCCCAGTTCATCCCAGTTACCTCCCAGTGCATCCCAGTTACCTCCCAGTCCCTCCCAGTGCTCCCAGTAAGCCCCTAGTGCCCTCCCAGTAACTTCCCAGTTCATCCCAGTGCCCCCAAACCTCTTCCCAGTACATCCCAGTTGCTACCAGTACCCTCCCAGTCACTTCCCAGTATATCCCAGTGCCCTTCCAGTAACCTCCCAGTATATCCCAGTATCATCTGTCACCTCCCAGTAACTTCCCAGTCCCTCCTAGTGTATCCCAGCCCCCTCCCAGTACATCCCAGTCCACTCCCAGTAGCTCCCAGTGCCCACCAGTAACTGCCCAGTCCCTCCCAATCACATCCCAGTAACTTCTGAGTCCTTCCCAGTATCCCCCAGTGCTGACCAGTAACTTCCCAGGACATCCCAGTTCCTTCCCAGTGCCCCCAATGCCCACAAACCAATTCCCAGTCCTTCCCAGTCACATCCCAGTAACCTCCCAGTCCTTCCCAGTCCATCCCAATGCCTCCCAGTAACTGCCCAGTCCCTCCCAGTCCATCCCAGTAACCTCCCAGTCCTTCCCAGTGTCCTCCAGTGCACACCAGTAACTTCCCAGTCCCTCCTAGTTTATCCCAATCCCCTCCCAGTCCCCCCAAACCATTTCCCAGTACATCCCAGTTGCCACCAGCCCCTCCCAGTGACCCCCAGTGCCTCCCAGTCCCTCCCAGTAACTTCCCAGTTCCTCCCAGTGCCCTCAAACCCCTTCCCAGTCCATCCCAGTTGCCACCAGTGCCCTCCCAGTCACATCCCAGTGCTCCCAGTAACCTCCCAGTCTGCTCCCAGTGCCCACCAGTAACTGCCCAGTAACTTCCCAGTCCCTTCAAGTTCCCTCCCAGTCCATCCTAGTTCATCCCAATGCCTCCCAGTGGCTCACAGTACCCACCAGTAACTGCCCAGTAACTTCCCAGTTCCCTTCCAGTCCATCCCAGTCCCTCCCAGTTCCTTCCCAGTCCCTCTCAGTCTCCTCCAAGTACATCCCAGTTCATCCCAATGCCTCCCAGTGCCCACCAGTAACTGCCCAGTAACTTTCCAGTACTCCCAGTTTATCCCAATCCCCTCCCAGTCACATCCCAGTTCCCTCCCAGTACATCCCAGTCCACTCACAGTAGCTCCCAGTGCCGACCAGTAACTGCCCAGTAAGTTCCCAGTTCTTTCCCAGTCTCTCCCAGTTTGTCCCAATCCCCTCCCAGTCCCTCACAGTCTCTCCCAGTTTATCCCAGTCCTTCTCAGTGCCAACCAGTAATTTCCCAGTGCTCCCAGTTTATCCCAGTTCCCTCCCAGTGCATCCCAGTTCCTCCCAGTCCCCACAAATCCCTTCCCAGTTCCCTCCCAGTGGTTCCCAGTGACCCCCCAGTGCCCACCAGTAACTTCCGAGTCCATCCCAGTCCCTCCCAGTGCCCTCAAACCCCTTCCCAGTCCATCCCAGTTGCCACCAGTGCCTTCCCAGTAACCTCCCAGTATATCTCAGTGTCATCCCAGTCCCCTCCCAGTCCCCACAAACCATTTCCCAGTACATCCCAGTTGCCACCAGTCCCTCCCAGTGTCTCCAAGTAACATCCCAGTGCTCCCAGTATCCCCCAGCACCCTCCCAGTTCGTCCCAGTTCATCCCAGTGCCCTCCCAGTGGCTCCCAGTGCCCACCAGTAACTGCCCAGGAACTTCCCAGTCCATCCCAGTTTATCCCAATCCCATCCCAGTTCTCCCCCAGCGCCCACCATAACTTCCCAGTCCCTCCCAGTGCCAGCCAGTAACTGCCTAGTAATTTCCCAGTCCCTCCCAGTACATCCCAGTCCATTCCCAGTATCCTCCCAGTGCCAACCAGTAACTTCCCAGTACATACCAGTTCCTTCCCAGTACCCCCAGTATCCACAAACCAATTCCCAGTCCATCCCAGTAATCTCCCAGTCCACTTCCAGTGCTCCCAGTGCACACCAGTAACTGCCCAGTAAGATACAAGTTCCATCCCAGTCTCTCCCAGTCCTTCCTAGTATCCTCCCAGTCTGTCCCAGTTCCCTCCCAGTTTTCCCCAATCCCCTCCCAGTGCTCCCAGTCCATCCCAGTTCCTCTCCCAGCACAGCCAGCTCAAGCTCCGCCCCCCTGATGCTGCGTGGTGCTGACAGCGGGAGGAGAAACTGAGGCACTACTGGGAGGCCATGGGCACCTTACTGGGGGTACTGGGATATACTGGGAGGGACTGGGAATGGACTGGGACAAACTGGGAGAGACTGGGGCAAACTGAGAAGGACTGGGAGGGAGTTAATGGGGTTTAAAGGGAGGGAAAAGAAAAATGGGGATTTGGGGTTACTGGTTTATACTGAGAAGGAACTGGTTTGGTACTGGGAGGGACTGGAGTTACTGGATTGAACTGGAAGGGTCACTGGGCCATACTGGGAGGTCAGTGGGAGTTACTGGGATGGACTGGGAAGTCCCTGGGAGGCTTACTGGTTTATACGGGGAGGGAACTGGGATTTGCTGTGGCTATAGTGGTTCATACTGGTTTATACTGGTTTGAACTGGTCTACACTGGTTTCTACTGGTTTAAACTGGGATTTCCCTGCACAGCAGTGGGTGCCACCCACCCAGGTGCTTTTCCTGATTTAAACTGGGATTTACTGGTTTATACTGGGTAGACCTGATGCCCTAAATTCCCCATTCACAGTAACTTCCCAGTCCCTCCCAGTAACTTCCCAGTCCCTCCCAGTGCCCTCAAACCCCTTCCCAGTACATCCCAGTTGCGACCAGTGCCCTCCCAGTCACATCCCAGTGCTCCCAGTAACCTCCCAGTCTGCTCCCAGTGCCCACCAGTAACTGCCCAGTAACTTCCCAGTTCCCTTCCAGTCCATCCCAGTCCCTCCCAGTTTATCCCAGTCCCTCTCAATCTCCTCCCAGTACATCCCAGTTCATCCCAATGCCTCCCAGTGCCAACCAGTAACTGCCCACTAACTTCCCAGTACTCCCAGTTTATCCCAATCCCCTCCCAGTCACATCCCAGTTCCCTCCCAGTACATCCCAGTGCCGACCAGTAACTGCCCAGTAAGTTCCAAGTTCTTTCCCAGTCTCTCCCAGTTTGTCCCAATCCCCTCCCAGTCCCTCACAGTCTCTCCCAGTTTATCCCAGTCCTTCTCAGTACCCACCAGTAACTGCCCAGTAACTTCCCAGTGCTCCCAGTTTTTCCTAACCCCCTCCCAGTTTATCCCAGTTCCCTCCCAGTGCATCCAAGTTCCTCCCAGTCCTCACAAATCCCTTCCCAGTTCACCCCAGTGCTCCCAGTCCATCCCAGTTCCCTCCCAGTGGTTCCCAGTGAACCCCCAGTGCCCACCAGTAACTTCCGAGTCCATCCCAGTCCCTCCCAGTGCCCTCAAACCCCTTCCCAGTCCATCCCAGTTGCCACCAGTGCCTTCCCAGTAACCTCCCAGTATATCCCAGTGTCATCCCAGTCCCTTCCAGTGCTCACAAACCATTTCCCAGTACATCCCAGTTGCCACCAGTCCCTCCCAGTGTCTCCAAGTAACATCCCAGTGCTCCCAGTATCCCCCAGCACCCCCCCAGTTCGTCCCAGTGGCTCCCAGTGCCCACCAGTAACTGCCCAGGAACTTCCCAGTCCATCCCAGTTTATTCCAATCCCATCCCAGTTCTCCCCCAGTGCCCACCAGTAACTTGCCAGTCCCTCCCAGTGCCAGCCAGTAACTGCCTAGTAATTTCCCAGTCCATCCCAGTCCATTCCCAGTATCCTCCCAATGCCAATGAATAACTTCCCAGGACATCCCAGTTCCTTCCCAGTATCCACAAACCAATTCCCAGTAACTAAAATCCTTGGAACTGGGATCTTACTGGGCAATTACTGGTGTGCACTGGGAGCAATGGGAGTGGACTGGGAGGTTACTGGAATGGACTGGGAAGTCCCTGGGAGGGAACTGGGATTTGCTGTGGCTATAGTGGTTCATACTGGTTTATACTTCTTTGAACTGGTCTAAACTAAAATCCTTGGAACTGGGATCTTACTGGGCAATTACTGGTGTGCACTGGGAGCAATGGGAGTGGACTGGGAGGTTACTGGAATGGACTGGGAAGTCCCTGGGAGGGAACTGGGATTTGCTGTGGCTATAGTGGTTCATACTGGTTTATACTTCTTTGAACTGGTCTATACTGGTTTCTACTGGTTCTACTGGCAGGGGGTGTCACCCACCCAGGTGTTTTTCCAGATTTAAACTGGTATTTACTGTTTTATACTGGTTTATACAGGGTAGACCAGATGCCCTAAACTCCCCATTCACTTTAACAGGCAGACCTGGTGTTGTGATCCAAATATTAAGGTTCTTTGGAAATAGCTCTGCCTGAATTAAGGTGCAAACGAGACCATATGCCAGTCAATAGTATGAGTTTTATTTGATCATAAATAAGAGAGAGAGAGTGAAGAAGAGAGAAAAGAGAAGTAGGAAGAGAGGTGGGGGGGACAGAAAGAGGGTGACAGAGACAGAATAAAGAAAATATCACCATCCATGGATCCCAACACTGTTGCATTGATCCTCTCCAGCTGCTCTTCTCGGTGGTGATGGTCCCCCGAAAGCACAGAATGCCATGGGTTAATATGGACTCAGGCCAGGTGGCAATGTCCAGGCATGTCCCCCCGGGGCAGGGGGCAGTCTCTAGCAGCAGACTCTGCTTGCATCACGTGCACTCCTGTGGTGCAACGCCTAGCATTTGGGGGTCTGTGATGGATTGTGACTCCCCTCAGCTGTCTCTCACGTGAAAGTCCCGTGGATGTGGCTTGTGGGGTTGGGGGTTCCACAGCTGGACAGTTTGTGTAACGGAGGATGTGTGTTTATTGCCTCTGACCAGAGGTTACACCATGCACCCCCAACCTCCTCCACCTCGGCTGGAGGTGAGCTGTGCTCACAGAAACCTGGCTTCTGTGAGCTGTGCTCTGCCCTCACTCCAAACTCAGCCAGGGATGATTCTCAGAGCAGCTGGTGGCTTTGGCCTTTGTGGATGCATTCCTTTCCCTCAGCCTGAGATGACTGAACAATAGGTTTCTCTTTATCTAATCTCAGCAGTTTGACTTTCAGTCCAAAGTCCCAGTCAGGTATCTTCAGGGAGGCTTCTTTAATTGTAGCTTCTTTATACAGTTTTTGTTATAATGAGCAAAACTTTATATCAATGTTTGAGGCATGAACTATTTCAGTCTCTGACAAATGGGGACCCCCAGAGGGGGGACCACCAAGAGCCCTGGCAGCCTTGAGAGAGAGATGGGAGAGAGGATCCCTGGGACCCCCAAAACCCCAGGCTTCCCTAAGCAGGACTGCAGAGAGAGGAGACCCCTAGAGTGGGGAATTGGGCAAGGGGGAGCCCCTGGGATTCCTGGGACCCCTGGCAGTCTGAGGAGAGTGGGGATGCTGGAGAGTGGGGACCCCCAGTATACATGGGACCCCTGCAGCCCTGACAGTGGGGAGGCCCAGAACCCCAAAGTGGACAGACCAGTGATGGGGAACTGCTAGGAGTGTTTTTTGGTGCTGAATCTTTGTGATCTGGAGGATTTTATGGACCTCAGATGCCCAATGCCTTCAAGACATGCAATCGGAAAGGGTAACCTTCAAACACAATCTAAAATAAGTAACCCCTTGTTTTCCCCTCAACCAGGATTTCCCATTCTTAGACCTTGTCCAGATGGAGGAGGAAGCTGCAAGGAAGAGGAAGATGCCTCAGGACAGCCAGGCAGGTGACGAGGCAGTCACTGCCCCTTTCCTGCTCTCTTCTCCTCCATCTCCCAGCCCAGCATCGCCCCTGGCTGCAGGACAACCCTGCTGCTGACTCTGTCCTGGTAGGGATGGATTGGGGGGATCTCCTTCCCCTTCCCTCTGGCGTGGAGGCAAATCCCAAATTCTCTCCTTGTTCTTTCTTCCCCAGACAATGAACTGAGGAGAGAGACCAGGGAGGAGAAATCATTGCAGCAGAACTTCATGGAAGAGGCCATTTTGAGCAGCTCCATGACCCAGGAATCCAACCAGGAGGAAAAGCCCCAGAGATGCTGCACAAGGAGGGGCTGCAAACCCAGCCCAGGGTGCTCTGAAGAGCAAAGACCCACCCTGTGCCAGGAAGGCAATCAGAGCTTCATCCGGAGTTCGGAGCTGGAGATTCCTGAGAAGCTTCATGAGACCGAGAAGCCCTACGAGTGTGGGGAATGTGGGAAGAGCTTCAGAACGATCTCCCAGCTTATGGTCCACCATCGGATTCACACAGGGGAGAAGCCCTATGAGTGTGGGCAATGTGGGAAGAGCTTTAGCCAGAGCTCCACCTTGATATATCACAAGAGGATCCACACAGGGGAGAAGCCCTATGAGTGTGGGGAATGTGGGAAGAGCTTCAGCCGGAGCTCCACCCTGATCTGTCACAAGAGGATCCACACCGGGGAGAGACCCTATGAGTGTCCCAAGTGTGGGAAGAGGTTTCAGACCAGCTCAGATCTCCTCCTCCATGAGCGGATTCACACGGAGGAGAGGCCCTTCCGCTGCCCTGACTGCAGGAAAGGCTTCAAGCTCAACTCCGCCCTCGTCAGGCACCAGCGCATCCACACCGGGGAGAGACCCTATGAGTGTGGGGAGTGTGGCAAGAGCTTCAGCCAGAGCTCCAGCCCTGATCATCCATCAGAGGATCCACACAGGGGAGAGGCCCTGTGAGTGTCCCGAGTGTGGCAAAGGCTTCACCCAGAGCTCTCACTTGACCAGACACCAACGGAGCCACCAGTAAGAGAAGCCCTGCACAAGCCCCAACTGCAGGAAGAGCTTTGTCTTCTGCTTCAGCCTTGTTACCTAAAGCCTCATGGTTTTACTGCTATTTGGGAGGGGTGTTTGGTGTTCGGGAGCTATTCTGGATGATTTGGTGGTTGGGGTATTTGGTACAGTTTCTTTCTCCATTTTTGTTTGAAAAGCCTGGAGGGTTCATCCATTACCTCAAAACTACTCAATTCCATGGGAAAGTACTCAATCTTACCCCAAAATGGCTCAATCCCTGCCCAAAATGACTCAATTCCGCAGTCTCTCAGGGTGGGATGGCATAGGAAGGGGATTGGGCAGAGTGGTATGCAGTTCCAGAGGGGTGAAATGGGCATTGGGTGGGGCAGGATGGGTGGGATGGGCATTGGGTGGACTGCCGGAAATAGGGCTTGGGAAGGGGGTCTTGATGTCCAGGAGGGGTGAGATGGGTTGGGGTGGGGATTGGGAGTATGGGACAGGGTCTGGAATGAGACAGCCAAAGGTTGGGGTGATGAAGGGAGAGGAAACCTGTTCCTGAGTGGGTTTTGGGTATTATATACCAGGATTATTTCTCATGAGCCTTGAGGCAATAAAGAAAAAGGTGGTTCATCCTTTTGGCGTGGTGCTGTGTGTTGGCATTTGGGGATTGATTTCTTGTTATTGTTGTTACTATTACTTGTTTGTATTATTTATTAGTGTTATACTTCTAAATCCCACCGATTGTTAATAGTGGCTGGATGGCAGCTCACTGGGAAGTTTCCCTTCCTTCTCACAGTGGGATTGAGCTGTATGGTCACTTCCAAGTTGCCAGTGGCTTCTAAAGATGCAAAATCTTGTTTATGTTGGTTTCAGTGTGGTTTGGAGTGGGGGAAGGGTCTCATCCCCTCCCAGAGGTGCTCTGAGCCTGCTCTGCACCACATCTGCACTTGTGGCACCTCACAGCTGCCCTGCCCTGGGGACATGGCAGGACTCCCTCCTGCCAGGGCTGAGGCTTTGCATGGCCTCTCATGACCCCTCATGTCCAAAGCTCTGTGCTGGCACTGTCCTGAGCGCCAACATCACTGCAGCCCCACGGCCTTTGCTGTCCCCCCGTGTCCATTCCCTGTCCCCGAGTCCCGCCCGGCTCTGGCAGCAGCAGGAGCCGCAGCGCAGTGGGCGCCAGCCTGGCCCAGCTGGGGCTCCCAGCAGGAGCAGCAGCAGCATTGCCAGCCCTTCCCAGCTGCTCCTGCCTTGGCTTCCCCAGGGGTTTTTCCAGGGGAATTGTGGAGTACAGCAACAATCACCCACAAACTGGTCACTGGGCTCAGCCCTTGGCCTTTCTGCTTCCTCCAAGCAACCCAGGCTTCTCTCAGCATTCCAGTTCTCTGCTCAGAGCCTTTGGCTCCCTGCAATCCTGGCCCCAAGGATCTGCTCTCACGAGTCCCTGGGGAGCCTTTGGCAGTCTCTGCCCTCAGTGGGGCGCATTGATGCTCCAAGGGACTTGGAGTTTTGCTTCTGACTCCTTGAGCAGCTTCTTCAACCTTCTCTCAGTCCCTGAGGGTCACAGACTCAGCTCCAAATCCACCTTGAGGCTCATTAAAGTACAGAAAGCCCCCAGGAGCTCCTTGTCTTCCTTCCATTGACTTCAAGTGTTCAGGGATTGTACAGCTATTGGAGTCAGTTTGGAGTCTTTTAAGGAGGAACATTTCAAAGTGCACCCCATGACTTTTCTTTTGAATCAAGGAAATATTTTTTTGTTTTCTGTTCAGAGAAGAGGTGATGGAAGCATTCCCCAAGTGACTTTGATGCTGAATCAAAGGAGGTCTGGGCATGTAGAATAATGAGCCCCTTGAGGGCTGACCCTGTTGGGACAACCTGCTCCTCACCCCCAACCTCACCATGGCTGACATTGCCCACCTGGCACTGACATCCCTGTTCCCTGCATCACAAACTTGTCCCCTGAGCTCTGCAGCTGGCTGTCTCAGCCCATTGCTCCATGTCCCACCTGCTCTCCTCAGGGCTCTGCCTGCACACAGGCCCAGGAGAAGTTTTCCTGGTTGTGAGGAAAGAATGGAAAAGCCTGAGCAGGTTTCCTACACAACAAACCCCACTCAGGAACCACATGCTCAGTACAGGCTGCCTCTGATGATGTCACCTTTCTACAAGGGACAATGTGACCAGAAGTGATCTCTATAAGCAGAATTCTCTGTCCCTGTCCTTTCCCTTGATCTCAGTTGCAGATGCAAGTTGATGATGCCATTCTCACCTTTAACTCCTCTTTTGAATACAAACAGATGTGTCCATCTGTGCTAAGAAGGTGTTTCTCAATGTTTATGCAAAGCTTTTGTGTTCCCAATGGAATCACAGAGATCATTGTGACACTTTGTGGCCACATGGAACCATGGAGACCAAAGTGACACTGCAGGGCCTCATGGATGAAGGGAGACCACTGTGACTGTGTGGCATCTCATGGAACCAAGGGGTCATTGTGACACAGAAGGGCCTCATGGAACCCAGGAGTGCATTGTGACACTACAGAACCTCATGGAATGAAGGGGACACTGTGACACTGTGGGGCCTTGTTGGAACTCAGGAGACCATTGCTGACAGAACAGGAGCTCATGGAATGGGGAGAGCCAGGCCCAGGGGACATGGCTGCAATGGTGATGGCTGTGAGGTCACTGCCACTGCAGCAGCCTGCTTGGCCCTCAGCTGACATTTTGGCCAGCAGTGTTGTGAGGTCATCCAGCACATCAGAGAACCAGCACAACAGAGAACCAGCACAACAGGAATTCCATCCTTGGGGAGAGGAGGGGTTTCACTATGTCTGGTGGCACAAAGCTCCTGTCCTTGGACAATTGCTGGGATGGGGCAGCAATTTCACTGGAAAAACAGTTGATGTTTTGTGACAATCTCATTGTAAAATATTCCTTCCTTATAACAAATGTAAATCAACTCTCATTTAGTTTAAACATATTGACCTTTCTTCTGTCACTGTAAACTTTGGGAAAAAATGACACTCCATTTTCCTTGCATTTTGACCAATATTTTTCCTTTCTCAAAAACCTTGGAGAGGACTCAAAAATCTCCCAAGATGGAGTTTGGAGGCCTCATCACATAAGCAAGCTGTGCAGTTACAGAATGAGCTGTGTAACATCATTGATCGGCTGTATGACACCACAGAGTTGGCTGTGTGACATCACTGACTGGCTTGTGACACCACAGAGCAGGCTTTTACATCCCAGAGTAGGGTGTGATATGTGACATCATAGAGTGGTCTGTGGCATCAGAGTGTGGCTGTATGACATCACACAGCAGGCTGTGAGGTCATAGAGTGGACTTGTGACACCACAGGGTGGTGATGTGACATCACAAAGGGGGCTGTGAAAACATGGAATGGCTGTGTGACATTATAGAGCAGGCTGTGACATCATGGAATGGGCTGGGACATCACAGGGCAGCATTATGTGATCATAGCAAAGGCTGTGTGACATCACTGAGGGGGCTGGAAACACAGGGTGAAGTGTGACATCACAGGATGGATGTGTGACATCACAGAATAGGCTGTGACATCCCAGGGGGCTATGTGATGTCACTGGGGAGGTCACTCTGCCCCAGCCCCCCTCACAGCTCCCCCAGACAAGTCCAACGCTGCTCGTGCACAGCAGGGTCCCCTGTCCCCCCAGGTCCCTCCTGCCCCCCAGTGCCACAGCCTCCCCCACAGGATGTTCCACCAGATCGACCCCCAGAGCCTGACACGGGGACAGAGGGGACAGGGCCCTGGGGGGTGGGACAGGGGGACAGGGACCCCCTGGCAGTGTCCCTGTGTCCCCAGGGCGAGAGCCTGGCCCAGGGCTCCTTCACCCTCTTACGAACGAGGTCTTGAGAGCACTTAAAAAATCCCCAGCAAGGGATCAGCAAACACCAGATTTAATATTAAGTATGACAGCACAACAAAGTTCCTTGGCAAGAGTCACTCTGCTCCTGACTGGACAGTTCAGGTACACCAAGGGAAAAAAGCAACAACAAAAGCAAGCAAATCCAGGCAATCAAACCAGAAATTAACTGAGAATCGGCACTGTGTGTGTGTGTGACAAAAGGACAGTGAGGGCAAGGATAAAAGGAATATGGCCTGAAAGCTTAACAGCCCTCAAACTTAACAGAACTTAACTTCTAGATTAATTTATACCTGAATTTATACCTTAAACTCAACAACTTAGCAAAAAACAACCCCTAGCAGCATTTCACGTAGCTCATACCTTATGACTGAACCTCACTTACAGGCCAAACTCACTCAGATATCCAAGGCACTTCAACATCTCCCAGAGCAGCATTTCTCCCCCATTTCCAGAGCACAGGCACACGTGTGTGCACACAGACAGAAAGAGGCAGTGCCAGGGAGCTGTCAGAAATTGCCCTGGAGGGCAGGGAAATGCTCACTGCGGATGCTTTTGCATCTCCCCAGCAGCCAAAGGGTTGAGCCTGGAGGAGTGGGGGGATCGGCCCAGGGTCCCTCGTTGTTCGGGGATGCCCCGAGTGCAGCAAACAGGAGAGTTCCCGGCTCGGAGAGGCCCCACTCAGAGGGAGCTCACTGCTCCAGGAGAGCTCCAAGGGGCTCCTTTTGGAGCCCTGTTGATAGGGCCCCAAGAGATGGGCTTTAGTCACAGCAATGTTCCATCCTGGCTGCACTTCGCATCAACAGCTTTCTCTGACACTGTGAGAACAGGGATGTTGTGCCACTGAGGGGAGAAAAACAGTTCCCAAGGCTGCTCCTAAAGAAAGCAGGAGCTGGTTGGACAGCAGCAGTGCCTGGGAGCAGACAGTGTTTGTGATCAGCTGCAGAGGAGCTGAGCCCAGGGGCTGTTGGCCAAGGCTGAGGCCTAACGAGCATTTCTCAGATCCAGGGCAGCCCTGGAAAGGTGGTGGTGGGGATAATTCACACCCTCAGGGTGCTCCCAGTTCCTCCAAGTATTTCCATGTCTGTGCTCCAAGTGCTGCTCACAGCCCTGATCCGTGGGGATGGGAATGTCCCTCTCCCTTCCCAGGGCAGTGTCACACCTGAGCCAGGTGTGCAGGGCAGGACCTTGCCCTGACCCCAAGCACTGTCCCACCTGCAGGATCTGCTTCCCATCAGCCTCTTCCTCCTGCAGCCCCAAGCCCAGGTTGGTGCTAAACAAAGGGCGCTGGCTCAGGGTCATCCCCCGGCAGGGGTTTGTGCACCCCCTCTGCCCCCTCCCCAAATTCTCTCCTGGGGGGAGCAGGAGCTGGGTCAGGAGCCCTGTGGGGAGGGAAAAGGGGGTGACACTGGGATGGGGGGGGGTCACACATGCTCTCAGGGACACACATGACCCCTTTGGACACCCTTCACCCTCTCCCGCAGAGCCAGGAGGATGAACTCCAACATGGAGCCCCCAAACCCCAGCAGCACCTTGGGGGGTGAGATATGGTGGCAGCTTTGGGGGTCTGGGTTTGTCATGACCACTCAAAAATGCCCTCCCCGACCCACAGGCACTCCCAGGCCCCTCAAACCACCCAACATCTCCTCCTAGGATGTTCCCAAACCACTCCCTGCAATATAAATGGGCCTAAGAGCAACCATAACCCCATTCCCATCTCCCCCTAAACCCACCCAAATTCTCTCCAAGTCACACAGCCAGGCCAGGACCCCAAACCTCTCTCACAGAGCCTGCCAAACTCCGTCTCAGCACCACAAATGCCCACAAAAGCCCCTCCCAATCCCCCCAGGATTCCCTAAACCCCCTCCCACCCCCCAGGCACTGACCAGGAGAGGCTGGTGGACAGGAACATCCACAGCTGGGAGCAGCTCAGGCACTTCAGCAGTGATTTGGGCACTTTGGGGGGCACACCTCACCTGGGGAGACCCAGGCCAGGCACTGCGACAGAAAACCGGAATTGCTGAACACCAAGTGGGCTCAGGTGGACACATTCTGCCAGCACAACTATGAGACTGTTGTCCTGTCCCCCAGCCTGGGCAGCCCCAGAACATCCAAATCCTCATGAATATTCCCCTTAACCCCACATTCACCCCCAAATCCACAGTAAAACAGTGCAGCTTTAGATCTCTTTGTTTCATTTCTTTATTTTACCTCAGCTTTGGTTGTTCTGACAAGGTGAAGAAGGAAATCATTTAGGTTGGAAAAGACCTCCAAGATCATCCATCATTTCTTGATGCCACCAGAAGAAACAATTACACAGCAGGTAACAATTTTTAGGGTGTAACATTAATAAATCAGCTCTTCCCTATGAATTTGGGATGTCAGTCTGAGTCCAGATGGATGTTCCTGCCCCTGTGTTTGTCCAGGTGAGCACAGGGAATCAGGAGGCCATGGAAGCCACCAGCCAGGTGCCTTCCCAACCTGAGTATGTTAGTTTTGCTTAGCCCAGAACATCAGCAAGCTATCTTTAGCATCTAGGGGAAACTTAAACCCTTCAAAAGCTGTTGTGGTAGGCCTGAAGAAGTGGCTGAAGGGTTGGGAGGAAACTCACCCCTGTGTTCTTGAGTTGGTTTTGCTTAGCCCAGTTTTTGCTAGTGGGTGGGGAGGGGCACAAAAATGGCTCCTGTGTGTCCTGTGTGAATGTTCTAGAATTTTCACCATGTCCAGCAGAGCCAATCTCTGATGGCTCTGAAGATGATGGACATGCTGCTGGCCAAGTCTGGGCTAATTAGAGATGTTGGTTACACCTCTGTGATATCATATTTAAGAAGAAATCAAAACAATGTGAGCAAGCACTTCTTTTTAGACAGAGGATGAGGAGGAGGTGAGAATATGTGAGGGAAAACAACATGGAGACACCAAGGTCAGTGGAGAAGGTGGGGGAGGAGGTGCTCCAGGCACTAGAGCTGGAAATCCTCTGCTGGCCGTGGTGAGGACCATGGTGAAGCAGGTTGTCCCCCTGCAGCCCATGGGGTCCACGAGGGGTGCAGAGATCCACCCACAGCCCGTGGGGAGGTGCTCACGCTAGAGGAGCAGGTGGATGCCTGGAGGAAGCTGTGATCCAGTGGGAGTCCCAGTGCAGGGAAAGGCCTTGTTCCTTGGGATGGAAACAGCCTGGCCTGGGCTCAGAGCTCTGAACCCTGTGGACAAGAACTCATGGGGCAGCAGATTCCAGCAGCTGCTGCTCGACAGATTGGACCCACAGCAAACAACTTCGCAGAGGACTGTCTCCAGTGGGAGGGACCCATGGCTAAGTAGAGGACTCCTCTCCCTGAACAGCGGAAGAAATTTTGGTCATGGACTGACCAAAAAAACCCATACCCTGCCTGCCACAACCCCCTGTGCTATTGGTGGGAAAGAGGGAGGGGGGTGAGCAGAGAAACAGTGTATTAAGAGCTTATTTTTAGTTCTCATTTGCCTCCTCTGATTCTGTTTAGGGTTAGGTTACCAATAAATCACTTTGCAACTTTTAAGTTCTCAGCCTGTTTTACCCTTCACTGCATCATTCCCAGTTCATTATCTTGACTCATGAGCCCTGTGTGTGTGTGTGTGTGTGTTACGGTTTTTTTTCCTCTCTCCTTTGCACACCTGCAGAAAGAGAAGGAGAAGAGAAGAGAGAAGAGAGAAGAAGAAAGGGAAGAGACGAGAAAGCAGATTTCGTAGGTGCCTGGCATTTGGTCAGGGTCAAACCACAGCACTGGGTCACTGGCAGTGTGGGTCACCAGGGCTCTTCCCAATGAGGGTCCTCCGATGTTGGATGAATACAGAGAAGTGCATGAAGCTCTTCCCCCACTCGGGGCACTCGCAGGGCTTCCCTTACCGGTGCCTCCGTCGGTGTCTGCTCAAGTGAGAGCTCCTGGAGAAGCTCTTCCCACACTTGGGACACTCATAAGGCCTCTCCCCGGTGTGGATCCTCTGGTGGCAGATCAGGGTGGAGCTCTGGCTGAAGCTCTTGCCACATTCCCCACACTCGTATGGTCTCTCCCCAGTGTGGACACGCCGGTGGGTGATGAGGTGGGAGTTCTGTTTGAAGCCTTTCCTGCACTCAGGGCAGCGGAAGGGCCTCTTGTCTGTGTGAATCCGCTGATGACTGAGGAGTTCTGAGCTGGTTGGAAACCTCTTCCCACACTCGAAACACTCATAGGGCCTCTCCCCAGTGTGGATCATCTGGTGGGTGACGAGGGTGGAGTTGTCCTTGAAGCCCTTCCTGCACTCAGGGCAGCAGAAAGGCCTCTCATTTGTGTGAATCACCTGGTGCTGGAGGAGATGGGTGCTGGTCTGAAACCTCTTCCCACACTCAGAACACTCATAGCGCCTCTCCCCGGTGTGGATCCTCTTGTGCATAATCAAGTTGGAGCTGTGGCTGAAGCTCTTCCCACATTCCCCACACTCGTAGGGTCTCTCCCCTGTGTGGATCCGCCGGTGGGTGATGAGGTGGGAGTTATGTTTAAAGCCTTTCCTGCAGTCAGGGCAGCGGAAGGGCCTCTCCTCTGTGTGAATCCGCTGATGACTGAGGAGATGGGAGCTGGTCTGAAACCTCTTCCCACATTCCCCACACTCATAGGGTCTCTCCCCGGTGTGGATCCTCTTGTGATAGATCAGGGTGGAGCTCTGCCTGAAGCTCTTCCCACATTCCCCACACTCGTAGGGCTTCTCGGTCTCATGAAGCTTCTCAGCAATCTCCAGCTCCGAACTCTGCCTGAAGCTCTTGCCAACTTCCTGGCACAGGGTGGGTCTTTGCTCTTCAGAGCACCCTGGGCTGGGTTTGCAGCCCCTCCTTGGGCAGCATCTCTGGGACTTTTCCTCCCGGTTGGATTCCTGGGTCATGGAGCTGCTCAAAAGGGCCTCTTCCATGAGGTTCTGCTGTAAGGACTTGTCCTCCCTGGTCTCTCTCCTCACCTTGTTGTCTGGGGAAGGAAGGACAAGGAGAGGATTTGGGATTTGCCTCCATGCCAGAGGGAAGGGGAAGGAGATCTCCCCCGTCCATCCCTACCAGGACAGAGTCAGCAGCAGGGTTGTCCTGCAGCCAGGGGCGATGCTGGGCTGGGAGATGGAGGAGAAGAGAGCAGGAAAGGGGCAGGGACTTCCTCCTCACCTGCCTGGCTGTCCTGGGGCATCTTCCTCTTCCTCACAGCTTCCTCCTTCTCCATCTGGCCAAGTTTTGGGAATTGGAAATCCTCATTTGGGTAAAAGAAAGGTGTGAGTGCCTTGGGTTGGGGGTTCCTCCTGCCCAAGTCTATCTCTAGAAGTCACCGGTTGTTTTGTGTCTATAAAATCCTCCTAAAATAAGAATGAGTTCAGAAAAAGCCTCCCAGGGTTCCCCCTTTCCAGTCTTCTCTCTTTGGGGTTCTGGGGTTTCCCATTCTCAAAGCTGCTGGGGCTCCCATGGGTCCTGGGGATCCCCTTCTTCTGGGTCCTGATTAGGGATGCTGTGGGGTTTCGGTGCTCCCAGGGGTCCCTTCTTCCCTGATTGTGCTTTGGCTCCAAGGGCTCCCAGGGTCCCCCTCTGCAGGCTCCCCCCACTCCAGGCACTCGGGGCTTCCCCCTCTCCCCCTCACCCCTTTCAGTGTCACAGTGTCCCAGCCCTGCCTCATCTCCAGCCTCCCCCACCCCTCCAGGCTGCCAGGGGTCCCCCAGGTCTGGTATTGCCCCTCTCTGCTCTCTGCACTCTGGGAGTCCTGCTTTCCACCCCCCTGGGCTCTCCCAGGGATCCCCAAAACCAATGACCTGTCCTAGCAATACCAGGAAATTCCTACATGGACCACCCCCAATATTCCACCAAAGGTGCATTTATGGCTCAGCTTTGGAGTCCTGCAAGATCCAAACATACCCTCTGGCCCAAAAAATCCCCCCCAGGGGCATGCAAAGATATCTGGGGCTCACTTCCAGAATCTGCAAGTTCCAAACACCCCTCAAAAACTAACACCCTCCCAGAGACCCCCCAATAGCTTTGGGGTGAGCTCCCCCTCCCTGGTGACCTGTGGAATGCAGGGGGGGCAATGATCCGAGAGCCAGGGGTGCTGCAGACACAGTGGGTGGTGAAATCTCATGGTTCTTCTGCTCCTCCTTTTCCTGCTCCTCCTCCTCTCTCCCTCCTCTTCCTCCCGCTCCTCCTCTGCTCCCACCCCAGAACCCCATTCCCCACCCTCCTCTGCCCCACGGCTGCTGCAGCACTGACTGCTGGGTGGGGGGAACCCCCCGATCAGCCCCAGGGATGGGCAGGGGGCTTGGGGACCCCCAGTGCAGATCCACCTCCCCCAGAGCCCCAGGGAATTGCTCCAGGGATCCTGTGCTGGGGGACAGGGCTGGACCCCCATGGAACTGCCCTGCTTCCGTGCCAACCCCACCTTTCCCTCCCCTCTCCTCCCCTTTCCCATCCTTCTCCCAATCCACAGACCCCTCCCAACTCCATTTGGGTGTCCCATCCCCCTCCCGCTCTCTTTGGGGGTCCCAGCCCCCTCTTTTCCCTTCCTCTTCTGCCCTTGCATCATCATTCCCTCAATCTCCAACCCCCCTCTCCCCTATGATTGGTTTTGGGGGTTCCAGGCCCCTCCTGCCCACTCTGGGGGTCCCAATCCCCATTTCGCTCCATTTGGGCTCCCAGCCCCCCTTCTCACCGCGCCCCCCGCTCACCCCGCGGCCGGGGGGACTCCCAGCGCCACCAGTGCCACCAGTAGGGCCCCAGCTGCCCCCACACGCTCTTGCCGTGCCCAGCGCCGGTTTTGCAGGTGCCCAGAGCCCCAAAGCAGCCCAAAGCGCTCTGCCCTGGGGGGTCCCCAAAGCGGCCCCGCCCCGCGCGGCACTGGCAGCACCAGTCCGGAGCAGTGCGCAGCGCGGGCGGGCGGCATCAGCCGTGCCGGGCAGGGCCGGGCAATGCCCGCGGGGCTCCCCCCGCACTCGGCCCCCAGTTGCCGGGACAGCAAGGGGGGCCCGGCCTGGGCGCCCCCCACCTCCCCCCTCCCCAAATTCCGCTCCTGGGGGCGCTGGGGGCGAGGGGGGGCGCAGGTGGGGTCCAGAGGTGGCGGAGCCACGTGTCCCCCCGCTGCCAGTGCCACTCCCGGAGGATCAGGGGCACCCCAAAACTCCCTCACAGCTGCCGGATACCCCGCAAGCCCCTAAGGAGTGGGGTCCCCCTGCTTCATCACCCCTAACCTTCGGCTGCCTCATCCCAGGGACCCATCCCACCCACTCCCCTACCCCAGACTTCATCCCACACCCCAATCCACATCCAACCCTTCCCGGGCCTCATCCCATCCCATCCCATCCCATCCCATCCCATCCCATCCCATCCCATCCCATCCCATCCCATCCCATCCCATCCCATCCCATCCCATCCCATCCCATCTGTGGAAAGCTGGCTTCTAGAGAAGGGACACGCAGGTGTAGATAGATTACTACTTAACAAGCTGCTTCTTAACAATAGCCATATTCAGCCAACTATTAATTAGATACCTTCGTCCAATCAGCGATCAAAGGTCACCATGACTTTCCTTCAACATGGAGATCGTAGGAGCCGTCGAGAATGCGTTAATTGGCAACAAATATGCAGAAATCAGGCATTATAGGTAAACATAGATACATGTTAAGGCAAGTAGCCAAACTTAGGGCATGGAAGTATATAACCAATAGTATTGTATGATTACAGAATATGCATGAGTTAGTTACCTACACTATAAATTGTATGCTGTAGATGAATAAACTGAAGCTTGTGGTAAATTCATATTGGATTGTCAAGCCTCCGTTTCTCGGCAAATGGTGACCCCCGACGTGATACGAACAAGGGTCCTGCTCCCCATCTGGCTGGACCTGCTGGGGAACAGCGTGGCCACGGCCGAAAATCCAGACACCTGGCTCTGATACACCCCGGAGGGTCAAAGCAGTGAGCGCACATACAGGACGACCGTTATCAGGGCGGGATCTGGACACTGCCGGACTTGTGAGGTGAAAATCTCGCACCAGAGAGGAAAAGTGGCCGAACATCTCGGAGGGTGAAAAAAAAAAAAAGTGAGTGCGCCATGAAGAGACAAGCCACTTTTGATGTGTTTTATTGCTTTTTAGAAAAGCGGGGGATTAAGGGTAAGGATATAAAGAGTGATTTAGTGGCGTTGACAGCATGGGGGTTGGCTAAAGGTTGTTTTATTGACCCTAACAGCATTTTTGATCGTGATGAATTGCAGAGAGTAGGAGATAAGTTGTGGGATGCTATTCTTGAAGATGATAAGGTTGGAGAAAAACTATGCAAAGTGTGGAAGATAGCTAGTAAGGCTCTGTATCAGTATCAGGCAGAACAGAGGGCGGCTAGGGCTTCTTCTGAGCGGCTGAGTCCACCTCCCCCGTCTACTTCAGGGCAAGGTAATGAGCGATCATGGCCGCTCCCCCCATTAACAAACACAGTACATATTCCCCCTACTAATCCATTTGCTGAGCCCTCTGAGGATGCGTTGAAGCCTTCCGCTCCGATCGAGTCTTCTGACCCAGTATCTCACAGGGCAGTTTTTCAGTCACCCAGTTTGGGGAGCCCCGAACTTCCGCCTACCGGGGGTCTGGCCAGTCCCGGTGGTGCCGGTTTGGGGGCTGCATGTCAGCATGAAATTTATTGGAGGCTATTTACCTCACAAACGGCTCAGGAGGGTGACGTGGAAGCTGCGACTGAGATGTTGGGGGTGTTCCCAGTGATTTACAGCCCAGGAGAGCAGGGAGGGCTCACTGCTTCTATTTTAACCCTAAACTGGAAAATCTTATTTCAGTTACAAGCTACCGTGAGTGAATTCGGAATTCAGGGAGAGCCTACTAGAGAAATGCTAGATTATATCTGGGAATCAGGACTTCTGCTCCCCAACGATATCAAGGGCATTGCACGATTGATACTTACTCAACATCAACAATTGCTGTTCAATGCTCATTGGCAGGCATTCTGCCAGGAGTCGGTGGGTCTGAATCGCCAGCAAGGTGACCCGCTGCATGGAGTCACTCTAAATAAATTGATGGGGTTAGGTCCTCATCTAAGAAGTGAGGATCAGGCACTCTTGGGACCAAACAAGATTAGAGAGTCTATGGATTTAGCTCGGAATGCTCTGGATAAAATAAAAGCCCCCGGAGGCATCCCGTCATATATGTCCATCAAGCAGGGGCGGGATGAGCTGCTGGGATCTTTTGTAGATAAGGTTGCTGCAGCGGTGAAAACAGCAGGAATGGCAGAATGCATGCAAGGGACTATGTTAAAGCAGTGTGTATTGCAAAATGGAAATGGGACAGTCAGAAATCTTATCATGACCATGCCAGAGAATTGGTCCATAGAGGACCTTTTAGAGAAAGCTTCACAGTTCCTTATAGACAGTCAGGCTATGTTGATCAATGCTATTAAGGAGCTGGGGGAGGGATTAAAAGCGCAGGCAGAATGCTCTCAAAATCAAGTCCTCGGCGCACTCACACCCCTCCGGCAGCCAAGGCCACCTCCAGCATCTCGAAAAACAAAGCTCCATTGTTTTTGCTGTGGACAGCCAGGGCACTTACGGCAAAACTGCCCTGCTGGAGCAGTGTGGTGTTCTCAGTGCCAGTCTACGTCACACAGCTCTGAAGCTTGTCGGAGATCCCAGGGAAACGGGAATCGGAGCGCGAAAGGGACTATGACACAAATAGTAGCACCTGTCCAACAGGACCAATTGTAATCAGAGGACAGCATATGGGTGCTCTTTTGATCGGGCGTTATCTGCAACCATGAAAGGACTGGACATTTTAACTGGATTAATCGATACTGATTTTCAGGGTACAATTGACATTATGGCTCGGACATTTCATCCACCTATTCATATTCCTGCTGGATCTAAAATTGCTCAAGTGATCCCTATACCACAGTTGCTCAAAGTCCATCTGGTCGGCCTCATCGAGGAACAGGAGGTTTTGGCTCCACAGGCCCTGCGGTTATGCTAACAGTGGATTTGAAGCAACGTCCACAAAAACGGATATCTTTGGAATATTCTGGCTATCGGATACAATTATCAGCACTTTTGGATACTGGAGCTGATGTCACGGTACTGGATGAAAACAAATGGCCTGCTCACTGGCCAGCATATGCATCTGGAGCTACTGTTTCTGGTGTAGGAGGTATCACCATGGCTCGTCAGTCACCACGTTTAAAAATTACCATCGATGACAAAGTTGTGGACTGTGTGGTACAGTTGTTACCACTTCCCCCAGGAGTAAATGCTTTAGTAGGCCGTGATGTTTTGGCCCAAATGGGAGCCTTACAACCAGGGCTCCCCAATCCCAGCATGCTACCAGATGAATGGTTTCTACTTGTTGTGGACTTAAAGAACTGTTTTTTCACCATTAGACTACATCCAGATGACATGCAGCGCTTTGCTTTTACGCTGCCCTCAATTAACCGTGAGGCACCAGCACAACGTTTTGAATGGACTGTATTACCACAGGGAATGCGGAACTCACCGACACTTTGTCAACTCTATGTGGATGCTGCTCTCAGGCTTCTTTGGACGGCCTGGCCAGAAGTAATCATCTATCACTACATGGATGATATATTACTGGCACAGAGCGCACCTTTTACTGCAGATCAGTTACACACCCTGACTAATCACTTGCGTGCTCAGGGCCTTACAATCGCCCCTGAAAAGGTACAGAACACATCACCATGGCAATATTTGGGATGGACAATAACAGACCATCAGGTTCGTCCTCAAAAACTGCAAATTCACACAAACATCCAAACCCTACATGATGCTCAAAAACTGATGGGTGACTTACAATGGCTTCGTCCTGTCATTGGTATTCCTAATGAACTGTTGAATGTTCTGCGGCCTCTACTGAAAGGCACTGAGCCAGCTACAAAAGTCACCCTCTCTACAGCACAGCAGGCGGCGATCCAGACTATCTCAGAACGTGTTGTACAAAATCATACATCGCGTCGTCTACTGGATGTGCCACTAAATATCACTGTGCTAACTGGCCCTCAATACCTTTTGGGTGCCATCACTCAGCATAAAAAGAAAACGGGGGAAAATACCCCCACCACAAATGAGGATTACAATGTTTTGGTGCTGGAATGGTTAGCACCACCCCTTCAACCACGAAAAACGATTCAGGAAAACATAACTACAATGGCAAATCTCATCAAACGTGGCCGCCAAAGGATAAGGGAGATCCAAGGAACATCGCCAGGGGAAATACAAGTACCACTGAAGCTGGATGACTTGAACTGGTACTTACAAAATTCTATGGATCTTCAGGCAGCGTTGCTGGAAGAGGGAACCCTCATCAGTATCCGACCTCTCCAGCCTTCTACGCTGGCATGGATGTCTAATCACCGATGGCTAATAAAGCCATTGCGGTCATCCTCTCCGCTTTCAGGAGCAGTGACTGTTTATACAGATGCTGGCAAACGCTCCCGTAAAGCTGCTGCGACGTGGATGGAGGAGAAGCAATGGCGACACGAAATTATTCCTGCAACATCGGAGGACTCTTTACAAACCTTGGAACTATCAGCAGTGGTCTGGGTCTTTACCAACTGGATAGACCAACCTGTTAACATCGTCACAGATTCTCTCTATGTCGCAGACATTGCTAACAGAATTGAGGAAGCAATGGTTAAGGATGTGCAAAAATGCCAACTAGCGGAACTATTGATGGTGCTTAAACGCACCATTGGCCAAAGGACTGACCCATATGCCGTGTTGCATATAAGAAGTCATCAGTGGTCAGAGGGCCTTGGAGAAGGCAATGCCAGAGCGGACCGATTGGTAGCGGTGGCGGAAGCTCCAGTATCTTCCTTTGAGAGGGCCCGCCACGCACATATGAACTTTCATTAAAATGCAAGGGGTCTCCATAAGGGTTTTGGAATTCCACTAGCAGAAGCCAGGGCCATAGTGCGGGCCTGCCCTATTTGTAGTTTTCATAACCAGGGTGTTGGTTTGGGTATGGGAGTGAACCCCAAGGGGGTTACAAGCTAATGAGTTATGGTAGATGGATGTAACACATTTCCCTGAATTTGGTAGATTAAAATATGTCCATGTTTGCATTGGCACATACAGCCACATGATATGGGCAACACTACAGCCCGGTGAAAGAGGCCGGGATGTTATAAGGCACCTTACTAGTTCCTTTGCCGTATTGGGCAAACCCAAAGCTATCAAAACAGACAATGGACCAGCTTATTGTAGTGCCTTGGTGAAAAAATACATGCAACTTTGGGATATAAAACATACTACAGGAATTCCTCACTCCCCAACGGGGCAGGCAATGGTAGAACGAGCAAATGCAACAATAAAGGGTTACCTGGCAAAACATAAGGAGGTCTCAGATAGTAGAGAAAGGCTTTCTAAAACCCTGTTTGTGCTAAATCATCTGTGTATATTTGGAGATCAGGATTTACCACCTTTCTTAATTCATCACAAGGGAGTGGCACAGCCACCGGTACCACGCATGAAGGTCCTATATAAGGACCCCAAAACAGGCATCTGGGAGGGTCCAGTAGAGGTCATATATTCTGGCAGAGGTTATTTTGAGTATCTTCCTCCACAAGCCCCCTTTGGGTTCCTAGCCGCTGGGTGAAGCCTGCACTTGATCAACCTGGCACAGCTACAGGTGCCCCCGATACCGCCGATCGATGAAACACCACGACTGATCCGGCTTCTACATTGTGCTCTTGATCCTATCTTGCGGCGAGCTGGGGTTCCAGTCGAGTGTTGGCAGACTTTATTAGAATTAAGAGATATTATAAATAGATTAGGCTCTGTACACCCTTACCTGAATAGATACCCTTGTAGAAATTGTGCTAATCTGTGGTGTCAGGCATGGTTACTTATTAAGTGTGGTATTTGTAAGAAACGGTGGTGGGTCCATCAAGAAGTGTATAATACTTGTTGTTTGGCTTGCATTAATACACGCATAACTCATATTGACTTTGCACATAACAGGCTGCAGCAAGCTTTAGCTGCATTTACAGGGCTGCCTGATTGGCAAGGTTTGCAATTACTTGAATCCGAAGAGCAAAAATTTATAGCCTGGTTACGTTGGGAGGCCCAAGATGCAGTAAATTGGGCAACATCAAACTCTGGGTCTCAAATTTTGAGAGCAGTGTGCACCGATTGGGCTTTAGAAAGGATCCCAAAGTACTGGGTTATCAGAGAACATGAATGGGAACGCACTAAAAGGCGTTTTGCTCCTGTACATACTGTGCATGTTAGGCGTTGTTCTGGCAGATGCTACCGATGCAAACGCCAATAATCCCTTCCATTCAACTGAGCCCAGGAAAAATTTGTGGGTCACCTGGGCAAATCAGACACGTACTAGTGCTTTTTGCCTTGCGCTTGCATCAGCCACTAACCCTTTTCGCACATGCTTATTTGGTATCCCAAGCTTTGATAATACTAGCTTTGCACGGTTTTCAACTAACAACTGCTCACAAGCTGCCAATGTTAGCCATTGTACTGCTCTCTTGTTGCCGGGTCTTAATACCTCATTGCCATGAGATCCTCAGGAGTTGGATCTCTTGGGGAGCCGAGCTCTTAATGCAAGTGGCAATGAAACAGGCTGCATAACTTTTGGTAGCCCCATAGTGATTCC